>NC_134817.1:27217196-27222196 GCF_046742065.1 Oratosquilla oratoria | reverse complement strand
AGGATAGAAACGCTGGTTATCAGCGGCGAAATATAAATAAGAATTGGTTCTGGTGTTTACGGTCCGGGATCCACCACCACCTCTGGTGGTGTTTTGTCCGCGGGTGAACGCCTGGCATCATCGTGGACAATAAGCCACTGGTACGAATGCCTCGCAATCTCCTTGTGGTTGGCACATACAGTATATGTTCAACTATACCAGGGGTTTTGTCTCTGCTGTAGATTGATTGGCTAATTACTTTCAATACTTCCTTTATATGGTTACGTCTTCATAATCTCCTCCATTACCATGTTGACCCATCTAGTCTAAAGTAGAGTGATTAACAAATGGAATAGACTTGGTAACCATGTAGTGACCGTTGAAACTATTGGTTGTTTTAAAAGAAAGTTAGATAGCTTTATGGATAGGGATGAAAGGTGGTAAGGGGAACCGCCTAGTGTAGAATTTATGGTCTCTTGCAGTCTCATCCGTTCTTATGTTCTTATCTTGTTTTGATAAATCTCTATTAGTGTTGCCCGAAACGACTATATTATCCTAACTATCGTATCTTCCAAAAACATCTGAACCGCCGATGCTTCTCAATTCTTTCAGTCTTCTGGAAAGAACTACAAGTGCTTTGTTCGAGTCTCGTAGCATCCCACCCTCCCTCACCACTCGTTCATTTGTGTGTTCTAATTAGGAATAAATTAATATAAGATTGAAATATGCTTTTTTCCTGGAACCAGGTGGTACGCGGCGATCGTGTGGGACTTCCAAATGATACTCAATCAGAAAAAGACTGAGAACCACTTAGTTACGTCTTCCTCCGTATCACTACATCCACTTCTCCCTCATCTGGTATTTGGTACGCCAGGGACAGATCAGCGCTCCTATTTCTGGGCGACTCAGTCATACACTGTCCTTCGAGTTTGGGGCTTATCCAAGGCGCATTCGTTTCTTCTCTGTGACGATGATGGACGATTTTGGTTAATTGAGGAATTCCTTAATAAATAATGATTTTCCTCTCAATCCCTCTCTTAAATATGATGAATCAATCATTCAATTAATATTTGATTCTAATCAATCATATAAACAGATAGATGATAAATGGATACATAATAAACAATGTAAGTAAACAATATTAGATAAATACATCGATAAAGAAATGAACGAAGACCAAATTTATGTATTATAAACAAAGTAAATAAAAAGCATAAGACAAATAAGATAAATAAGTGGATGAATGAATAGAAAAAAGAATATATATATATATATATATATATATATATATATATATATATATATATATATATACATGTGTGTGTGTGTGTGTGTGTGTGTGTGTGTGTGTGTGTGTGTGTGTGTGTGTGTGCGTGTGTGTGTGCAGGTAGATGAATACGAGGTTGGCAACTAAATACATAACTTTTACATATTTCTTTGCAACTGCACGTTTTCCAAAGTAGACACCCATGCATACACTTATTCAGTAGCACATACATATGTACTGTGCAAGGCGCCCTTGTCCAAGAGCACACACACACACACACACACACACACACACACACACACACACACACACACACACACACACACACACACACACACACACACACACACACACACACACACACACACACACACACACACACACACACACACACGAAAGAAAACTCACACGTGTCTGTATCTCAGAAGTACAAGCCTTGTAGTCAAGGATAAAAAGTACGGCGAAAGGAGCTAACAGGCGCCGTTCTTGTTAATAGATACAAGAACGGACATGGGCAGGTAAGGGGAAAATAATGGAGGTGAGAAAGAACAGATTACATAACACCATGGTGTGTTTCGGGTGACATATACTGTTAAAAATACGACCCAAGTGCGTAACGGGGCCGCTGTGGGCTCTTGGACTTTGAGGGGCGAACGAAGGGCGGAAGGGGGAGGGGTGGGGGGTCGGGGGGTAACGAAACCACACGCGCGCTTGCACACAGCGACAGTAAATAACACCACCTTGATTTTATTTCTATTTTCTCTTCATTGCGACGTCAGCTTAGAGCCCTCTCCCCCCCCTTTTTTTTTGGAGGGGGAAGGGGAACGGGGGCGGGAGTGTTGGACTTAGCACTTGCCAGCCATGATGGCTTTCACGCATGAAAAGAAAGAATCTGACTAAGAAGAGGAAGCAAATATCTTGTACGATGTGTTTCATTTGCTGCTTTCTCTCTCTCTCTCTCTCTCTTGTGTGTGTGTGTGTGTGTGATTCACCTTGGTTTGTGTGTGTGTGTGTGTGTGTGTGTGTGTGTGTGTGTGTGTGTGTGCGCGCGCGTGTGTGTGTGCGTGTGTGCTGTGATCACGTGGCGTGTTGCCCAAGCGAGGACAAAAGCAGCCCCATACTCACTCAGTCACACACACACACACACACACACACACACACACACACACACACACACACACACACACACACACACACACACACACACACACACACACACACACACACACACACACACACACACACACACACACACACACACACACACACACACACACACACACACACACACACACACACACACACACACACACACACACACACACACACACACACACACACACACAATGCTGAGAGGGACGGGAGGGAAGGTTCCCGTGGATAGACCAGGAGTCAAAGGATGACCCGAAAAAGCAACACTTGCTTTCTAATACGTTTGTACATATGCATCTGTGTGCATTTACCGAATCATAATATGTAGTATAAGATTTATGCTCGTGGGATTCCGTCACTATGCTTCTGCCGGTCAAACTCGGTTATTTATTTATGCTGTATGACTGCGCTATTTATTCTTCTATATTGTTCCATGATTTCCTAATCCATGCTACTCCTTTTGTAAATGGTTCATTTTCCACTGAACATTTCAGTGACAGCCTCTTCCTACTTTCATCGAATTCAGGTATCTTGCATTTTTTTGCATCGAAATAAAATTTCCACGTTTGGCTTCAATCTTATATTCAGTCAAATTCTTCCAGAAACTATTCATTTTTTTCTTCTAATTTCTGTTCCCATATTTGTATCAACTGCAAACACATTTGTGTAAACTTTCTCTCCGTCCATCATGTCATTTACGTCAATCAGGAACTTTATGGGTACCAGTGACTAGCCCTGCGGGGTTTCGTCATTTAGATATTGTGTCTTTTATTACTGTTACCATGTATTGGTCTTTTAGATCTTAAGTACACAAGAATATAAGAATGGAGGGCACTACAAGAGACCATAAGACCTACACAAGGAAGTTCTATGTCCCTTTCATTCCAATATATACAGTTTTCCAATCTTCTCTTAAAACAACAAATTGTTTCAAGGCTTACTACATAATTACTAAATCTATTCCATTCGTTAACCATCCTGTTGGTGCACTAGTTCTTAACTATTTCATTCTTAAAACTAAATCTGTCCAGGAGGCTCTCTTCAAGCCTTTCTAAATGTTTGTGAGGTACCTTATCAAAGGCTTCCTCCAGATCTAGATACACACAATCCATCCATCACGTCGATCGCATTTTCTTAAGAAAAATCTGAACAGATTTTAGATACATCATACCTTTTTCAATCCGAATTATTTCTCTGCTATGTCCATCTCCTCTCGCACAGTTTAGCCTTCATACTGGTCAAGGATATTACTCAATAATTCTGCGGTTCTTCCTTATTAGTCATCATCATCATCATTCATCCCTTGACCGATTTCGTCGTGGGGGGGGACTTCCTTATTACGTCCTATGTAAATTGGTATCACGTTGGCCTTTTTCCATTCGAGGCACTTTTCCTTCTTCTAATGAACGCACTGCTAGGCTGTAAACCTTGGCTGCCAATTTTCCTCGACATTCCTTTAGTATCTAGCTAAGGTCCAAGAAGATCCTTGGGTTTAGCTTACATGTAGGTTTTCAAGTAGTTTGTATGCTTCCTGCACTTCCTCCAATACATTATAATCTGTAACATATCTAGTCAGTCTCTACTCATCTACAATTTCATTTTTCGAAACTCATACTATTTGGAAACTTTTGTTTATCATTTCAGTACGTGTTACTGTGTCTCCATGGGCCAATCCTTCTAATTAACCCATTAAACTCCGATGACAATATTCTTGTCATTTGGTCAAATAAAACAAAAAATCATAAAACACCAAAATGTTTGATCAAACACCAGAAAAGTATGTCGTCAGTCCTCGCTTCGCTCGCGAGCAAAGCGAGGACTGACGTCATACTTTTCTGGTGTTTGATCAAACATTTTTGTGTTTTATGATTTTTTGTTTTATTTGACCAAATGACAAGACATCTTGTCATCGGAGTTTAATGGGTTAAGCTTGGTGGTTCCTTCCTTGTGTCTCAAGTTACCGTTGAAAACCACGTAAAACAGATTGGGATTCGTTTATATATCTATTATTTTTATTTTATTCTATTTTATTTTATATTTCTTTTTGCCTCTAAGGATTCCCGGGTGTTTCTACCTCTTTTTCATTCTTTCTTTGTTTTATTGTTTTTCCTATTTCTTTTTTAATCTAGCATTCGCTTTGTTGTTACCTGCCCCAACAGTCCCCAAAACGCAGCTACTTAGCGCCTCCTCGCGTAGGCTTCTCAACCCTCCTCCTGCATTCATCTCACCACAAATCTCGGTTTTAGTTAATAGCCTGGTACCTTCTGACAAGTTAATATATTTTCTCTCTCTCTCGTACTTGCTCACGGTACATATTTTTCCACGCAACCGTTGTGGAAGTTCAGAAAGATTTTCCATTTCATTTGATCCTCTTATTTCAGGGAAACCTTTCTCCACCTCCCTCAGGCGACGGGTGGGGGTGGGGGGGTGCTACATCCAGGAAGTTCATCCCTTCTGAATAGCCTCCGATCCGTTTCTTCAAGGAATTTCCTCCTTCCTGGAAAACGTGTTTTCCAGGAATTGTATTTGCTTTGTTTCCGTATTCCCAATCTCGTCTTTGCTTCTCCTTGTGTCACGTGTAATTCGAGCACTAAACAATATT
>NC_134817.1:27192196-27212196 GCF_046742065.1 Oratosquilla oratoria | reverse complement strand
CCCCGGTTCTTCCTCCTCGGCCTCCTGCTCTTGGGCCTAGAGCCAGCCATTTGTACTGTGTCAGGGGTCGCTGTTCCTGAAGCACCATTGTCACGGACGAGTCAGCAACTTTGAGAGGTAATGAGATTATTGTAGGGGAGAGGGAGCGAAAGGTATTTCTGTCAGTCTATTTGTTCATCCATTTACCTATTTATCCATTTATGTAATTGATGTATTTACTTATCTACCCATTTAATGTATATATTTATTTGTTTATTTATCTATTTAGTTATTTATCAATTGTTCGTTTACTCACTTATTATTATTATTATTTTTTTTATAAATGCCAACTTTACAACTTTACTGTACCTTGCTGTGCCGAGGTGTGGGATTTACTGGGAAAGTAAAGAATGCAGTCTTAGGTTTACGTCAACCCACGCATGCATAAGGGCACAGAAAGACGTCACATGTGCACACGCGCACACACACATACACGTACACACACATATGCAGGACGTACAAACACACGCAAGCACGCACAGGCATACATACACGTAAGCGCGCGAGCGTGTGTGTGTGTGTGTGTTTGTGTGTGTGTGTGTGTGTGTGTGTGTGTGTGTGTGTGTGTGTGTGTGTGTGTGTGTGTGTGTGTGTGTGTGTGTGTGTGTGTGTGTGTGTGTGTGTGTGTGTGTGTGTGTGTGTGTGTGTGTGTGCGCGCGCGTGTGTGTGCGTTTGTGTGTACATATCTTATGGGGCTACTGACCCCACGTGTAAATGTACTACGTAACTTCATGTTGTCTTTACTAAAGGAACGCTGGAGACAAATGTGGGGTCCTCGTTCAAAGATGAAAGGGGTGATTTCCTTTTAACTGCTTTTGCACCTCGTGTCACACTTTTCCCTTTATTTTGGCTCTTACCAGGAGGTTCTTCTTCTTCTTTTTCTGTTCTAATTTCCGCAGCCTTTCGGTTACATGCAGGATCTATGGAATGGGTCCCCGCTTGAAGTGTATACAGAAGGACAAAGGCCGACAGGGCGGGGACCACAGCCTGGCAACACAGGGCGCCGACAGCAGGCGAGACAACCCTTCCCCACCGGCTCCTACACCACCTAGCGCCCCCACGCCCCACCTAGGAGGGGGAAAACTTGACGATGTCACCCGGAGTCGTCGTCGTCGTTGTCGTCGCCGCCAGTGCGTCAGACGCGCTCTCAACGCCATCGGTCAAAAGCAACCTGCGTTGATGAGACGCGACGGCATGCTGCGTGCATGAACTCTGCATCATGTCATTTGTCCTGGCGTAATGATTGGTCTTTTGTTGGACGCAAGTGGAGGACACAAGGTCTTCATGCATCTGATCCATTAAGGTGTCTGGTCATACATGTTGTAATGCTCGGTCTAGTATGGATGGATGCCATGCAGTGCACGCCCCTTCAGGCGGAGGCAGGACAGGGGGGATCTATCAGAGGACTGATCAAGATGATGAGGCAATGTGGCCGACTATCCGTCCCTGCATAATAAACAAATAAATACATAAACAAACGGATAAATAAATAAATACAATAGATAAATGAATAGATAAGTAGTTAAATAAATAGATATATATAGGTAGAAAGCTAGATCGGTGAATAAATATAAATGAGCAAATGAATAGATAAACAGATAGATAAGTAAATAAATGAATACATAAGTACAAATAGATAAATAAACAAAACAGATAAAAACAAATCTACAGGAAGCAACCATATACAAACATAGAAACACACACACGAAGACTTATAATTCTTATATGGAGAATATGGTGTATGACAAGTGTGCCTTGTCTATTGAAACCAATTGAAAAAGGAAAAAGGTCAGCTAGTAATGAATATGTTTTGTTTGTCTCGCGTGAAAAAAAGGAATCAGATCATTCGCGTGTCACTGCTGAAGCAGATGCAATACTTGATAAGTTCCAGCCTGGTCGGACAGACATCAGGGCCAATCCGATGTCAATTAAATCCGATCAAATCTAATCAGAAACGCCCAGAAGGTGGAGGTGGGGAGAGGAGGGGGTAGGGTGAGGATGAGTTGGGACTGGTTGCTACCAACGAAGACCATCTGGGACGAATAAGATTCGCGATGAACCATCTGGGTTTCTTTAAGTTTCTGTGGAGGTCTCTCGGACCATCTAGGACGCGACAGAACTTAATGGGCCTTCTGTGGTGCTCTATGTATGTTCGTGGGTTCGAATCCTTCCCATTGTTACTCTAATAATAATAAATTCAGTCGTATCTGAATATTTTCTGGAAACTTTTTCCTCCGACATACTTGAACATCGCCATGTGTGATTAATTTTCTCCAAGATCATCTCCCAGTTCGGACCACATATGTTTGGAATTCACTGTATGCAACCATCATAACCCTGAAGACGATTCTTGGACGGAAATCGAAACGTCAGGCAATAAACCATTCGAATTGAGTCTGGTGTTTACTCTCTTTCCCGATATGAATTCCAGACTCCAGATCTTCAAGTATATATATATATATGTATATGAATATATGAATATATATATATATGTATATATATATATACATATATACAGTATATAGTATATATGTGTATATATATATTCATATATATATATTCATATATATAAATATATATATATATTCATATATATATATATATATATATATATGCATATATATATTCATATATATATGCATATATATATATATATATATATATATATATATATATATAGTTATATATTTGCAGAAACCATTTGGAAAATAAAAGAAATGAATAACGAACGTTTTTGTCTATTCAAAACATCATCAGGGTACCCTGATGATGTCTTGAATAGACGAAAACGTATGGTATTCATTTCTTTTATTTTCAAAGTGGTTTCTGCAAGTATTGTGTCACGTGTACTTAGTGATTTGTTTTGGATATTGTTACAAATCTCGCTCACATATCTGACTTATGTAAATGAAATGAGTTCCCAAGACCCCATGTCTTTGAGATAACTCAAATAGAAATTACAATGCTGTCAGACTCGTAACATATAGTAAGAGTGATGGGTGATTGAGTTCCCAAGACCCCATGTCTTTGGGTAACTTAAAAGAAATTCAAGGCCGCCACTTGATTTGATAAAAATCAAGAAAAATGAAACGCACAGATAACGTTTAACACTATTCATTAAAGTTAATAGGATTACATGAAGGATTACAATCACTGAATATTCAAGTGAGTAAATAAGTTTACATTCAAATGAGTAAATAAGTTTCAAAACAGAAGATTCCCGTTCGTAAAACTTTTAACGGGGGTGAAAGAAAATTAATTAATTAATTAATACTTTACCAACGAAAAACACTGTCTAAGTCACTACCATAAACATTTCACACCACTACATGAAACACTAGATGAAACACTAGCTGAGTTAATTATCTTACGACTAATACAGGGGGAGTACAGAGGACTTACTTCAGCCGAATAATCCGCCCCAAGGCACACACACCTTTACATCGTACCCTCTACTCTCAAACTGATTCTTCTGACGCTCAAGGCGCTCTGGTTCTCTGCAAAAACCCTCTGATTGGCCCATAGGAATTGCGTCTATGGAGATTGAACCTCATTGGTCAATTAACAAAACGTTCTCCTTCGTTCTAGGCTGAGTGTTAGAACAAATACTCCATTGAGTAGGTTTTTCTTCCCAAGCGTCCTCCAGTACTCGTCCTGTAATCTGACACCCACGTTATCGTGAGGCGCCGTTATCCAAAGTAATAAACTATTCCCACCTTACATATATGGGAATATATGTGACAATATACATATATATATATATATATATATATATATATATATAACACAAACACACACATACACACACACACACACACACACACACACACACACACACACACACACACACACATATATATATATATATATATATATATATATAAATTTGACATCCCATATCTATATTTATCATGAATATTATGTAACTCACTTTTACAAGATTTTGTGCTATGAGATATACATAATTTTTGTTTTGCTGCATTTTGTGGTTTTCTACTATTGTAGAGTTCCAAGACTCATGCCTTGTCGGGTGCACTGCGGCGGTTGTGGTGTGTTGATTTAGTGTCTAATAAGGTCCGTCTGCGGCGCAGGGTGAGAGCATGAGAAGATTAGTTTCTTCTTACTTCAAGTGTCGATTTCTAGAGTTCCACTCCACTGTTGACACTACGATCTGCAGGGCCCCACCTTATATCTTAAATTTTTACATTTGTAGTTGTTTATATTCGAAACAGCTACAAATGTTGAGGTCGTAGCATTCAGTGAACCGATGGGTCTTCAGCTTCTTTTTAAACACAGGTTTACTGTCACTACTCTTTATGCCATCAGGCAGCCCTGGTACACATCTTACAAAAGCTCTGAAACCAATTTCCAAGTTGCTCCTCGACTTGTCTAGTCGATGCGGGTCTAGACAAAGCCTCAGCATCATGATGTCTCTGGTGGAAACCTTCAAAATAGATATCTCATATATCCTGGTTTCCCAAACTTTAAAGCTTAGCTACGGCCGAAGCCGTCACCCTTTGTCCTTTGTGCTCGGACAGCCAAGGCAAATGTTAGTTGGAATCAAACCCAATTTAATGTCAGACATTACACTTTTTATTGTTCTTCGGCTCTAACAACTATCAAATCTGGAGTACGCCAGTATCACTGTATGGTGTCAGTGGAGATACGATGCACTGTATCCTTTTGAGTGCCAGTTACGGCCCATTGTTGGCCATGCCAGCCTTCTATTATGGCATCTACTTTCATATAGCTTGGCTGTGTAAATTGGGTCGTCTGTTCCTCGCAACGTTAGTTGGGCCAAACGAAGCGCAACGACCTAAGATCCGACAGCTGAAGCTGGTTTACCCCCTCAGCTTCACCATACTACAACCCCTCCCTTCGCCCATCCGCAGAATCATTCACCTATCTTTCTTCATCTCCAACGAAGAGATGGTAGTACTGAACCAACAGTATTTTTCATTCGTGCTTATCATCCCACTTCTGTATCCCCTTCCTCTCTTCTCCCTCTCCACTTGGACATCAGCCTACTTCCAGATCGTCACCTTTAGATTCTATTTTCGCCATCCTTTTGTCATCATTACAAAAGCGGGATCTCCATCCTTCGTCCCGCTGGCTACCTGCCATCTCCCTTTCCACCTTTCCTCCCTTCTCCTTCACCCCTCCCTCATCTTGTCCATCATCCTTATACTAGGGATGTGCAACCCTTGGCACGCGTGCAAAACCTGGTACACTAACGATTTTATTCCGGCACGCGAAACCCATAGCTCACCTTAGAAAATAATAATAAATGAATAAATACATGAATAAACCTCCTACTTCTGTTGCATGACCATAGTCGCATGTAGACCTGTATTCTTACGCCATTAGCAGGCAAGAAAAAAAAAAGGCTGATTTTGGCACCCACACTTAAAGAGGTTGCCCACCCCTCTCTTGGACATTCATCCCTGCTCACTGTCAAGCATGTCTTTATCGGATCCATCGTTATTGTAGCGCCCATTTGAAATTTAATCTCAGTTTCATCGAAGCTACACAATTTGATTCATCCGAGGAAAGGTCATCACAGAAAAAGAGAAAAGGTCATCAGAGAAGGAGAAAGGTCAAGAACGACGATTAACATTTGTGTGGAGAAGGAACGTGGGGGGAGGTAGGACATACTGGGACAAACTCAGGATTTGAAGTCGTTATCACACTGGGCTATTTTTCCTCCGACTATTGGGGCAGATTTGCTGCCTGCAGCTTTCGGATATGAATCTAATATACTGGAAGAAAGTCATTTTCCTTCAGCATATGAAATGACACTCTATGTACTTTTGTTGAGAAAACAAAATATTTTGCTAGAGTGATTTTACAGTGAAATTTGTTTGGAGGTGGGTTCTACCGCCAGTTAATCGGAGGTTGGAGGAAAAATAACCTAGTGTGATAACCCTTTTAAGCCTCATCTTGCCGCTGGCAGCCAAAAGAAAAGCACAGGAACCTTCTGGCACGGAAGTAGCTAATGGGGCTGGACAAGTCCCGATCTCCTGGTTGTATACAAGGCCCCTGGAATGTTATCACGGAAACTAAAGCTTAGAGTCACTTTGGAAAGGATGCCGGAGGAAATTACGCGAGGAATATAATACAGTGGAATTATTTAAACATGAGAAACGCG
Organism: Oratosquilla oratoria; assembly: GCF_046742065.1. NCBI lineage: Eukaryota > Metazoa > Arthropoda > Malacostraca > Stomatopoda > Squillidae > Oratosquilla > Oratosquilla oratoria. The sequence goes on along the minus strand of NC_134817.1, from coordinate 27,206,009 downwards.
ATGTTGTGATTTTCAAAGATCATTGTGGACCACCTTGTCCTGTGACATGAAACCTAAAACCTTTTCTTGTGCATGCATTAGACCTTGTGTAAGGGATCGGACACTTCAAGGGACTGTCGTGTCTGTTGGGGTAACTTCTAATGTTCACGCGTAACCCTAAGTCAGGAGTGGGCAACCCTTGGCACGCGTGCAAAACTTGACACACTGGCGATTTTTTCCGGCACGCGAAACTCAGAGCTCACCTTTAAAAATACCAAATAAATCTCCAACTTCTTTTTGTATGACCATTGGTAACTGCATGCAGCGCTGGGCGCCGGATATTTTTACTTCGTTGGAACGCGAGAAAAAATTGTATCAAAGATTTGGCTGATTTTTGGCACCCACACTTAAAAAGGTTGCTCGCCCCTGCCCTAGATCATATGTACTCGATTGACCCTGGGGTTCCTTGAGAACTTGCCATAGGTTTCTTAAAAGAAAATGATCAAGAGTCTGAGATTGTCTACAAACGCCTGTAACACACCAACGCCATGTGTCTGTACACCTGGTGATTTTTTTTCTCCTAAAATTGTTAATAATTTTTTTTAACTAAACAGGTTGTAAAAATATGTTTGATTTATGTAAAAGAAATAGATAAATCAACCGTAAAATATTTTCTTATGTAGGGGTTGCTTGAGACGGTAGGCGCTGCCTGGCGAAAGCCAATGACCTCCTTCGCCTCTGCTTCTTTGTGGAAGAAGAAGAAAATAATAATAAAAAATAGAAAATAAAGAATTCAGCTCCTGGCGGAATAATGACGTACTGTACACTGTCTGGCAGAAATTAATAATAAAAAAATAGCTTAACTGCAGAATCTATTATAAATATGTTTTCACCTAAGAAGGATTTGGCTCCACTCGAGGGAAGGGGGGGGGGGCGGGATTCCGTAAGCGCCAAGGAAAACAGGTTTCCCTTCTCGTCACGGAGTAGTGAGTTCGATTAAGAGGATCTCATTTCAGTTAAGATACGAGTATTGCCAAGTGTTTTAACTTTTTCTTCTTCTTCATCTTATCCTTCTTTTTCTTCTCCCTCTTCTTCCTCCTCTTCTTAATCATAATCTTTTTCTTCTTCTTTTTCTTCATCTTATTCTCCAATTCACTCCCAAGTCCCCCTATTTCTTGGCCCTGTTCACACTTGCGGTTTGAATCGCGCAGAAACTGCGGCGGTACCGCATAGTCAGAGACAAAATGCGCGGTTGTGTGTGAATGCCTCCACTGACATTGTAATTAACCCACCGCGGTTCAAACCGCTAGTGTGAACAGGGCCTTAGTCTCTATTTCCCAACTCTTTACTGTCCCACTTTCCTCCGACTCTTCCACTTCTTCCTCCTCCTCCTCCTTTCCGTCTTGGTGCGCAATCTTTAGGTCTTTGGATCCCTTTCACTACGACGATCTTCCTCACACATATAATAATTCTGCCAAACGCCAGGCGACTTCATTCAAATGAAGATAAATCCCCTTTTGCTTAAAGACGACAGCGCCCTCTAGAGATGTTGCTGTGCAGGGATTCAAATTGGACAAATTTAGGTCTAGGAAGGAAACCGGCAGGAACTGGTTTACCAACAGAGTGGTTAACGAATGGAAGAGACTTAGTGGGCGCGGAAACAATTGGTTATTTTAAGAGAAGATTAGATAAATTTATGGAATGGGATGACCTGCGGTAAGGGACATGGAACTGCCTAGTGTTGATCTTTTAATCTCTTGCAGTCTCCTCCATTCTTATGTTCTCTGGCTAACGCCACAAGGCTTTATTCAGCTTTGGATCGAGTTACCCGTTGAGGGGGCTGGTAGTCGGACGACTCCGAGGCGAGACTTCTTCAGGGTCACGTGACCAAACCCCCTCCCCTCCCCTCCCCCCTTCCCCGACCCCCGATACCAAACTCCAGACCCAGACCCAGTGTCACGACTTGGACGCCCAGCCACGACTTCTTTTTCCTTTTCCGAGAACGAGATCTCTTCGAAAGGCTCGGCTTAATGATGCAGACAGCGCTAACGAGTACGCACATGTAGGCCTGAGGAGGTGGGGAGAGAGAGAGAGAGAGAGAGAGAGAGAGAGAGAGAGAGAGAGAGAGAGAGAGAGAGAGAGAGAGAGAGAGAGAGAGAGAGAGAGAGAGAGAGAGAGAGAGAGAGAGAGAGAAGGGGGGAGGGCAGAGCCCTCTGCTCGGGTGTCTAGGGGGCCCAAAAAGATTAAGGACGTAACCAGGGTTTTATATAGCTAGACTTCCTATTTTTTAATATAATTGTCTACTTGGATTAGCCATTTCTTTTTGTCTTTCCTCTAGCTTACAGTAAGTCATTAACGGTGTAATTTCTGTTTAGTCCAACTTTATGTAATGTTTTGCCACTTTAAGTGGAGGCCCTTAGTGGTTACTGCCCCGGGTCTCGCAATGCCTCTCGATGGCCCTTCTGCACACATGAATGCTCATATGCAGAAAACACACGTGTGAGCACAAGCGCATTTATATATTTACACAAGTTGTCGTGTGCTAAAAAACGCGTGCATATAGAGTACATAAACCATGGATCATGCATAAACAACTAGTATATACATGCATGCGTTAATACACACACGGACGCACACAAGCACGCACGCACGCACACAATGCTCCTCTACCGCGCCACGCTACCAGACGCATTAACAAACTTGCGCCCGTCAGAGCGCTTAGGACTGAGCGCAACAAGAACAGTGGCATTCCGTCTATAGTAAACATTATTAACTCAATTTAGCCTAGTCCTGAAATTAGCTGAAATTCTATATTGTCAGTGTATCACTTAAAATTCAATAAACCGACAATCATTATTATCATTATCAATACACAAATATACACGCACGCACACATGCACATACACACACACACGCATGCACATACACACACAGGCGCGCACGCACACACACACATACACATACAAATTTAGTCACGAAGATGACGCAAATGAACAAAAAACTCTTAGGAGCCCTACTATATAAAAAACCGGTACTAATACACATACAGTACACACACACACCTGAGCATTGCCGACCTCAGCGATCACGTGAACCTCTCTCCCCACCACCTCCCGCTTCTGTATCGCCTTACCTTGCCTTGCCTTCGTGTTGCCGAGGTCCTACCCTTCCTCGTCCCCCTCCCTCTTTCTCTTTAAATGTGTGTGTGTGTGTGTGTGTGTGTGTGTGTGTGTGTGTGTGTGTGTGTGTATGTGTGTGTGTGTGTGTGAACGCGGGCATATGTGACTGTGTGTGTATATATGTGTGTGTGTGTGTTTGTGTGTATATATGCGTGTGTGTGTATGTGTGTGTGTGTGCCTGTGTGTATGTATGTGTGTGCATGTGTGTGTGTGTGTGCGCACGCGCGCGTGCGTGTCCCCTCGCGTCTTCTATCACCTGTGCATTCCTTTTCCTCATAAGTGACAAATGTGAGCTATGCGTGTTTTATGTAGAGTTACCCGCTTACCAAGCCACTAATGGATAAATATAAACTGGGACAAAGTTCATATACCCAATGACATGAATTAATATGTACAAACCTCGAATTCAGTCCGAACTGAATCTACTCGTTCCATAAGTGAGAGACATACTCCATACAGTCAGACTAGGCTTCAAAACCGGGAAGGTTTTTTTTCGAAGTGTTCATATCTTAAACCAAATACTTGGCTGCATTGAATCTGTTTTTAGCGATGTTGAGCACTTGTTTTTTGGTTCATTTTTCTTGTAAATGAGAGAATAAGTCTTTCAAAGATCAATATATCAGAATGCAGAATAGCTACATGGGGGGAATACATCGAGTAGAGAGAAGAGAATTTGGCTCATGGAAATGTGGAACTACACGAATTTTGTAATGCTGTTTTCAAAAGTATTTGAAAAATGCAAAGTTAGGAGTTAATTACGTATATACATAAAGTAAAGGCAAGTTAACAGGTGAAATATATGTGATATATTTTCTTAATCAGACTTTTATTCGAAGTCCTTTTTTCAGATTTTATCATCATCTTTGGTATCCATGTGCCTAGATACATAACCAAAGTGCCATTCCTCCTTTAAGTGGGCCCTACACGATCAATACTATTGCGCAATATTCCGTATTGCACAATATTACTGACGGGGTGGGGATGGTACTGACGAATGAAACAATATATTGAAGACATCAAATGTAGAGGACAAACACGTGTGTCTCTTCAATACCATCCCTACACCGTCAATAATACTATACAATACAGAATATTGCGCAATAATATTGATCATATATTGAGTCTAAGAACAAATCCGCCACCCACCCCACACACATCCAAAGCCCATACATTACCCCTCCCATCTTAGCACCTGCTAAATAACGAGTCAGCACAACAGTGCCTACTACGGCGTGTCGCAAACCCAGTTACGTCCTTGCTGGGAGAATAGGGTTTCCTCTTGGGTTTCCTAATCCAACGGACCCTTTGACGTCACTCCAACACTTGGGCTCCTTAAAAGGAAAAGTTTGAAAGGTTTGAACTTGTCATGCTTCCCCTGGAAGGCCTCATCAGTTCACGATGCTTACACGTGGCCCTCGACCGCCTATTTCCGAAATAGCTTGGTGCATCAACATCCCACCTGGTCTCGCTTGTAGCTATGCAACGCGTCGTCACTCATAATCCCTGCGGCTCTGTCTTCGTACCTGCCAGGTGGGGTTAATTGATCGCTGAGAGTGAGTGTGTGTGTGGGGGGGGGGGGCAGACTCAGTTCATTCAGCATGTTCTTCCCTCACCTCTCTCTCTCTGAATTTGTCTCGCTTTCTTTCTGCTCATCTTCAGTTTCTTCTTGAATTTGATATTCGGTATACCTACTACTTAACAAATTACTGTGTTTCTGGGTACAACTACTTAGCCCATGCCCGCGTGCGTGTATATATATATACATATACATACATATATACATATACATATACATACATATATACATATACAGTATATATACATATATATATGTATGCTGGTAACCACTAAGGAAATCGGAAGAAAACAGTATATCCCAAGCGCTTTCGTGAATTACACGAAAGCGCTTGGGATATACTGTTTTCTTTCGATTTGCTTAGTGGTTACCAGCAAAATTTGTGGATCACGTGTTGGTTTTAGTGATCTTTCTACATATATATATATATATATATATATATATATATATATACACACACACACACACACACGTGTGTGTGTGTGTGTGTAAGTGTGTGTCTGTGTATATGTGTGTGCGCGTGCGTGTGTGTATGAATGTGTGTGCGTATGTGTGTATGTGTACGTGTGTTTTTGAGCATTTTTCTTATCAAGTGCATATAATTCTTATTTTAACCTTTATGTTGTTATCTATACTATCTATCCTTATCATCTGGGTAGTAACGCCATATTCCACGTTATTTCAACGTCTAACGAACAGTTCAGAAGAAATTAACATCTGGTAATTTTTCAGGAAAGAAGGAAAGATGGAGAGAGAGAGAGAGAGAGAGAGAGAGAGAGAGAGAGAGAGAGAGAGAGAGAGAGAGAGAGAGAGAGAGAGAGAGAGAGAGAGAGAGAGAGAGAGTTTTTTTTTTTTTTCATCCGACCTAGATATGGATCAAAAGGTCTCCTGTCGGCATGCTCCGCCTTTGTAATCATTTGTAATCCTTTGAGAGAGAGAGAGAGAGAGAGAGGTGGGGTGGCGTAGTACAGCGGTCAACGACCTAAAAATTTCAGTCTCGGTCTTCGATGCTGTGCTAGCCCATGATCATGAAGGGCGGGGTGCAGGTGGGGATGAGGTCGAATCCATAATGTATCCAAGAGTGATCCCACAGTGTGTTCAACGTTTTCCTCAGTGTGATTAAATTATTAGCTTATTACCACAGCCAATGGCGGGTGACGTGCATCTTACTAACTGGCATCATACTTGGATAAACGCGTTGGTAGGTTCGGTTAAAATGATCAGCCTCGTACTCTGCAGCTCGAAGCAAAGAAGTCCCATCATTCAAAAAACAAAGAAAGAGTGCTCTAGACAATCGTTTGATGATCATCATTGAGCCATGAACGATCATCGTTGAGCGATAATCGTACTGAGCAAAACGTACTTTTAACGTTGGAGAGAGGAATGGGTCCCTCCCTCCCACTTCCCCCCCCCCCCCATCTCTTGGCTGTTGTCCTTACAACCGTGGAGGGAGCATTTCCTTTACCAAACCTACTGAACTGACTGTTAACTTGACCATATAAGGGGATGAAAGTGAAATTGTTCTCGCCTTTAAAGGACCACTGCAGGATCACCGGTCTGTCCCCAGAGGGACGATGAAGACTCGGTACCTCATTACGGTTGTTGTTAAGAACTGTCATTTACCAGGGCTTCTATCCTGATGGATATAATGGTACTACTGCCGCACGTTATCGTGGAGACACACTAGGCATTTCTCGCTAGCATGCTACTTGCTTTTGTTACTTCGTTTGAGCAAAAACTCCTTCAGTTACGATCTTTTGTTTTTCAATTTTGCAAATGTCAAATTACTCTTGCGTCATAGAGTGAGAAGCTGAATGACGAATTAAGAGTTCAACCTATACGAATGTTAGACACATTGTTGAGATGTTCTTACGGAAGTGGAGAACATTGTAACCGAAGTCGTTTCTACTCAAACGAAGTAGCAAAAGCAAGTAGCACGCTAGCTTAGTGTGCCACCATATTCTGGTTTACCTCGGTGGTTTCATCCGGATTGTGAATTGCACATGAAGGGCCGGGCGTTGCAATGGCCGCTGCGATTGTCAATGGAGACTGAAACCAGTATCATCAATCAGCTCGAACATACTGATGAATTGCCAGCACCAAAAGGCAATACTGGTATACCGTACTTTTGATGTCTGATGTTGCAGAGGAAGCCACAAAAGAGGAACTTCAACCATTGATTTGCACCTCCTGAGCCTCGAAATCAACCCCGCCCATGCGATGCTGGAGAACTATCCAATACTCCAGAGGTTCTCAAGCTTTTTTGGCTGCGACCTCTACAAATTACTTTGATACATTCGCAAAACACCCACCTCCCCAGCAACAAAGCATTTCTGACGATCACCGCAACACATTTCCCTGAACCGTGCTTGCCAGTCTACGTATGTACCGTATGTATGCATATATGTACGTGCGTATGTATGTATGCTTGCACACATGTAAACTTGTATGGATATATATCATTCTCTCTCTTTCTCTCTCTCTCTCTCTCTCACACACACACACACACACACACACACACACACACACACACACACACACACACACACACACACACACACACACACACAGTGTGTGAGTGGTCTCAGACCTACCCAGAGATCGGCAAATAATGAGCTCTGAGCTCACTGCCGTAGGGTGGTGTCTGGCTGTCTCGACAGAGACTGCAGCAGATCCGAGGTGAATACACACACACACACACATTCACTTGACCCCTCAAAATTACTTTGCGACCCATCTAGGGGTCGGGATCCCCATTTTGAGAACCTCTGCACTACTCCAGAAGGGCTGTGTCAGCGTGCACTCGTGAACAATTTGCGTCATCCATGCCCTTTCGCAGTTCGTGACGGAACCTGTCACCCATGGACAGGGCACGAGCATCTCTCTGTCTGGAGTGAGTCAAGACTAACTGAAGGTACGCTACCACTATACTGCGCTACATGACGAACAGTCTTGATTAACCTTTAACCTTGACGACTGCTAAGCTTCGTGGGTTTCAGGCAGGGATGTATGTAGGCAAGAGACCTTTCGGTCCGTACGAGGTCGGGTGCCCACGATAATTAAGGAAATTTGAATCACTGTTTTCAGAGCGCCTCTCTGTACAATCACAGGTGATGAGGTCATGACATTACACGCAACTGCCGTGCATCGTGTCAGTCGTGGCATAGGAACTCTGGAGCGCATATCTTTGGTCGGAGGAGTAGAGGGGCTCTGGACAACGGCTGGTTCACCCTTCTACCGCGAGGTAGTTTCCCTAGGGTAGAGGTGGGCAACCCTTGGCACGCGTGCAAAACTAACGACTTTTTTCCGGCACACGAAACCCAGAGCTCACCTTAGATAAATAACTGATAAACCTCCAACTTATTTTGTACGACCATTGGTAACTGCATGCTGTGCTGGGCGGCGGAATTGGGGGCCCTTATAGGACATGAAGGGAGGGGGCTTATACTCGCACGTAGGGCTATGTTTTTACTCCGTTGGCACGCGAGAAATTTTTGTTTCAAAGATTTGGCTGATTTCGCCATCCATAGAGACATCGTCTATTTTTGCCGTACCATTCCTTCAAAAGTCTCCAACTCGAGCTTTCAGCTTCTCTCTGGACACCTTTGATGCTTTCCATTTTCCGCCAGACAACTCATATAGACTCGTTTACACGAGGCAAGTTGAGAGGCAAGTCAAGTGTGCAAGTTTCATGAACTGAAGAGGAAAGTGAGAAAGTACATGTTCACATAGGGTACTTGTCTCTGACTTGGCCTGTGTGAACATGTACTTGTTCATTTTCAATTCAAGTAACTTGCACACTTGACTTGCCTCTCAACTTGCCCCGTATAAACGAACTTTAAGGAACGCACTTGCTCCGTCGGTAATGATAATTTTTATTATCTATTTTTCCTGCTCAATTCCGATTCTGGCGTTTTATCGCCTCTGGGGCTCTCCTTCCTTTGTTTAAAACGGAATCCCACACAGAGATATAAAGGCCAAGGGGCAGCGGAGACTAGAGACAGAGCAACCTGAAGAATCACCCTCACTGTGGCGAGTCTCGATTCGAGGCTGAATAGACTATGAACAAACTACCCAAGACACTAATAGACTATGGACAACCTACCCAGGACAGACCACACGCTCGCATGCGATTGGATTCTTGTGGGAGAAGAGATGTCAGCAGGGACATGAACTGATAGTCAAGTATAATATGAGGCTATTGCCACTGAGCCCTTTAGAGACTGAATAATCGCTTGGTAACAAACGGAAGACAAAGAGCTTGTTCCGCCAACGACCGGCTGTCTCGCGGTCTCTGTGGTTAACCTGACGACGCCTCCAGCTGCGGCCGAAGAACCTTGAAACGCGCCTTCCAGGACCGTGAGTCATTGGCGATGCCACTTCCTCCAGGGCACAGATTTTCCTCCTGATGTGGTCCTTCGTAGATAAGGCGTTATCACACTGGGCTATTGTTCCCTCCAACTGTTGGAGCAGATTTGCAGCCCACAGCTTTCGGGAAAGAATCTGATATGCGGGAGGAAAATATATTCCCTTTTGTATATCAAATGACATTTTATATATGTATGTATGTATGTATGTATGTATGTATGTATGTATGTATATATATATATATAATATATATAAATATATATATATAGTACATATATATAGTACATATATATGTATATATATGAGGAAACAAAATAGTTTGCCATGGTTCTGGAGGTGTGCGGTGCTAACGATTAATCGATTGTTGGAGGAAAAATATCCCAGTGCGATAACCCTTTTAGTCTGAAAGAGAAAGTAGAGGGTATCTGATTCTTTAGCCTTCGCAGTATCGGATGACATGTGAACCATCTCAGCGCAGTGAACTACTTTATCTATTTGTTTATTTTTAACGTCAAGCGATTTCACTCAGCGTAGGGGGGATGACCTAAACGGGTTCACTGTATCGTAGTTCTGATGTGTTCATACGTCACCTGAATGAAATCCCCAGACGAGACAAACAGCTACAAAGTATGTCGTCCTATATCACTGATTTATGTAGCACTTTCGTAGCTTTCCAATAGTGGGCATCAGAGGTACGGTACATCAGTGTGGCATGGATAGACGCTATCACTTAATAATCAGTACGGTTGAGCATATTACACCGAATTCAGACTTCATTTACAACCACAGCCTTTATTCCAACATACCAAAATCTTTATATGCACTTCTCACTATACTGTACATACGACATTACTAAATCGAACTGAGCCAGAGTGGTGAGGTACAAGAGCTGTATCGCTCCTCATAGGATAGGCCGGTCCTGCAGTGGACCACTGAGGTTGAACTACACTATGGAGTAGCGTGTCTGCAGCCAAGGGCGTGAGTACTGCTTAATATTATTGCGCGAGCGGCGTGAAAATCCTCCCGCCACGCGCAGGATTGCTGACTGATAACTCCCCGCCGTCAATTCAAACATCGTTATCTGTGAAGAGCTGCTTGGTCGCCTCCGCCGTTCTGGTGAGGTCAGTGAACTTCTGGGAACAGGAGAGACGAAAATAGCGCCATCTCCCCGGGGTTGAGAGAGAGAGAGAGAGAGAGAGAGAGAGAGAGAGAGAGAGAGAGAGAGAGAGAGAGAGAGAGAGAGAGAGAGAGAGAGAGAGAGAGAGAGAGAGAGAGAGATAGAGACAGACACACACACACACACACACACACACACACACACACACACACACACACACACACACACACACACACACACACACACACACACACACAGAAAGAGAGAGAGACAGAGGTAGAAAGAGAGGGACAGAGAGAGAGAGAGAGAGAGAGAGAGAGAGAGAGAGAGAGAGAGAGAGAGAGAGAGAGAGAGAGAGAGAGAGAGAGAGAGAGAGAGAGAGAGAGAGACAGAGACAGAGAGAAGTCGAATAAAGAACGGATCCAATGTAAAAATAGAGGTGAGCCCTAAGGCAGGAGTCCCACAGGATGGGCCTAAGAGCACCGTTGCTAATAATCTCTCCACCTACCAGACGAAATTGCCACTATTTTCCAATAATGTTTCCGTATAAAAGAGAGCTGACAAACAGTGATGTCGTTATTATCCTCCTAAAGGTACGTCTTGCTCGGTACGATTAATTAATTATCAGCCGCCTACCACAGTCAATGACGGGTGACGCGCATCCTCCTACTACTTGGCATCATATCTGGGTAAGCGCGTTGGTTGTAGGTTCGGTTAAAATTATTATCAGCCTCGTATTTTGCAGCTCGAAGCAAAGCAACCCGATTCAAAGACAAAGGAGTGTTCTAGACAATCGTTTGACGATCATCGTTGAACCATGAACGATCATCGTTGAGCGATAATCGCACCGAACAAAATGCACCTTAAGTAGTGACAGAACCCTCCACACTCGCACAATACGGACAACTATTTTTCCTGAAGAGATCGTTGACGGATACCGTGAGGCCGTGGGATTCAGGTAACAGGAACTCGAGCCAACAACTAATCTAATTGTTCCTCTGTCTCAAAGGCCTAGACTATCTCCATGAATCCCGACCAGGATTGAAATAATTTCAGTATCGCTGCGCTTCGAGTAGTTACTCCAACTCTCGTGGGCGGGGAGTTGGGTGTGCGTGTGCGTGTAAGGTCACAGCATTACCCATAGATCGGTCATACGAGCTCTGAGCTCTCTTTCGGGAAGGAAATAGCTGTCGATCACCGATCACGAGTCCAGCACACGATGAAAAAAGACCAAGGTGAGTACACACACACACATCGACAACAAGTTGACCTGGAAGGAGAACACTGCCAACACCGTCAGGGCAGCCTCCTACATGCTGCATCGACTGAGTTCATTAGGGGCAAAGGCTGAAGATCTCAAGACCATCTACACTTTTTTCCTTTTACCCAAGTTGATGTACGCATCACCCTCTTGGGCCTCCTCACTCACTATGACACAGCAGCGTCAGCTGGAGAAAGTGCAGGAAAGAGCCTGTCGTACAATCCTTTGCAAATATTACACCACCTACCAGCATGCTCTCACCACACTAGAACTACCCACCCTTGCTGACCGCTATCTTCAGAGTCTGAGGTCGTTTGCGGTCACCCTGGTTAAACATCCTCGGCACCGGAACCTGCTACCTCCACAGGTACCTCGATCACGGCGGTAGGTGCGGCATCATAATTCCATCAAGCCGGTCAGAACATGTACCGACCGGTACAAGAAGAGCCTCATACTGACATTTGTGGACTTAATCAACAACAAGAATTAACATTGTTGTACCACCCACCTATTTCTTAGCCTGCTGTTTTTTGTCTAGTTTTTTGAATGCTTGTAACAACATCTTTTCATTGTCATAGTTTTATATTGTTATGATCTTGTAGGATGCATATTTTCAGCAGAAATGTTGCTATACCTAATAAACCGTTGATTATTACTATTATTACACACACACACACACACACACACACACACACACACACACACACACACACACACACATATATATATATATATACATATATATACATATATATATACATATACATATATAGATATACATGTATATATTCATATACATATAAATACATATATACATATATAATATATATATATATATATATATATATATATATATATATATATATATATATATATCATGGAACTCATCTTTCGTAACAGTGAGGTCTTTCAAATAATCAACCCGTGCGAATTCCTGAAGAACATAAGGATGATGAGGACAATGAGTGATGACAATAGTGATAGTTGTTGTGTGTGCGTGCATGTGTTTTGCGTGTGTGTGTGTGTCTGTATGTGTATGTATGTGCGTATGTGTGTGTGTCTGTGTGTGTGTGTGTGTGTGTGTGTGTGTGTGTGTGTGTGTGTGTGTGTGTGTGTGTGTGTGTACGCGCACACTTGTACAAACGTGCGTATCCGCGGCAAAACCAATGTTTTCATTCCCTCACCCTTTCAAGCAATATATGTGGCCATCTTCCTATTCCTCCTCCTTCGCCTCAGTTAATTTTCGTGATGATCGATCGAAGGTCGGGAGAGAAGATGAACAAAGACACTGATTTCGGTAATGCCGTATCAGTCACCCCTCACCTGCTCCTCTCCTGACATCCTCCCAAAGTGCAGAAGTCACTTCCTCGGGAGGTTTGGCCTTCCGAAGGAAATCCGGTTTTTCTGGCAATCGCCTCCAGTAGACCTCTACGCAGACGCCGACTGGGGGAAGAGTCGTCCCAGTAGAGATTATTTTGAGACGAGAATCGTCATCCAAAGCTGTTTTTTTTTTTCTAATCATAAGTCTTCATGCACAACCACAGCCACCCCAACATACCAAAAACTTCACAAGTAGCACTTCTCACCATCCAAACAATTTTACCGAGCTGGATTAAGCTACCGTAATGAGGTACAGAGACTTTATTGTCCCTCAGTGGATAAGCCGATCCTGCAGTGGACCATCAAAGATGAACTGCTACTAAACATCTCGTCATGACTGGGGTATCGTCAAGGGGATGTAGTCATAGTCAACGCAAAGGCAGACATCATCCCTAATAAGGTTGGGCGTAAAAGAGGAAAAAGAAAGGTATTGCTGCGAGCATTTGTTAATGGATTAACTTCCTCGATAGATGAGCAGTAGATCCCAGTTGCTGAGAAAAGTATGTTAGACGAAGAAACATACACTACAATCACTGTGATCCTCTTCAGCGTGTGTGTGACCACGTTGAAGAGGATCACAGCTGTGATCGTAATGTATGTTTTTTCGTTCAACATTATTTTCCCCGATAATGGGATCTATAGTTCATCTTACCGATGTGTTAGAGCATTCAACTCGCTTGGATTCCTGGATGATAGACTTATCGGTCAGGACACTGCTGTGGAGTGCCCCCAGCTAGAGATTTTTTTTTTTTATGATTTGCATATTGATTTCTAATCGCGAATATCTAGCCATGCATGTCACCAACATGCTGGGCCCATGTCAGCTCCTTTCGTACCTGGTGGCATTCGTCCTTTCATTCTTTTTGCCGCAATGCGATATCATTCAGTCTTGTGTGACCACTAACCCCCTTTGTGAGCAAAGAAGTTAATAAATACTAAAGAGCTAAATGTTA
>NC_134817.1:27137196-27187196 GCF_046742065.1 Oratosquilla oratoria | reverse complement strand
AATTACAAACTTGCTTTATTCAACTTCTTTTTCCAGATCATTAATCAAATAAACACAAATACAAATAAAATCTCTTTTTACATCATTTGACCTAGATTCAGTTAATCTCTCGATAGTACATGCCTATGCTGGGGGAGTGGTTTCCCGTTTTTTCACTTTTTTGGTGAATATCACCAGTTCGCTTTCTGGAATGTGAATATTGCATACAGTGTATTTTGATGATTTAAAGCCCTGTATTAGCTAGGAGACCATGCCTATACTCTTATTTTAGATTGATCCCCATGGTACGGCAGGGTCAGCAGAGCTAGATGCACAGTAAGGCCCAGGTAGTAATGTACAATATTCTACATCATATACAGTGGAGATCACATTAATTTGACCCTTTGATGAACAAGACAGATACAAACTGTACTTTCTGCAATATCCTAGTGATGAAGGTGTGTATCATATTGCCAGGGAAATTATGATGCATAGACCTGATGAATTCAGCAACTTGATCTTGCTTCTGGGTTCATTCCATATGATAAAAACTGCCATGGGTGCAATTGGCAAGTACGTGAAAGGTAGTGGTGCTGAGACAGCCTTAGTGGAGGCTGAAGTGTTTGGTCAAAATGTAGTGAAATCAGTCTTTGAAGGGTCACATTATGTGAGATCTTTAAAGGGGCTCATGATGTTAGCAGAATGTGTAGAGCGGTTGCAGTGGACCAAATTCTTTAGGGTGAACGGAATTGAAATATATATGGCTGAACTTCAGCTTCTTTCCATGATGAAATCGGCTGTGGCTGAAAAGCATCAGGATGAGAACAAACGGCTGTTGCAGACATTCTTGGACAGTTCGTCTCAAATGCTAGATGATTTTAAGAGATTTCGATCCCAGCGGTGCCTTGAATTGCAGACATTTGCATTTTGGGATCAATTTGTCCAAATGGTAAACAGTTTGAGGGATCTAGTGCGAACAGATAGAGAGAGCAATTGGGAATTACACTTGCACAGTGTACAGCTAGTCTTGTCACTATTTGCTGGTTGTGATCGTACGAACTATCTTCGTTGGGGGTCGATTTACCTCGAAGACATGAGGCGACTGCCTGAAACGGCACCTCATATCCATGAGAATTTCTTGGCAGGACGGTTTTCAGTCAGGAGAACACAAGGGCATTTTGTTGCAGTGGGTGCAGACATGTGTCTGGAGCAGACAATAAACAAACCTGCAAAAATGCCAGTGGTATTATTGGCAATACCAAGAGGAAAGCGTACGTGGCTCAATGGCAAATGATACATCATGAAATGCTAGCTGTGTTGCATAAACAGCGAGAGTTGAGTGGCATTGAATTAGCCAGCACAGAGCTACTGGTGAATCATGAGTTTACCAAACCAGCTACTTTGGCCAGTGAAACTGACATTCGGGGTATCACTCGTTACATCCAGCAGCATGAGAATTCTGTGTTGGTCCCAACCGATGTTGGTAGTGATGGTGGAAAACTCCACAATATCATCACCCAGGAAATTGTCTCTAATGATGTAAGCAAAAGTTTGCTCAATTTCAAATCAAAGTCCACTGAGCTCTATGAAACATATCAGACAGAGACATTTGTAACGAAAAAGAGATCTGTCTTCGACACAATTCATAAGAACAATCTAAAAACATTCAAGGGTCCTGAACCTGGGAAGCCAGCTGTAGCAAGTGAACAAAAGGATAAAGGTCTAAAGCAGTTAGCTGAAGAACAGAAGCTATTTGACATAGCACGCATGCGAGGATATGACATAGAAGATTTGTTGAAGTATGACCTGGTTGATGCCTGCTATCTTTTTGATGGCAAAGGGCTTAGGATCAAGTCACCAAAGAGTGACCTTTGTGCTGAACTGGAAAAAGTTCTCTCAGATGATGACTATGGTTCACCAAAAACATGGTCACCAGAACAGACTACCTCATAGTAGATGTGATGGGTTGGTTGCGCCGAATGCAGCTTGGGTCTATTAAGACGTGCAGTGATCTCTGTACCAACTTTTTGAAAATGATCTTCAGCATGAGAATCAATTCAAAGCGAATTGACTTTGTCTTTGACACATACATTGACTGGTCAGTTAAAGACAGTGAGCGTATCAGACGGTGCACCACAAACACGATTGACATAAATGAACTTGGTAAAGAAACAAGGTTGCCGGTGTCAAAAGATGCATTTTAGGCATCATCGTCAAATAAAACCAAGTTGCAGAAGGCGCTTAGGTGTTACATCTTAGAGGAACAGAATAAAAAGACTGAACTGGTTGTTAGTGCAATGGGTGGAGAAAATATGGAACCTTGTAAAGCTGTATTGAATGGTAGTTTCACGTTTTGCCAAATCTTGATATCTATATTGAAGAAGCTGATGTTCGTTTGATTCCGCACACGCTTGATGCTGTCAAATCTGGATCAAAGAGGGTTGTGCTCCTCTCGAATGACACTGATGTTGTAGTTCTGGGGCTGTATTACTGGAAATTGTTTAAAGAACATGGGCTGATTGAGTTCTGGATACGCGTTGGTGTAGGGAATACAACAAGGTATCTTCCTCTCCACACAATAGCGGAGAGGTTGGAGGAAAATTTCTGTGATGTTATCATAGCCATGCAATTTTAACCGGGTGTGATTCAATCAGTAAATTCGGCACAAAATCTGCTGGGGTGAAGGCAAATCCTATGCAATACTTGAGTGATTTTGGCAAGGATTTGGAAGTAGATCTGGCGCTCACTGAACAGTATCTTGTGAAGGTATACATTAAGTCAGAGGATGAACTCCGATATCACTTGTACCATCACAGTAAGACAACCATTTTGGACCTTCCTCCTACCAGCCGAGCATTGCATGGTCATATCATGAGGGCATTGTATGGTTCTTATCTTCAAATGCATTGTCTTGACCATTCCCAGGTGTCTATAGACCCAACCAAATTTGGTTACCTCGGAGAAGGTAACATGTTGGTGCCAGACAAGATGGTGGTTCTTCTGCCAGAGGATTTTCCGCACCCATGTAAATGCCAATCATGCGCCACGAAGAGATGCCCCTGTAGAAAATTGGGGTTGCAGTGTTGTGAATACTGTAAAAGTGTCATAAACAATGGCTGTAAGAACCTATTGTAGATATGTTAGAGGATCTGTATCTAGGTATCTGAACAAGACCTGTGGATGAAACGAAAAAGTAAAAAAAACAGACATATATTAGTGTTTAAGTCAAAATTGGCATTTCAAAGTTCTCTAAATTAGGATACAAAGCGTGGAAAACATTAAAGTTTATTTTAACACTTTAATTATTGTTTGATTTGTCAACTTTGTCACTTATTTGTTTCACTAGACTGACTTTATAATTTTCAGCGTTTTTGGCCAAAATATTGAATTTTCCAAATTTTGGTCAATTTTGAGTTAGCCACCAAGCGTTTAATTATTACCATATTTTCTCCACTGTTAATTTAAAAACTTACCCATGACCTGAGGTAGAAATAAGAGAAATATAAAGAATAAACTATTATTTTTTCCTATACTATGGTATCATTTTGTGTTTGGAGGCCCAGATTTTAAGCAGGTGACGTTTTACGTCATAGTTTGACCTCTGGTGACCTCTGGTCTTGACCAATTGCAATGATCTACCCATCATTATAAAGCTGATACTTAGTGAATTCAAATGAGTGGTCATTCATTAAATTTCATTGAAAACTGACCGTTCCAGGTCAAATTGACTTTCCTCTACCCCAGATTTTGGTCATTATTCCGAAAGCCGACGCCCATCATAAATCCTCAAATATCTACCCTGCTGCCAGTCAGCTGAGCGTCCACCTTGATTTTTCAGATGTCTGAGGTGACCCTCTAACCAGATCAAGAGAGAAACTGAGTGGCACTCTTATGCATGCAAA
Source organism: Oratosquilla oratoria (assembly GCF_046742065.1). NCBI lineage: Eukaryota > Metazoa > Arthropoda > Malacostraca > Stomatopoda > Squillidae > Oratosquilla > Oratosquilla oratoria. The sequence continues at coordinate 27,183,315 of NC_134817.1, read as the reverse complement.
TGACCCCTGGCTCCAGGAGTATATGCAGCGAAGTGCCGCGCCACCCCTGCCGAGGCGAGTGGCGGGCTGATAGCTGACTGATACCGTGTGGTCGCCAACACGCTGACGAACACGCAAACTTATTCGTTTGTTTCATGGATGTCGTTTGTACCCGAAACCACATTAAATGAAATTAATATCAAATTGCGTCAAATTAAAGTTAAGTGTTGTGACGACAAAAGAGGATAATAAACTCTCAATACGATGAAAAGCATGTTTCTTTTAAAACAGGTGGTATCCTAACTAAAGTGTAAAAGTGCAGGTAGACCGTGCACTTAAGTGTAAAAGTGCAGGTAGACCGCACACTAAAGTGTGCAAGGGGCAGGTAGACCGCACACTCATTGTCAAATGCAGGTAGACCGCACGCGAAAGTGAAAATGACCTGGTAGACTGCACGCGAAAGTGAAAATTACCTGGTAGACCACCACGCTAAAGTAGCACTGTGGTCTTTATGATTACAACTGGGCTGTTGTTTGTTATTCTGTGTTGGCCGTTCTAAATTTTATCATAATTCACGGCACTTGATGTCTGATTTTCATCATATAGTTTCATTATACAGTGTTGTTTATGAGACAGCACAGAATTCCAAAAAAGTACAAAAGGCTGTTTCGAAGTAGTTTCAAAACCATTTCACATTTTCCAACAGAACATTAATTTAGGATTCATGGCATGACATGCATGCTTGAAGATTTAGCAAATATGACAGGCAATATGATGCTTGAAGAAACGAAGAAAATTATGTGGTGATTACGGAAAAAGATCATTGTCACCGTCGTCATCATTCTTACTTTCGCAAGTGCGTCGTGACCTGACGTCACAGGCTTCTTAGCATAACATTAAGAACTGATAAATCGACAAGGTGAGACTTCCTTAGTTGACTAAAACCAATGGCGTCAGCCACAACAAAGTCTGTAGAAAATGTCAGTTTCTAAAAGATTACCTAAGTTAAGATTTAGCACATACATGAATGAAATTGGCAGATGTTAACCAAAGCATACATGCACTCCTCCAGTCCTCTGGCACATTAAAGAAAAAGGAGAAAAGTGGGAGATAAGCCAGTTGTTGTTTGCTGACAATACTACGCTTGTAGCAGGATCAGAGGAGAGATTAAGGAAGTTTATGACAGGGTTTGGGAAGATGTGCGAAACAAGGAAGTTGAAGATAAATGTGGGTAAAAGTAAGGTGGTGAGATGTACAAGGGGGGAAGTGGATAGCTTTAGATACTTAGGTGCGAATGTGGCAGGAAAGGGAGGACTGGTGGAGATAGAATACAGATTGAGCGATGCAAGTAAATGTTTTGGTGGATTAAAAAGTGTAATGAGAAATAGATATTTGGAGATTGCATGAAGGGATGATTGTGGCGACGGCACTGTATGGGGGGAAACATGGAACATAAGAGAGGAAGAGTTTAAATGTGTTGGAGATGAAATGCCTGAGAAGTATGGTAGGGGATATTAGACTGGATAAAGTGAGAAACCAGGAGAGCAGGAGAGCGAGGTTGGAAAGGGAGTTGGGAGATAGGGTAAATGAAAGAGTATTGGGATGAGTGAAGAAGAATTGGTAAGAGCTGTGGAAGGCAGAGGTGGAAGGAGTGTACATGAGAGGGCGACCAAGGATGAGATGGGTGGATGGGGTAAAAAGGGGCATTGGGAAAAAGGGAAAGATAAATGGAGTATTTCGTGAATTTGAATGTGGAAAAGGTTAAGAATGGTTTAACTGAAGCAGTGATAATGTGGTGGGAGAGGAAATTTATAGGTCTATAGGAAATGAAATAGATACAATTTTGAAAGTGATAAGAGCCGGAAAGGTACCTGGGTTAGATGGGTATCACGTGGCATGTGTGATAAAGGGAGGAGCAATTCCGAATTCTAACACAGGCTCTACTACTTTCGTAAAAACTCTTGACTGCTCTTATTAGCTTTCCTCCTATCCCATGTATCTGCAATACCTCCCTCAGTGCCTTCCTGCATACCCCGCCATAACCCTTTTCCAAATCTATAAAGGCCCAAAAAACACCCTTACCTTTTCCTAAAGCTTTCTCACATATCTGTCTTACCACAAAAAAATGATCCATGCAACCCCCACCAGTCCTAAACCCACATTGTTCCTCACCAATTACTCCCTCTGCTCCTCTCTTAATCCTCTCAGTCAAAACTATCCCATTAGCCTTCCCAACTACTCAACAGACTCATTAGTGACAGTCAACATGGTTTCCGGCAAGGAAGAAGTACGTTAACGAACCTTTTAACTTACATGGAATATCTATCATTTGCCTTAGACCAACAAGTGCCATTGGATGTTGTTTATTTGGACTGCAAGAAGGCATTTGATACTGTGCCACATGTACGTTTATTGACAAAGTTAGAAGCATACGGTATTAGAGGAAATTTGTGGAGATGGATAAGGAGTTTTCTTATGGATAGAGTGCAGCAAGTTGAAATAAGAGGAACATTATCGCAAGAACTGCCAGTGACATCAGGTGTACCTCAGGGTTCTGTGTTGGGACCGGTGTTATTTCTCATATATGTGAATGATGTGGTCAAGGAATTGGAATGTACATCACTGCTATTTGCAGATGATGCAAAGATTTAAAGAAATACGTTCAGATGGAGATATACAAGCCATGCTAAGGGACATGTTGAGACTGCAGAATGGGAGTACTAAATGGTTGTTGCAGTTCAATACAGAGAAATGTTCAACAATGCATATGGGTCACAAGAATCCAAGAGTTAATTATGATTTGAATGGCAATGAATTAAATACATAAGAGCTGGAGAAAGATTTGGGAGTATTGGTGTCGTCGGACCTAAAGCCAGCACAACATGTTGCAGTGGTAGCTAAGAAGGCAAATAAGATGGTAGGCCTGATAAGAAGAAATTTTCCATCCATGGATGCAGACGTATGTAAGTCGCTCTATTGTGCTTTGGTGAGACCACATTTAGAGTATGCCGTTCAGAGCTGGTCACCATACTTCAAAAAGGATATTCAAGAATTAGAAAAAGTACAAAGAAGGATGACCAAACTGGTACCAAAGCTAAGGGACCTTGACATCGAGGAGAGATGCCAGATACTGGGACTAACAACGTTAGAAAAACGAAGACGTAGAGGTGATTTAATTGAAACTTATAAAATCCTACATGGGATGGAGAATGTGGACTATAACGTCTTCTTTGAGTATAATGAAAATAGTACCAGGTCAAACACGGTTAAGCTCAAGAAACGAGGCCACTGGAGAACTCTGGTGAGGGCAAATTCATTTAGTGTAAGAGTGGTCAATGATTGGAATGGTCTTCCGGTGGAGGTAGTTACAGCCCCTACCATAGGAGCCTTTAAGGACAAACTCGATCAGTGTTTTTAAAAAAATTAATTCTTCATCAAAAAGAAAGTAAGTGAATGAAAGGAGACATTGATGATGAAACTGCGGAAATAGAAATTGGAAAATATTTATTAATCCATATCTTACGATTGGAGTTGAGATGGGAGCACTATAAGAAGTCTCTTAACCTCCCATGTAATTGAAATAGGTAAGCCTGAAATAGGTAAGACTGACCCCTCTGAAACTACTACACTCACGCTTGTCCTCTTTTACACCATCACTCTTCCCTTTTAGACATTCCGCATGACACCCATCCAACCCATGTGCCTTACCTGCTCTCATCATTTTTATAACTGCTTTCACTTCATCTTTCCTAATTTCTCCTCCATTTTCCTCATTCATCACTGCCATTTTCTTAGTGCTTTCCACTACAACTGCCTTTCCCTCCCTATTCTTCTTCACATTTAGCAACTCCCTAAAATACTCTGCCCACCTTCATTTACTGCCATCTTTTCAATTATCATCTCTCCATCTGCACCTTTTACCTTTTCTTCTCTGCTTGATTCGCCTCCTCTTACTCTCTTAATTTCCTTCCAAAACATCTTTTTATTACTTTAAAAAATTTCTACCATACTCTTACCCCATTTCACATCTGCTCTCTTCTTTGTTTCCTTTATCTTATGTTTTACTTCTCTTCTCTTTTCTTTGCACCTGTCATATGATTATCTCGTCCTATTTTGTAACCAATCTGTGAATGGTGGTTTCTTCTCTTCTACAACCTACCTTCTTTGCTTCATCCCACAATTCACTACCAATCCTCCTTGTTCCACACACCATCTTTGCACATTTTGTAACTCCTTGAAATATCCCCATTCCATCTCCACTCCTAGTTCTACTCAATCCTTCACTCCCTCCCACTCCTCTCTCAACTTCTTGTACTTCTCCTTTTCTTTCTTATTTAAGCACTTTACTCTACGCACCTCCCTACCTTCTGTCCTATTCCCCTTTCTCCATCTATCCTCAACTCTCAACTTACCTCCCACCAACAAATTATCTGATATTCCGCTACTCTCTCCTAAGAACATGTACATCCAAAACTCTTCCTACTCTTCTCCTGGTTACCATTAAAGCCCTATCTACCACCATTCCATCCACCACCCTCTACCATGTGTACTTATGCTTGACTTTCTTCCTATACACTGTATTTACTATCATCAACTATCTAGACCCATCCCCAGCATCATCTTTCCACTGCGATTTTTTCTTGGAACTCCACACTTCCCAACCACTCCGTCTATAGGTTCATCTCCTACCCTAGCATTAAGATCTCCCAATACCACTACTTTGACATTTCTCCCTAAACCCTCAATACAGTAATTTAAATCTATCCAAAAAGCCTCCCTTTTCTCTACATTCTTCTCACTACCAAGCCCATATACACTTACAAAAATCCACATGTAGCATAATGGAATTTGGAAAAAGCAAAAATAGAATATCGGCTCAATATAAAATTGGGCAAGGTGCAGGGATGACCCGTCATCCAGGAGGTGCTCAGATGAGAGGGAGGGTGGGAGGGGTGTGGAGTGTATTTAGGGATGAAATGGGTGGGAGTGTTTTTATGCCTTTCCCTTTTTGGCTACCTCCCTTGAAAGGGGGAAAAAGCCTTGGTATATGTATGTATGTATAAAATTGGAAACAAGTCAAAAAAGTCGATTCAGAAAGGGACCTGGGAGTGATTGTCTCAAGTGACTTGACCCCTGATAAACATGTCAATAAATTATTTGGAGAGACTTTTGAATTATTAAGATCAATGAAAGTGGTCTTCGGCTACATGGATGAAGAAATGGTAAAGAAAATAGTGGTCACACTAATAAGACCTAAACTAGAGTATGCTGCAACACTATGGGCACCTAGCACAAAAAAAATAGAAAGAATTCAAAGAGCAGCGACAAAAATGGCACCTACACTATCAAATTTGACATACGAACAAAGATTGGAGAAATTACATCTATCAACACTGGAACAGAGAAGAGAAAGAGGTGATTTGTTGACCATTTACAGAATTATGAAAGGGATGGAAATTCTTGATAGAGACGACTTATTAAAATGGGACAGAAGAGAAACAAGAGGACACGAAAAGAAGCTAAAGAAGGACAGTTACAGAAGAGATTTGAAAAAGAATAGCTTCCCACATAGAGTGATTGATGTCTGGAACAAACTAAACGGAGAAACAGTGAATGCCAAAGCTATACACGATTTTAAGAATAAACTAGATGCGGAGAGATACGAAAACGGGTCACTACCAGCATAGCCCTCGTCCCGTAAAATACAACTAGGTAAAATACATCTCCCTTCCCAGTTTCACCTTCATCCACATTAACCTTGAAGAAATCTTCCACTCCACCACACATTTACCTAACTCTTCACTTGCTAGTATAGCCTCCCCTTCTCTCCCTCGTCCCAACAGACACTTAAACTCGCCCCTCCATTTCAACTTAGTTTCAGTCAATACAAACATATCCATCTTTCATCTTACAAACATACAGCTTATCTCTTTCCTTTTACTGTCATCTGTACTATATCAAAAGATCTAAACTTTAGTGTTCTGGTTGGAAAATTCCTCCCAGACCCTTTTATACTTTAGGAATGTCCCCTTTGAGGCTACAAAGAGTAGAATGCTTAGTACTATCCCCGCCCCGTTTTTTGTCGCCTTTTACAACTCAACTGGGAACACTCTGTGTCAGTATTCTTCTTCCCTACCACCGGGTTCGGCGAAAAAGGAAATGAATATTCAGAGAAGTGGCGGGACAGCATAACGGAGGGACAGTCACAATATAATAAAGTAGCACTGGAAAAGAGGGGAATGTCTGTTGAGGAAGGAAGGGAGAAGACAGAAGATAGGGGTGAATGGAGAATGGTTGTGTATGGATGATGGTGTGATGCATGGAAGAGAGTGGGTGGGGAGTGAGGAAGTATGTGTGAATGATCATTTGACGCAGCCCGAATAGATTTCTCTCCGTCTTCTCTTTTTCTGCATGAGGGGACGGAGAGGGGGGGTCGCCGATTAAATAAAGCGGGCTTGCTGTGGATGTGATGTGTCTTGCTACATTACTTCTGACTCAGAGCAGTGGGCGAGATGCAGATATGACCCGTCATCCAGGAGGAGCCAATAAAAGAGGGAATGAGGGGTGGTGAATGGGAGTGGAGTAGGTGGGAATGGAATGGGTGGGAGTGGATTATGCCTTTGACTTTGGTTACCTCCCTTGTAAGGGGGAAAAAATCCCTTGCTATATGTATGTACGTATCTTCCCCTCACCACCTTCACTTTCATTAACATTTGTCCGTCTGCGCCCATTAACTTTTCTTTTCACTTCAATAATACTGGATTCAACTCCTTTAAATTTACCAGTGCGGGATTAAACTCCTTATATATAGTTCAGGATCGCTGGACTGAGGACTTTGTAGTTGTAGATCTCAAGATGTGGGCATCGATCGGTGGTTCAAAAACTTGTCAGTCCCGCGTGATGCAAGTTTTATGGGTTGTAACGTATGAAGGTCATCACCATCTGCAGCACGGAAACAATCGCCACACCACGCCCAAGGTCACTCAGTTGGACGTAACCACGTTTGACATTTCGCGCGTCACTGTGTGTGTGTGTGTGTGTGTGTGTGTGTGTGTGTGTGTGTGTGTGTGTGTGTGTGTGTGCGTGTGTGTGTGCGTGTGTGTGTGTTGTGTGTGTGTGTGTGTGTGTGTTAACTATGGTCCTCGACCACGTGTTAGACTCGTGATCAACACATCTATTATTCCTCTGGGTGAGAGTTCAATGCTCATGTTGTCCAATACGTGGGTGATCCTATGACTATCGAAATAAACGCCATGTAACCCCATGACTTCACACATCTCACACACATCTACCAGTCTAAGTGGGGGGGGAGACAGTAGCGGCTTGCTGTACTTTGATGAACTAGGATCGATCTTACGTCAGCCATGTGGCAGCCCTGTGTAGCAAGCACTACACCTTCAAACTGTTTCCAATTCCAGCCCCTTCGTGTTGTCAGACACAGGCACACTCTCACTCTTGGCCAGTTTCCCTGACACAGTAAGGGAAAGTGTATCTAATGACGCCTCACAGAAAGAGAGTTTCAATCCAGGGTAGAGCACCGTCATCATCGTCGTTATTCGAGGATGAGAAGAGAAAACTGACGCATGACGTCGTCATTATGTGCTGACTACGCCGTCGGTACAACGCCTGACTCACGCGCATGCAGGCTGAGCTATTCGTGGGCTCTCTCTCTCTCTCTCTCTGCATGGCCTTGCATGACGAAGGAAACTCGGAGAGTATGTAATACACAGTTCTGGACTTTTGGACTTCGTGATGCATGTAACACTGAGCTGCGGACTGCCCAAGGCAGTTTGCTTTGAAAAGTTCTCTAGGAGTCTTTTGCCTGTGCGCGGCGTTGCCCTATTCTAGAGATGTTTGTTGGATACCTGTTCACACCAGTTTAGCAATGGATTGTTTATATGACGTGGCAGGGATACGACACTTTACAAACGATACTGTAAACTGACATCATCTTGCTAATACGGCCATCCTGGTAGTGTCGCCTGTGTCACACAACCACGCGTTCGCTCGAGCGCGCTAGCGCTTCAGGCTCCAACGCTTGAAGTCCTGAGTTCACGCAAGGGGATGGGTATGTGTGATGCACCATAGTCTTGGATCACGTGTTGGACTCGTGATCGACATCTATTTCCCTCCCGGAAGAGAGCTCAGAGCTCATATATGACTGATCTATGGGTAATGCTGTGAACTTACACGCACACACACCCAACTCAACGCCCACGAGAGTCGGATTAACGACTCGCAGCGCATCGATACTGGGATTATTTCAGCCCTAGCCGGGATTCATATCCGGACCTTCGTAGTGGCGGCCGGGAACTCTACCACTTCGTCACGAATCGTGTGTATGCGTATGTGTGCTCACGCGCGTTTTTCCAACATAGTCTTGGGTTACGTGTTGGACTCTTTATCGACAGCTATTAATATTCCGCATGAAAGACCGAAGCTCAGACATGGCCCGATCTATAGGTGCAATGATTTTACACATACAAGCGCGTGCGCGACTTTTAAAGGGGATTTGAACCGAGGGTTTGTCGGCCATTGCATCAGACGCGGCTCGACAACTTGTCTGTTTATTATTGTAACGACTTCCATCTACGTGATCTGAAGCTCCACCGTCAGACGCGTCAGTCTGGCGAGCAAGCAGGCACGAGGAGACTCCATTGGATGATGACTGGTCCGTCCTCTTCGAGAGCAACCAGGCGGACAGTCTCATGGCTATGACCCGCGCATGCGCAAAACCTTATCTACGCCTCTTGAAGTTCTACTGGTGTTGTTTACTTGATGGCATTGTGTCGCAAATGGGAATTGACGTTGGCAAAAGAGTTCTTTTGAGTGTGAAAACGACCAGTGATGTGCAACCCTCGCCTGGAAGAATGACACGAATTTCATTTGTGAAATGAGGGAGAACAAAGTGAATGTCACTTGGCACCGTACAAAGTGGGCTATGAACAGTTGGTTTGGCCAAAATTTCAAAAAGGAAAAGAAGAAAACTAAAAAAAAAAAATAAGATTTTCTTTATTCTGAAAATACAATATTTTTCTTATTGTATGCGACCTATGTACAACTCCACACATATGTACCATATATTTCCATGCAACTTATCAATTGCAGGAGGCTGTAGCCAGACGTCTCGTGGGCTTGCCGCGACATGGCCAAGTGTCTCGCCTCACCCGCCCAAAGCATTCAGAGAGCTTAATGCAAATTGAATACGGTTTCGTATGAACTGGGGGGGAAGAAAGGCGGGTTGTGAGTGACTCCTCTAAAACTAATCTGGGTTAACACACGCTAAACAAGTGCGCTTTATTTGTAAATATATTCTTTTCTTGAAGCGGGTCCCTCAGATATTTTTTTCATAAACTTCAAATCCATTGCCACTGTCCTTTGGGTGGAGAAATATTGTTCATGTGACAGTTTGACATTATGTTAGATTAGGTCAAAATAAGTTGAGTTATATCAAGTTAGGTTAGGTTAGGTTGAGTTGGTTATCTTACATCAAGTAAGTTAGGTTATGTTATGTCAGGTAAAGTTTGGGTAAGTTAGGTTATGTTATGTCAGGTATACTTTGGGTAGAGGTTGAGGAACTCTGGGTAAACTTTTATTTCTTCGTCTTGCACTGACTCGTTCTCCCTACGTGGGCACTACGAGGGGAGGCGACACATGTGATACCTGGAGACAAGAGGCTGGCTTGGCACCTAGTTTCCTTACACCAGGGATGAGCAACCCTTTTATGTGTGGGTGCCAAGATCAAGCAAATATTTGAAACATTTTATCGCGTGCCTAGGATGTAAAATTACATGCCTACATCCATGGGCCCCCCTACCTTTACCTCCTAGGGCCCCATTCCGTCGCCAAGAACTGTTACCGATAATCATACAAAAGAAGCTGGATATTTAATAGTTATTTTTTTAAGGTAACCTCTGGGTTTCGCGTGACGGAAAAAAATGTACCATGTTTCGCCGCGTGCCAAGGGTTGCCCACCCCTACCCTACACCATCCATCCACATCCGGTATTATCTTCGACTATTCCAACCTGCCTCTTCCAGATGGGCCTTGACTGCTTAAAAAAAAAAAAACTCTTTTTTTTTGCGATTGTATCTAAGGTTCTGAATATTTCAAGGGATGGCGACTAATGATAGCAGTCAGGCTGACAACAAACGCCAGGAGCAAGTCTTGCCTCACTCAACGCCGTGACATGCGCGCGCGCGCATACACACAACCGCAAAGAAAAGCACCACCCTCCTTCCACACTTCACTCCTCCCCACTTGGACTCTGTTGGACACCCTTCAATACCTCCACTCTTACAATTATTTCTTCTCTTCTCCCGGGAAGACTATTCTTCCCTCTCAATCCAGTTCGCCTTGATAAATTCAAGTACTCACCCTCTCCTTGGTCTACCCACCCCCTTCCAGTAGTCCTTGCTTCCTTCTACCCAGGCCCAGTCGCCAGAACAACAACATCTGCTGCCCCCAACACGGGCCTGCCTCAACCCCGTCGGGCCCGGAAAGAGGTCAACGCGCCGATCAAAAGCTTTTGTCTCAGGCCGAGTGCTCCCTTCGACCGCGACATCGTCTCAACTTCCTCCTCTTAGTTGCTGTACGCTTCTTCCTCATCTTAGTTGCTGTACACCTTTTCCTCTTCTTAGTTGCCGTACACCTCTTCCTCCTCTTAGTTACCGTACACCTCTTCCTCCTCTTAGTTGCTGTACACATCTTCCTCCTCTTAGTTGCCGTACACCTCTTCCTCCTCTTAGTTGCTGTACACTTCTTCCTCCTCTTAGTTGCTGTACACATCTTCCTCTTAGTTGTACAACCTCTTCCTCCTCTTAGTTGCTGTACACATCTTCCTCCTCTTAGTTACCGTACACCTCTTCCTCCTCTTAGTTGCTGTACACTTCTTCCTCCTCTTAGTTGCTGTACACTTCTTCCTCCTCTTAGTTGCTGTACACATCTTCCTCTTAGTTGTACAACCTCTTCCTCCTCTTAGTTGCTGTACACCTCTTCCTTTTCCCAGACGAAATATAGGAACAGAACTTACCGCATCGAGTGTTAGATGAGATTTGCTCGTCCCTTGAACATGGCCAATAATTGTTTAATGGATAGCCATTGACGCTCATTATCACCGAGAGGCTACTGACAAAAGCCTCGCTTCTCACGATTCACTGGCCGACATGTCTTGAATCCAATATGTTTAAGAGTACCTCAGATAGTGGGTGAACTCACAGGGAACTGTCCACCGTCCCTATCTCCACCATTTCCCCAAATTTGGTTTAAGATGCCCCTCCTAACCGACCCTTATCGTGATGCCCCACCACATCTATCTTGGCCTTCAGACCCAAAATTGGAGTGACATTATACTGCCCAGTAAACAATAATATACCTTCGTAGATCGGGTTCTTCCTTATTTCTGTTGATGAATATTTCCTCGCGCTTGCTTTTACAAGGCACAGAAGTCATGGGGTGTGAATCTAAAGAAAACCGCGCTCGTGGCAACAAACGAGATTGGATGGCATGACAAGTGCAAATTCTGGGGGACGAATCAGACGATGACGTCACTTCAGAGACCATTAAAAACCGTATTATTGCGTATTTTGTCATTGTTGGTCTTTCCTTGACTCACCGTCCTCATCGACTGCCCGTTATCACAGGGGACGGCTGTGCAGCAACAAAACGATGTTCAGCGACCGTTTAGGCATCGAGTTGACACACTTCCTTTCGCTTTTGCACGGATTTCCTCACGCAGAATAACCAAATTCATACATTTTATCACATCTGAAATGATGCGCTGCATTTGATGTTGTATATCTGAGCCTATATATATATATATATATATATATATATATATATATATATATATACAAAAGATAATAACAATGATAAATGAATAAACCAATGATGAGAATGTTTCAACATGGGCTTGTGCTTAATAGGTGTTTATATTTTTTCACTATACACCATTTTTCAGCCTAATCATGCACGTCATAGGAATGACCGGATTTTTCATTAGCTGAAACAAAATTCTTAAAGTAAGTCGCCACACCAAAATAAAATTATCCTTGCCTTTATATCTATCTGTACTTATGCATAACATTAATTCATATATCTGATTCCTCTTAATATACCAACGTTGTATGTGATATTCGTTTAGTCCATACGTAAGTTTGGTATGGTACCTATGTGTTCAGGATTAAAAGTATCCGTTACGAAACCATGTTACCCAAACAGGGCACTCACATTGGGGGGGGGGGGGCGTGTCAGGGGGGGCATATGCCCTGGGGCGGGGGGCGGCAATTCTAGTCTGGACATACTGCCCACAAGGCTGACAAAATAATTATTATAAAAAAGGTCAAAGGAGCCCCGAATATTTCACCGTGGTATACGAATTTTGCGTTAGAATCAACAGAATATGAACTCTTTTCCCTTGTCCTTCCTGTAATAGGGACATCAAATACAATTTTTAAAATCCGTTTAATTATTTCGCAAGCCAATAGCTAAAACAGGCTGTAAGGGATGGTGGGGATGGGAAGTGGTGATGGGGTAGGGGGAGGGGGGGCCTCACTGAGAACTTTGCCCCAGGGCGGCATTTTGCCCCGGGACAGCACTTAGGCATGTAAGGGCTCTGTACCCAAATGGTTTTAGTCCCCTTTGTAACACATTTGGTTCATCACTATATTAAATTCTTACTTCCTTTTCATGGTATCACGGGTTTAAGAGTGAGGGCTGAATGCACATCTTTCAGGCTCCCATGACCGCTACGAAACGCCCGAACTGAAGGTGCGAGCTACGATGACTAACTCGCCGATGCAGTTGCTTTGAATATTTCTCGTTGACTAATTAGACGGGTATTGCGTTTTTACATATGTATAGTATCGTCAAATGTAGCTTTCTTGCACAGTTCCAAATACAGAGTTGATGGGAAAAGGTGGAGGGGGAAACACGGGTCTTTATCTGATTATCGAGTTTATTCCTGACCGGTTTCGCTTACAATAGCTATTGTAAGCGAAACCGGTCAGGAATAAACTCGATAATCAGATAAAGACCCGTGTTTCCCCCTCCACCTTTCCCATAATTTGTCCCAATGTCTCTACATACAGAGTTGATGTTAAGTTTGATTAGACTGCGCAATAACGTGGTGAGGCTACAGGGACTACAGGGCACTGAAATAGAACCACTCCTTCAGGACCTTGACAAAACACTGCTTCCCGCGCGAAAAAAAAAAAGATGAAAAAATAGTAGATCCTGTTTTGCAATCGTGGAGGCGGAGAGGATCAGAAAAAAAGAAGGCAGGGCCAATGTTGGGTTGTTGCACGCATATACAACACACACACACACACACACACACACACACACACACACACACACACACACACACACACACACACACACACAAACACGAACACTTGGTTGCTGGTGTGCCTGATGAGCCCACTGTATACCTGGACAAAGACCATGCCAAGCAGTTGGCATTCCATGGAGTTTTATTTTGTTATTATTATTTTTCCAGTCATTGACTCCAGTGTATTTCCAAGTGTGCTGTGGTTGCCAGGTTTAACGCCGATTTAATATCATAGCCTTTCTCCCTTCACCCAGTTCAGGATTTGTTATTAGTTATAAATCTGATACATTTCAGACAGTGGAACCCTTTCTTATGGTGACGCTTTTTACATATTTCATTGTGACTTACGCCTTAATGTTTTTAAACGTATGGCAAGACCTTGTGCTGAAGAGATTAAAGTTAAAATTACCGAGTTTCAGTTCCGATATGAGTCTCTCAAAGACCAGAACGTCAGCCGAGCCAAGCCACAACCCCTCACCGTGGTGCACAGCCACGGCAGTAACCTCCACAGTAAACAGCTTAAGTTCACTTACCCAGACAGGGCTCCTGCGAGACCAACGCTCTACCACTGTACTATTGATCCTCAACCATCCCACTTACGACGATGATAGGTCATGTTTTTATTCGACGCTTGCAAGTTATGAAACGCCCAACTTCTTGACCTTGTAATTAGTATAGCGGGATGATATCTCTCCTGCACAGATAAAATAACAAGAAATATCCCATTAATTCCAGGGTGGACTTGATTAACAAGAACCACAATAGTATTGAGGGATGCATATCTCTCCTGCACAGATAAAAGAACAAGAAATATATAATTAATTCCAAGCTGGACTCAATTAGTTCCTTAAACAAGAACCACAATAGTATAGAGGGATGATATCTCTCCTGCACATATAAAAGGACAATAAATATCCTATTTATTCCAGGCTAGACTCAGTTAGTTCCTTATACAAGAACCAATTTGCCATTTGCCTCTTTTTTTTGTGGCTTCCACGAAGGGGGCTGCTGACGAGAGGGCCCAGATGGATCTATTTTTGTACTCGCTTTGACCCTGGCGGTGTGCTGGCTCGAGCCACTGGACTGGACGGGGCAAGGTGGGAAGGGGTAAGGGAGGCAAAAGGCAATTATAAATATATATAAAAAAGAGCTGTCTGTAGGGAACTTAATCCCTTCTATGAAGCAATGCCCCCATAAGTTGAATACAATTTGGTGTTGGGTAGAAGAGCATACATGTAGAGTGAGTCACAGTCAGGGATTGGGCGTCCTACTCTCCCTCTGCCGCATTGACCGAATCAGGAAACTACAACACCACTTCAGAATGGACGGAGAAAAAAGAAAATACGAAGTTGGTCACCCTGCTCGTGTTGTTTGGCCGTTAGCAAGAACAATGAGAGCAAGTAATCGCCGGGGCGATTCGTCACGAGGTAAAAGTGACAAGAAGTGGTAACGCTTATTGCTCACCTAAAGGTACTGTACGTGCTCGGTGCAATCATCGCTCAACGATGTATGGCTCAATGATGATCGTCAAACGATTGTCTAGAGCACTAATTCTTTGTTTTTGAATGAGGCTGTTTTCCTACGAGCTCAATGTATGAGGCTGACCACTTCAACCGAACCTAGTAACGTATTTACCCGAATAATATACTGTAATGTCAGGTATGATGCGCGTTACCCACCATTAGCTAACAATCGCACCGGGCAAAACGTAGTCATTAAGGGCTAGGCGGCCATCGGTCGACGACGCCAAGCAGGCTGATGTACTAACGGTCAGCCGGCGGGCGGGAATGACCAACATTCCAATAGTTTCTTTTGTTCTCCTTTGTGACGTCATGTCGTCTGATTTATTCCCAAGAAGTTGCATTAGTCGCAATAGCCAGTCATCCTTGTCTGTTGCTGCGAGTGTTATTCTCTTCACTTAATTTCATCAGAAGTAAAGAGAGATCCACGTTCAGGTGCCTTGCAATAACTGCTGGAAAGAACCTGAAACAGACGCAATGGCGAACCCGTTCCAGAACAAAATGCTATTGCACTGCGAAACATATTCCAGCCGGTAATCTCGAGGCCAATATAAAGGTTAGAGGCCAAGAAGGGGTCGTGTGTTTGTTTGTTTGTATGCGTGTGTGTTTACCTAATTATTGTAGTATACAGGAAAGGAGCAATACTCGTGAGGTCCTGTCTCCTACTTTCCAAATCACCATACTTAGCTTCAAATTCATGTATAGTTTCAACTTGGTCTATACCCTTGTTTTCCATGAATTCAAATCTAAGTATGATAATTATCATACTTAGATTTGAATTATAAGTATGATAACTATCATACTTAGATTTTAATTCATGCACTGTCGGGCGCTGGTGGCGTAATCGGAGGCGTGCTGGTCTCCCACTCGCTCAATTGTGGGTTAGAATCCCACATTCCTCTCCGCTTCCCAGCAGTGACTGTTATTACCTGCCCCAAGAGTCATGCATAACAGGGTGACGGCTTCGGTAGCAGTACTCGGCGACTCCTGGCGTACGCTCCTCACCACCTGTCGGGCGAGATCGAGCAATTGAGGGGAAACCCGCTCACACACCCCACAGGGATAAACCCCGCCTGAGAGTAAAGCCCTCTTACATATCTCTTCCACCTACCGCTAGATGACGTAATATAGCTGAAGGAAAGTCCTTTGTTCATTGTCCATAGTAAGGACGCCTACACATAACAATGGAGGAGACTGAAAGAGACCATAAGGCCTACACTTGGCAGTTCTATGTCCCATACCAGCATTCATCCCTCTTCACAAAGGATTACAAAGGCGGAGCATGCCGACAGGAGACCTTTTGATCCATATCTAGGTCGGATGAAAAAAAAAATCATATTAATAATAAAATAATAAATAAAAACTATAATAATGTAAATAACAAATAAAATACATAAATAAATGCATAGGTATAGTTAAAATAATAAACAAACAGGTAAATAGTAAATAATAAATTGACATATAACTAATGATAAATGAAAATCAGACAGACAAATGATAACAAAACAAAAACAAATAATATAACATAAATTATAATCATTACAGCATCTTACTTAGGTATTTATCTAAATGATTCTTAAAGCTTCGAACTGAACTACATTGCACTACCTGTGCAGGAAGTTTATTCCATTCATTAACTACACGGTTGGCAAAGTTGTTTCTACCTACTTCCAAATTGAATCTATTTCCGGACAGTTTGAGACCATTGTTTCTTGTCTGATTCTCATTCAATGTGAAAATTTTGTCACTTTTGATGTTGTCAATTCCCTTTAAAATCTTAAAGACCTGTATCAAGTCACCTCTGAGTCTACGCTTTTTTAGGGAAAACAGATTCATGTGCTTTAGTCGATTTTCGTATGATTTATTTTTGATATTTGGAATCAGTTTTGTGGCTCGCCGTTGTACAAAGTTATCTAATCTTCTTTCGAAACAACCAATTATTTCAGTGTTCACTACATGGTTACTAAGTCTATTCCATTCGTTCATCATTCTGCTAGTAAATCAATTCTTGTCTATTTCCTTCTTAAATCTACATTCTCCTCAACTTACGAACGAATTACATTCCGAACGGACGTTCGTAAGCCGTAATGTTCGTTAGTCGTTATTCAACATCATTACTCAAATCTACCTGCATATGTAAATCTTTTATAAAGTTAATACATCTTTTCTTATCCTAAAACATGTTAATAATGATACGTAAAACAAACAAAATTTTTGTAATATTAATACTTTATTACTGGCTTTCTTACCTTTGAAACTGGTAAAGTAAGTTTGAGGTTGCGTTTGTACGTCTGAAAGTTCGAAAGTAGAAGAGCGTTTGTACTACGAGGTCGTTGATGTACTTGTAGAGCTGGCGCAAGTCTAAGGTGAGTTAAGGTTGCAAACATCGTTCAAGGGCGCTGGTACCAGATTATTGTGCGCCAGCATATGGTGGACACTGTAGCCAACTGTGGGGCAACGTGCTCCTTGTTCTTCGTGGTCTGTGCCAAACACAAAGCCAATTTCATACAGTGATCTGGTGTAGATGGTGTGTGTGTTTTATGCAGTCAATATCTTAAGCCCCTGTCACACATACACGACTCCAGTTAGTTCATTTGTGTAGAAACGACTTAGGTTATAATCTATTTTTCGAATCTCCAAAGTTAAACCTATATTTATTATAGACACACTGTTGAATTGTCCTTAAGGAAGTCTACAACAGTGTAAGCGAAGTCGTCTTCCAGCTTTTCAAATTCATAACATTTGACGATAATCTTGAATGTGTGACGGGGGCTTAAGAGACTTTAATGACACCCTTACGGACCAATCACCCAGTATTCTTTTATGATTAGAAACAAGTTTCCACTAAAAAATAACGCTGGTCACTTTTAACTTCTGCTATCCCTCCGTTCTCCTGTCTTACTTAGATAGCTAGCTTTTACCATTTCTAACACGATACTAAGCTTAAGCTCAAACTAAGACGCAGGCGACACAGGCGACGCAGCACAGAGCAAAGGCAGATTTCCTGTTGGTGAATTGAAATAGAGTTTGATCTTCTCTTTCACTTGATATGCTGAGGCAGTACACCTAGAAACATTTCAAGTGAGAGGGAGAAGTTCAAACTGCACTTCACTTTAACAACAGGAAGTTTGCCTTTGCTCTATGCTGCGTCGCCTGCGTCTCAGTTTGCGCTTAGGCTAAGGTATTAATGTACATGGTATTCAGCTTTCTTCAGAAGTCTTCTCTATGACTACTGTGGGGCACTGCAGCCATGGGCAGTTCAGCAACCGACCGCAGGACCACAATGAATGAAGACGACCGCATTATCACTTTGTAATAAATAAAGTATTTGTGAATTGTCATTCGCTTTGCATGACGTGTGTCTCAACGGCTACCAGTGATTACCACTCACCGTGGCTGTCCGTTAGTCCATGTTCACACTAGAGTTTTGAACCGCGGCCGACGGGACCACATAGTAAAAAAAAAAAAAAAAAAAAAAAAAAAAAAACGCGGTTGTGTGTGAACGCCTTCATTGACTTCCATTACAAGTGAATCGTCGCGGTTGAAACCGCTCGTTTGAACAGGGCCCTAGGGTGAAGATGACGGCTTCGGTCCACTTGTAAATTAACACTCTTTGCATCTGGTGCTACCCGCAGCTGGTTCACGCTCTTTGTTGATCTATATTACATGCAGGTGGTGCCCTCTTTAGGGTTGCACGGATGATGTCCTTCCCGGTAGGTATGGTGTTGGCTGTGCACACCGTAACAAAGATCGTTGCCGTCTTGTGTACTGCTGTTGGCGCACATGACCAAGACGGTCTGGCATCATGGGGCTTACAGGTGACCCACACACAGTACACAGGGCACATGCTACTAGGCTTCGTTTTCAGTATTGTTTAAATGTTTACTGTTTACGTATTTTTTCTTTATGTAAGTGTGCGTGTGTGTGTGTGTGTGTGTGTGTGTGTGTGTGTGTGTGTGTGTGTGTGTGTGTGTGTTATATTATACACACACGCACACACCAAAGTTCCATATGAAGGGAGTGATCGAGTCAAATCACGCCTCCACATCATCACTAAATAAATCCATTCCACCAGCCCAACAAGGTTCTCCTTGGTCTCCCTCCACATTGCTCACGTCAAAAACAGAAAGAAAAGACAAAAAAGTGTGTGTGTGTGTGTGTGTGTGTGTGTGTGTGTGTGTGTGAGAGAGAGAGAGAGAGAGAGAGAGAAGCGAAGCACAGTTCTTGCTCAACAGGGTTGGCTTACCCCCACCGATTCACCACAGGGCGACCCCACCTCCCCTTCATCCACCCAAAATGAATTATGCAGACAATACATACCTATTAATAATGTTTAACTTCATCGTCTTCACCGGAGTTAGTATACATGTGGGGAGGTGGACACAATATCTGGTAACATATGGGTTTGGCACTTAATGTGAAGACCATAGCTGGACTTGGCACACCCAGTGCCAAAAGGGGTCATTACGCTGTACAAATGCTGTAGTTATCGTCAACTGAAATCCGATCCTCACTGTATCTGAGCTGAAGCCTTTTGGAATCGATGCCCAGAGTGGATGGTGTTCACTGTATGTGGCACTGGCCCTGAGAGTGCCCACTGTAGCTGTTCTAAACTATGACGAGTGCCAGATCTTGCCGGTGCCAAATTAAGCCGTTGAAGGTTCCTGGAAACTATGCACAAGGCCTTGTTCACACTAGCGGTTTCAACCCCGGCGGTTCAATTACAATGTAAATCAGTGGAGGCGTTCACACAAAAATGTGCAGTTTTTCCTTGGCTGTATGGTTCCGCTGCGGTTTCCGCGCGGTTCAAACCGTTAGTGTGAAAAGTAACATATAATTTTTAAGGGTTCTGATATTTCATCATATAGAATTGGGTTATCCCCTTCCGTAAGGGTGGCACTCATCTCTTTCCCCTAACTGCCGCTTATCTATTCCATTCAACCCTGAGGCATCCCAAGTTCAGGACAATTAAGTGTTTTAACTTAATATCGATTCACCTTCCCCGTACTTCTGAAGGGCGTTTTTCCTTTTGTTCGAGTTCTTGCCAAATCGTTTTCGTCGTTGTTGTTGTTGTTGTTGTCTTTGGCTGCAGCCCCATGACATGCTTCAGGGACGTGCTGAAGGGGAGGACTATTGCTTGCGGCGTAATGATACAGAGAGGATTACTTTCCACCTCTTCGCTACGAAGAGGTCGAGGGTGTCACGAAGGAGGTCGACATGTTGTAACAGATGCAGTTTTCTTACTCTTTCTTACCATCTTCCCGATGAAATACCAAACATTTACCAATCATCTTGCCATATGAAACTTCTCCATCGTCTTCGGTCCTCGCACAAATTCTATTCTTTAATATCCTCCAGAGTTCCTCCTGTCGCCTCTACAGCAGATTTCATACCGTCCCTCCATCTCTTTTTAGTCTTCCTACTCTTGTTCGTCCTTCAGGTCTCCATTTAGTACCCCCTGGGGTACCTCTATTCATCTTCCAAAAGAACAAATGCAAATGTGTGTGGCATCCCGTGCGGTAGAGGTTGATATTGAATATTCTAGCCAAACACAGCGGAATGTGACGTAATGGAACTGCTGGGGGGATCCTTGTCGTGCCAAACGTGCCACGTCACCGTCACACTTATTATAAGGAATGACATGGCAGTGAACGTAAGAAGTGCTGTTTATGTAATTAATTATCTAATTACTGCGGCATTAGTGCCATTCCTCTTTCGAAAAACAGTGTCATTGTGATGTTTCGTTATGATGCATTAAACCTATTGGTACAGTGACCATGACTTTTTGAGTTGCCAAATACAAGACGACTTCAATCAGCCGATGAGGGGACAAGCTCGAGATGAAAAGCTGTTGTTGTTGTAGTTCTCTAGACTGTCTAGCCGAGCAGTCCCGTCTCCCTGAGGAACGCCATGGTTTTCCCATAAATCCCTTATAAAGTATATACAGTATTGTGTTGTTGGGGGTGAAGTGTTACATCCTGGGCAGTAATCTGTGATGCGGTCATCCAGCTTTTGATAATTCAGAAGGGCTGGATGGCAGCCATATTGCAGCCTGGCACAGGTGGACTCTGTACTGTCGGGGGAGAGAGGATTCAGAGGGATGAGTATCAGGGGGTCAGGCATACAGCAATCAAAAATGTTCTCGCACTTACAGATTGGTTTAAATTCTCTGACCCGCTCGTGTACTTTTGTATATTCTTCTTCAATTCTGGCCATCGTCAGACGAATTTATTCAACTGAGGGGTGTTTTCTTTCACCCCCAAAGGACTAAGCCTAGCCTTCATTATACCCCTTTAGGCAAGGGCATCCGGAAGAGGGGCAGTTGCCCATCCCAGAAACCCAGAGTGGGTTTGAAAATTTGCGGTCGTCACGTATAATTTCGTTAGATTTTTAAGTTTTCGTATGCTTGATGAAAGTTAAAATGTAACTCATGTAGATAATGTAAAATATACCTATGTGACCAATTTGAAGTATCATGATATAACCTTATACCATTCACCATACATGTATAATAGGTTTAATTTTGCTTCCTGCCCCATACAAAATTTCCTTCGGACGCCCCTGCTTTTGTGTCTCATTTTGGCAAATTCCTCTTGCTCTGGCAAATGCTACTCGCTTTCATCTGAGAGGTCAACTCGCTTGCATGGTCGTCACAATCTTGTTTCTTATAAACAAACAAATAAATAAATAAACAAATTAATTAATCAACAAACAAACAGATATACAAGCAAACAAATAAACAAATAAAAAATAAGTCGATCAAAAAATTTATTTCGATATGGGAGAGTTCTTCATACCCTCAAATATATAATCGTTTTTTGCTGTCATTTTTACCTTTTCTTTTTTTGTGAGGTGGGGTGGACACTACTCAGGTGTGGGGTGTGTGTGCATATACCATATCAAGATGGCGCCACGCCACGCGTTTCTCGCTAGCATGATGCTTGTTTTTGCTGCTTCATTTGAGTACAAATAACTTCAGTTACAATTTTCTAGACTTCCGAAAGAACATCTCAACAATGTGTCTAACATTTATATAGGTTAAACTTATCTTAGTTCGTCATTCAGCTTCTCACTCTATGACGCCTTTGGGAATTTGAAAAAAACAAAAGATCGTAACCGAAGTCGTTTCTACTCAAACGAAGTAGCAAAAGCAAGTAGCATGCTAGCGAGAAATGCCTAGTGTGCCGCCACCTTTAGGTACTGATAAAAGTTTAAAAGGCAAATGTTATTTCCTAAATCGAATCTTCTGTGACTTTTTAGCTTTTAGGTAGTATACAGTTAGATCTAGTGCAGATAAATGACGGGTACTTGTGTAAGATATTAACGCATACTTGGGAAACTTTCGATACAGAAACTAAATGAGATGTGGATTCCCAGGAATATTACACCCGGATCCCACAAGGAAGAAGAACAACTGAGAGAACCAAAGAAGAGATGGGTGGATGGATATATGCAGTGTCTGAAGTTATTACCGAGAAAAAAGAGAGACAGAGAGATAGGTAGAGAGAGAGAGAGTCATAGAGAGAAAGACACACACATACACATACATATATATATATATATATATATATATATATATATATATATATAGAGAGAGAGAGAGAGAGAGAGAGAGGGAGAGGGAGAGAGAGAGAAACACTTGTGCAGCCTAAAGGAAAATCAACTGTTAATAGATCGAGAAATATGGAGGAAGTTTCACAGGATTAAATCCTAACAGGTTTAACCTATAAGGAAGAAGGGTGAGAAATAAAACATAAGGTGATATCTGGTCAAGTAACAAGAAGTTCATACTTAGTTTAATAACCAACTTGGATTTTTTTTTCTTACTACGTAAAATAAAACGTTAGAAGCTTTATACTTTCTTAATATCACGGTTAACATTTAGCTTTGGAAGCCAAAGTCACATCACTCCTACCTACCATCCCTCTGCCTTTCGCCCCAGTCACGGACATGGCCTTACATAGCCTACTAGATACTGTTGCAGCGCGTTGGTTTCATTTTCATTTTGCAACAGTGGTCCCGGGTCCGAGTCCAAGTACTACCGGTGATTTATTTACCTGACCGTTCGTGAAGACCCACATCAATAGAGGAAGTATAACCAGGGGGCCGGGAAAGGGCAAGTGTGTCGGCAACATTCAAGATATTAGACATATGTGGCTAATGGTATTAGGTTGTATCAAGATACGTACCTCAAATTGGCCGCAGAGGCATTTTACATGTCCTAAATAGGTTACATTTTACTTTCATCAATAATACAATGATACTTAAAAATTTAATGAAATTATATGTGACGACCGGCAGTTTCAAACACACCCTGGATTTGCAGGGGGGGGGACAACTACACTCCACATCCTGACACCCATGGGGAGGGGGGGAAGGGGGAGGGTTGAGTATTCTCGGGCGTCAGGTTTACTTCGACGACAACTCTTTTAGGGCAAAGCGTCCTCAATCACGGAATTCCTACCTGATATGCAAGGGTGAACTATCTCAGAGTGGATGATGTTTGACAAATGAAAAAATGAAATTTAATCGATACAAAATACCTCACCAGGTCGTGATGATCAACGTTATTATTATCATTATTATTGTTATTATTATCATTATTATTGATATTAATATCACTATTATTTCTATTATTATTGTTATTTCTTGACAAGTATTTTCCTCCCGACGCCGTTGAAAATCTGAATTTTTAACAGATTTCGGTGAATAATTGATTTTCGTAATTTTCAAAATTTCCTTTCATGTTTAATAGTATTTTACCAAAATTAACTAAAAAATCTAAAATAACATTTCATTTGTAATAAATCTCCACCGAGCTAAACCGAACGTAAAGGAAAGGACAAATGTGTATTAGGCACAACAAGAACGTACACCTATAAACAAACTGTTGATAGAATCACGATAATGAAATCAACGAATATGTTAAATACAAAAAAAAAAAAAAAAAATCCTCATAGGCTTTACCGGGTGACTCCACAAAACTGCGTCATTTTTCGCCGGCTGCCCTGCCCTGCCCTGCGTCGCCTGCGCCAGAGATTGCCCTCAGCGACCGGATAAACACTGCGACGGCAGTGGCGGCCATGTTTGCATCACCTCGCGTGATTCATCACCACCGTCTTGGATCACGTGTTGGGCTTGTGATTGACAGCTATTATCCCCCACCCCACCCCACGAGAGCTCTGAGCTCATATATGCCCGATCTATGGGTAATGTTGTGACCTTACACACGCACATAATTTTTTGCCCACGAAAGATGGAGTGCTGGCTCGCAGTGCAGCAATACTGAATTTATATCCCTGGACGACCTATGCTTGAACTCGGATCGCTGGATTGGCGATCACGAACGGTATCAATGCGATGCCATGTGAATGTGCGTAATTCGATGGTTAAAGGAATACAAAGAAGATACGAACAGCAACAAACCTATTGGTCCTTACAGGGGTGCTTGTGAACAGCAAAGGAGTAAAATAGTGGAAACAATTAAGAACCACTGGTTTTGAGTGTACGAGGTCACGATGGCTGTGGATCATCCGCTATGGGTAGCTTTCTTAAAAATTACCTCCAATCAAAGGCTCATAACCGTGGTTGCAAACGGGGTTTCCCTGTGAAGTGTAGAAATAACTGGAAGCAGCCGAAATAGAATTTTTTGACCTGAATTCAGTGAAGAGTGAATTTTAAGGGGGAGTCTTTAATTTGAGTTAATGTTAAATAATAGTTGTTGTGGGGATGGTAGTAATAGTAGCAGTAGTAGTATTGGTGGTAGAAGTAGTAGTAGAAGAAAGAACAGCAGTAGTAGTGGTAGAAGTAGTAGCAGTAGTAGTAGAAGCAGTAGAAATAGTATTAGTGGTGGTAGTAGTACCAGAAGCAGTAGAACATAAGAACATAAGAAAGAAGGAGGCTGCAAGAGACCATGAGGCCTACACTTGGCAGTAGCAGTACCAGCAACAACAGTAATAGTAGTAATAGCAGTATGAATGACACTGGGAAAAACAGTATCTTCTTCATTGCTCACCATCTTCAAAACTCTCCTCCCCTCCTTCACCCTAACCCCAAGTCTGATTTCCTGGAAGTTCCTCTCAGCTGAATAAAATCGTCTGGCGTCAACCGAAATAAAATCTGTCTCAAGCGGGAAACTCGGCACTGTTCTCAACGTACGAGTATGTCATAGCATGATTTCAAAAATAAATCAAAATATGTTATACCTCAATTTCTATCTTAATATGAACTGGATATGGAGTTTTATTATTTTGTAAAAAATATTATTACACAGTCGTTTTAGATTTATATCAATTTTTGTACAGCAAAAATGCTTTGAAATATTACGTTAGGTGGCATGTCATTACTTTAGAATGTGTCAAAGTGTGAGCAAAATATAAGTAAATAAGTAATTAATAAATAGATAAATAAAACCCATAAATACTAAGCTAACAAACAAACAAATAAATAATAAAGAAGTAAATAAAATAATAAATAAATAAACAAACAAATAAACACGTAAATAAACAAAAATGAACAAATAAATATATAAACAAACAAATAAATAGATTATGAATAGCCCTGGTCTAAGCGAATAAAAGTGTCGAGCGCGAGTACAGACAAATTCTTCGAAAGTCCCAAATTGGGATACTTGGCCCGCAAAGGGTTAATGGGGAAGCTGGATCGACCAATGAACGGAGCCCACGTTCGAACACGCGATTCCTTCCCCTCGGATCGCGCCACGTGTAGTGGCCGAGGGCCAACAATGCCACCCCTCCCCCCCTTCGCCCCCAGAAAGGAAGGGGGCGCCACCCCAACCCCGGCCCTCACCCGTGCAAGGAAATCGGAATAATCGACGCGACTCTTGGGTATTCTTAAAGTGTTTATTTTGGCATATCTACCCTCCTAACGGTACCACTGCGCCGTCGAGCCATGGAAGAAACCGCCGAGCCACCCTTGAAAGCCCCCGGTCACAGATACACGACTCAAATAAATTCGTTTAAGTAAAAACGAATCTCCAAATGCCATCTTACCTTAGCGTCGTATGTTGAGAAGCTGAATGACGAACCAAGAGAAGGTAAACCTATATGAATGTTAACCCATTAAACTCCGATGACAAGATGTCTTGTCATTTGGTCAAATAAAACAAAAAATCATAAAACACCAAAATGTTTGATCAAACACCAGAAAAATATGACGTCAGTCCTCGCTTCGCTCGCAGCGAAGCGAGGATTGACGTCATATTTTTCTGGTGTTTGATCAAACATTTTGGTGTTTTATGATTTTTTGTTTTATTTGACCAAATGACAAGACATCTTGTCATCGGAGTTGAATGGGTTAACGAGAACTGTAACAACGTGACTGAGTCTTTAGAATTTATCCCGAAGCCCTCCAACAGACATACAGTGTGGTCATACTTGATATGCCTTCATTCAGTGTTGAGCAACTCATAAACATGTTTCGTTGTGTCTGAGGGAACAGAGTGGGTGGTGGACATGTGTCATCTGGAGTGTTACCTAACCCGTGTCGGACTATGAACAATGGACTACCTAGGACAAACCACCCGACCGCGCGGGATCGGTTTTTGTGGGAGGTGGTAAGAGAAGTCTGTAGGGAAATTAAATTATAGTCTCAAATAGAAAATAAAAGGAGGGGAGGCTATTGTCCCTGAACACTTCTTTTTGGGGATATTTATTAGGATTTGTACCCTGGCTCGGGTGGCAACGCATTGCAGCAAACCCCACTAGCCGGTTGTTGACACTTAGCCTTGGTACTCAACCCTCGCCAAGAACAAAGCTCAACAACCCCACCTCTACCTCCTCGCACTCTGTCAGGACCTCTCGCGATCACACCTTACCGACCAATCCGTGCGCTTTTACGTCAGCACGGAGACGAGCCCTGAATAAACTCGTCGTAACCTACCCATTTCAAGCTTTCAGGACATGAGCGTCCGGAGGGGGGGGGGGGAGGAGGCACGGGGGTACCAGTTGCCCCCCCCCCAACTAGAAATCCAGGGTGTTTCAAACATTGCCGCTCGTCACTTATATTTCGTTGAAATATTAATTTATAGTATATCAGTATATTGATTTAAACTATGACAAATGTAACTGAAGGCGGAGAAAATATACGAGGAATAATGGAAGAATTTTACTGACTTAACGTTTCGACCCTTATGGTCTTGATCACAAAGCATAACAATAAAGTACAACATGGACATTTTATACACAGGCATGTCACCTCGTCGTGCTCGGAACATTTGTCCGTTTGTTTTCATCAACTACCAATAAACTTGTAGCTCTTGCCAAGCATATAAAACCATCTCTATGGTTGATGTTATTATTAGTATTGATATAGGCTGCTTCTATCGTTTTTCTTAATTTCTTCGTTGAACCTTTATATATTATAATTGTATTGTCCCAGTTCGGAAGGTGGTCATGTGTATCTATGTGTCATACTATAGAATTAGAAAGCCTGTGGGTTCTTACATCATTTTTGTGTTCGTATAACCTTTTTTCTAATCCACGACCTGTTTCTCCAAAATATGAGGATGGGTAATTTTTACAAGGTATTTTGTAGACAACACTATTTTCATTCCTATGGTTATTATATGATATATGATTGATGAAAGTCAAAATGTGACTCATGTAGATAATGCAAATACATACCTAAGTGGCCAATTTGAAGTGTGTATCTTGATATAACCTTACACCATATACATTGAATTTTAACCCCCCACCCCGAACACCCCTGGTGTTCACTAATCATAAGCCAGAACATCCATCACACCACATGAGAGACCACCGACTAACGCACAGGTGCACCAGCAGACACACTAAAGATGGCGTCACACTAGGTTAGCATGCTACTTGTTTTTGCTTCTTCGTTTGAGTAGAAACGACTTCGGTTACAGTATTCTAGACTTCCGTAAAATCATCGCAATGTGTCTAACATTCGTATAGGTTGAACTTCTCTTAGTTCGTCATTCAGATTCTCACTATATGACGCGAGGTGTAGATTGACAATTTGAAATTTTGAAAAACAAAAAGTCATCATCGAAGTTGTTTCTACTCAAACGAAGTAGCAAAAGCAAGTAGCATGCTAGCGGGAAATTCCTAGTGTGCCGCCACCTTAATGCAACACAGCAGCACAAATCCGCAACAACAATAACACAAACAAATCTATACACACACAGGTACACATATTCGAATCTGAGCTAAAGAGACAACTTCGGCAGTCCTACTGAATATACAAGTGTTCAGTGTCAATAGCCCCCTTTTATACACGACTACCGTTTACTTTCCCTACAGACTTCTCCCCCCCCCCCCACACCTACAAAAACGGACCCCACGCGAGCGGGTGGTCTGTCATAGGCAGTCCATAGTCCATGGATTGCAATATTTGACATCTTAGAGATAAAGGTGGGGAAAGAAATCTTGGGCTGACTGAAGCTCTGTGAATGCATATAAGCCGTAGTTTCTCAATAAAATCCAAAGTTCACCAGAAAGTGCCACTTGCCCTGGTTGCCCAAACATCTGGTGTAAAGGTGGTACCCCCTGGCAAGACGTCTCTTCACCTTAACATAAAATGAAAAATATTACCTGGCGAACTGCGATCAAGCATCGAAAAAGTGAGAAGCTAACTTATCTTACCTCCTGCAACCGTCTCTCTCTTTCTATCTGCTCGCATGTCTATCGGAAACTTGAATCAGATAGCACGAAAGGAAATTATGAGTCAAGATTATTTCAAACTGATAGTAACACAACGATAACACACAAAGCGGAAGAAAATTTGTCAATGGCCGTTATCTAACGGTTCCAAGGAGAGAAAATGGGAAAAGAAATGTTGACATTTTCAAGGACTCATTGGTGAAATACATGAGTAATTGATCGTAAATTGATATTTCTTTAGAAGGACACTATTCATCTCTATGTGAGATAAGACAGAAACCTCTCTACCTAACGTTCATTCAATGTGACCATAATGGACGGTCATGTACTGTGTACCTCCTCTTCAGTCTGATATGCACTGCCACATCGTCAACCATACTGTAAAGCCAGCCCTATACTATCTTTATCATTGACACAGTATAATGATTCAGTTTCATTGTGCAATATTCGTCTCCCCCTACATGGCTCCATATTATTGCACAATAATATGGAGCGAAGGATTTCATAGACATACATCATGGCGGACATTGTAGTTCACCCGTCTTGCCAGAAATTGTTGTGTGCTGCGTTCCTGCGACGCGTATGGACTCGATCTCGCTTCACAAGTCTGCTGGCGACTGCCACATGCTTTAAGGCTTTATCACACTGGACTATTTTTCCTCCAACTGTAGATTTGCAGCCCGCAGCCTTCGGGAAGGAATCTGATATCCTGGAGGAAAATCACTGGCCTCCAGCATTTCAAAGAAATATTCTATGTAAATTGTTGAGAAATCAAAACTGTTTGCCATGGTGGTTTTACGGCGGAAAAATACCTCAGTGTGATAACCTATTTTGAAATATGGGTAGAACAGGCACAATTGAAGGCTTCGGCCGCAACAAAGCGCTCTCAACAATGACTTATATCGTATCAAAGAACGTCAAAGGAGTAAAATATCATTTCTTAGGCACTGTTCACACTAGCATTTGAACCGTGCGGAAATCACGGCGATACCGTATAGTCAAGGAAAAAGTACGCGGTTGTGTGTGAACGCCTACATTGATTTGCACGGTAATTAAACCACAGCGGTTCAACCCGCTAGTGTAAACAGGGCCCTACAATACTCGTATCTCTGGAAGAAATTCTAGTGTCACCTCGCGTCCACACTGTTTTTCAAAACAAACCTCAGCTGTTCCATGAGTATATTTTCAGCTGAGTCACAAAACAACGCTTAGTAATGGTATAGAATCTAAATGTTAAATCAACATCTTATTATAACCAATGCTCGCATTCCCGATATTAGAAACTGGGTGCCACTCAGAACACAAGTAAAGACATAATACAAAATATAATAAAATATAATATAAATATAAATAAATAAATATGAATAAAGATAATTGAAAAATATTGAATTAATAAAAAAATAACTTGTAAACAAATAAATAAAGTGGATCGATAAAAATGATAACTGTATATAACGATAATAATGATAAATAGAAAATCAAATAAACGGTATCAGTTTTTAATTACTATTGTTCATTCTCTCGGTTGTTTTCCAAACATTTCTCTTTGACTACCTCTGTGACTCCACCTCTTCAGTGGAAAATCCACTCAAGGCTAGAATCGCTGGTTCAAGCTTCACATACTAAAGTTGACGGCACATTAGCCATTTCTCGCAAGCATGCTACTTGCTTTTGTTACTTCGTTTGAGTAGAAAGGACTTCGGGGATGATCTTTTGTTTTTCAAATTTTCTAATGTCAAATTACTCTTGCGTCATAGAGTGAGAATCTGAATAACGAACTATGAGAGGTTAAACCTAAAATACGAATTTTAGACACATTGTTGAGATGTTCTTACGGAACTCGAGAATATTGTAACCGAAGTCGTTTCTACTCAAACGAATTAGCAAAAGCAAGTAGCATGCTAGCCTAGTGTGCCGCCACCCAAGGGCTTGAGAACGAGTGAAGTCAGCTGACATGATTTCTTATGGTCACTCTCATGATCTGATTCTAAAATAGGCTTCACCCATAGCTGTTGTAATTTAATGATACCGCCTTTTTTTCACACGGCCAATAAATCACGCCACAGAAACAAGACACCTATAAATCTGACAAACAAACGCCAAGTCATGTTGCCAAACTTCCTTGACATATATATCACGTCGGGCAAGGGTCAGCTCTCTGTCCTTTTTACAAATTTATTCTGGCTTTCATAAGACGAATTCTTTCGGGTGAGGACGATAAAAAGGTCCCTAGATACCTTAACTTATTCTATGACCTTGTAGAGG
Source organism: Oratosquilla oratoria (assembly GCF_046742065.1). Taxonomy (NCBI): domain Eukaryota; kingdom Metazoa; phylum Arthropoda; class Malacostraca; order Stomatopoda; family Squillidae; genus Oratosquilla; species Oratosquilla oratoria. The sequence continues at coordinate 27,152,575 of NC_134817.1, read as the reverse complement.
TATTCAAATGGGTCAAGGGTTTTACTAAGGGTGATGCTGGCAAGGGCATCATATCAGTACAGTAGGACTGGACTCGTAGTAATGAATTAAAATTGGACAGATTTAGGTCCAAAGAGGAAATAGGCAAAAACTGGTTTACCTGTAGAGTGGTTAACGAATGAAATAGACTTAGTAACAGTGTAGTGAGCGCTGAAACAATTGGTTGTTTTAAGGGAAGCTAAGATAACTTTATGGATAGGGATGACAAGTGCTAAGGGACAAGGAACTGCCTAGTGTAGGCCTTATGGTCTCTTGCAGACTACTCCATTTTTACGTTCTTATGAGTTTTCATCGATGGTGGCAGTTACGACAAATAAAGAAGACAATGTCACTTCCATAATGTCTGATCGAAATACGTTTCGACCCTTCGGGTAATTATGTTTCCTTCAGGTGGAAAAAAAAAAAAAAAAAAAAAAAAAAAAAAAAAAAAAAAGGAAAAAAGTGGCAGCCAATATGACGACAACCACCGCTCTCCAACAGGTTAATTAAAGAAACTCAAAACAGTTGAAATGTGAACATTTTATTCTGTAAATCGACTCTGTACATAATGATGACGAACTGGGTCGTCCGTTTCTATCTGATGTAGGACTCCTGAAAGGTTTGTCCTCTCTGGTTATTGTCAACATTATCTGTCCAACTTGACCTGGCGAAGGAAAAAGAAACGAGAAAGAAGGAAAGAAGGTGAGAAAATGAGAAGGAAATAAAAATATAAAAGAAAGAAAGGAAGAATGAGAGACTGAGTGAGGGAAAGAAAGAAAAGAAAGAAGAATATAAGGGAAGAAAGGAAAGAGAATCGTATTCTCAAAATAAATTAAGAGAAAAACATATTGACGTAAGTGACTATATCTGGCGATGTTACAGGGTTGGGACGTGTGTGCTGATGAAGCAAGATCTAGACTTTGGAGGGACACACCAATGGAACTGCCAGGCTTCAAATCACCTTGCCTCACTCCTTATGTTACACTGTGTTAATTTGAACAGCATTCACACACACACACAGGAATGTAACGCACGCACTCCATCTCGTAGTGGGCAAGGAGTTAGGTGAATGTGCAAGGTTACACATGCACCGGGCCAGCACGACCCAAGACCGTGGTGAATCACACATATAGACACACGCACGCATACACACATTTATACACACACACGAATAATTTGCTTAATTACTGTTTATTACGTCCAGACAGATACAAGTCGATCGAGAGGAGTGATGCAGACTTTGTATATACAGGTTACACTACTACAGCACATTCATTATTTTGTCTAATTTTGTCTTCTAACTCACAATCTGCATATAAATGATCATTCATGTAGGCTGTTACATTAGTTTTCGTTTTATATTCAAAATTAGTAATACATGTGTATTTCAAAGTAGCCGTAAATAGTAAAATTTATTTTTTAATAACAGCTGTGAATGGAGGGGGTTGCAAGTCAGAAGGGCTCTCAGCCCCCCCCCCCAAAAAAAAATGCCAGAGTAGACAACATGTGAGGATGGAACCTGCAATTAGAACGACTTCAAATGGTACCCCATGGGATGCCCTGTTCTAGTGTCCAGTCCTCATCCACTGCGAGATGTATAAAGAGCTTCTAGGTTGTATTCTGCGTCCGTGTACTTGAAAAGGCTTCAACAAGCGAAACGTTGTACATATAACAAAGGTTCCATCTTCACATGCTGTCTACTCTTACCATTTTGTCAGCAATTGCCATTTTAAATCATCAAAAAGAAAGGACGTTGAGAGAAGCTCTGTCGAGTCATGCTCGTTGCACTTTGGTCTGGCGGATGACGTGTGGTTATAATTAAAGAATTCGAAGGGCACAGAAATATGCACCGTCGGTCGGAAACACTTCAACTCGAGACTTTGATCTCTGCGTCGCCGCCTGAGGGCCCATGGGACACGCATCAGCGGCGATAAGGCATTGGAAGGGTGACGTGGACATCGGAGATGCGCGCGAACGTTTTGGCCTCATGATATTGTCGACCCAGAACGTTTCGGCTTCATTCAAATATACCGTTTTTATATTATGTCTTACTTTAACTTATTTATCGCATTTTAGTTAGACCATGGTTTATATACCTCATACCTATCACTCTTCATTTCCCACCTCGTCGGCTGACCTTTGATCTCCCCTCCTTATAATATTTTATGTTCAGGTCCGATTCCCACTGAATACTGGTGACTGCCACTTGCCCTGTGCGCCTCCTAGCGTGACCTCATCAACGCCTTTTAGCGTGACCTCATGATCGCCACCTTTTTACTCTGGACGGTAATTCGTCCGCGCGCGCGCGTGTGTGTATTTACATATTGTAGTATACAGGAATGGAGCAACGCTTCAACTTAGTCTACATCCTTGATTCCCAATTATTATATTTACCTTTGAATTCATGGAGTTACCTATTTGCATTTACTTGTGTGTATTTACCTAGTTGTATTTACCTAGTTGTATTTTACGGGAAGGGGAGCTATGCTCGTGGGGTCCCGTCTTCATATCTCATTTTATCTAAACTATTTTTAAATTCATGTATTGTTTTTGCACACACCACTTTCTCATCTAACTTGTTCCAACTGCCTGTCTGTGTGTGTGTGTGTGTGTGTGTGTGTGTGTGTGTGTGTGTGTGTGTGTTTGACTATGTGTGTGTGTGTGTGTAGGTGCGCGTGGGTATGTGAGTGGTGTCTGTACGATATTCCGTACAACCGTTTCTGTGATACTCTATATGGAATACAGGTCGTCTGTAGCTGCAACTACTACAAACCATAAAGGTTTGTCCTTCATCTCCTACACCAGAATATAATTCAAGGAGCTTAAGTGTAGCCAAAAACATCACCTTTGGCCTCTGCGCTCGGGCAGCCAAGATGAAGAAGTCACCAGTAGTCATTGGGAATAAACTAAAAACCCTTAATGATCATAAAGCAAAGTTCAGCGAGCTAATCATCTTTTTTTATGCCCAGAGTTTTAGTTTTTTCATCATGAGTTGGATCTAAGAAACATGCATTATTTCACAACGCTACAGAATAAAACTCTTAATCACGCTGCATTCACAAAGACACTGTAAGAAAATGACAATAACATTTATCCTGACGCATCCAATGACGCCAGTAACAGAATATAAGTATGATTCTGTGAGGATTTGTCGTTGAGAAACACCTGATAACGTACTACACGTCAGCGAATGAACGACATGACGTCATGTCGATGGAGTCCATTAGCATGTTGCAGCATTATTCTGCTTCTTACAATACGCTTGATTTTAGTCGTGGCTAGCAATTGAAGACAACTTTACAAATGGTGAGTTCCACATTCACGAACTTCATTTTCATCCATGTTGGAAATTAACTTCCTACATTTGCAACCTCAAAGATTTCGGACTTTGACATACTTCGCTGCACATGAGGGTATTTGTGATTTTTCGTTTTACCCGCTCGCACAGCAATTTGCATAAGTTTTGCATCTATATTACGACAAGTTAGGTTAGGTCACGTTCGGTTATTTAGATTAAAAAAAAAAATAGTGGATGAGATGAAACTTCACAAATTCCCACATGAAATAATGAACACTTTACATGGTCGATTCGGTCTCACAAAGTCGCTAGTCAGATTTATCATCCAATATTCAAAGTTCGATGCTGAGCAAAGGCCTACGCCAGCCATGGCGCAATTAGGAACGTCAACTTAATCTATGACACTGTCTTCTCCACCGTTATCAGCTTCCCGTCTCTTGGTATCCACTCCAAAATGCAGGCGTTTTATATGTTATCTTCTACGTTCACTCGCCCGGTCCCTTTCGGTCTGCACTCTTCCACTCAGGTATATTTCCTTGTTCTCTTGTTTTGAGGAACGTTTATACCTGTGGTTCTTTTAACCTGGAGGCATGATAGCCCCTCACGGGGGACACGTATTTTTTTTGGGGGGGAATGGCATAACCTATTGTTACAAATTATACATTTCTATATAATGTGAGAAATATGAATATAGAAAAAATCTACCAAATGTAAGGTAATTATGGTTGTCAACTTGGTAATAAAGCAGAGGGTTTCTCTTCATCAACATTCTATTATTCTTTTTTGCCGTTTTGGGAGAACAATGAAGGGGAGTCACATGACTGCTGACAATTCATGAAGAGGGGAATGGAGTGAACAAGACTGAGAACTACTGATTTATCCCGACTGTGATACTCCAGGTTGGAGCCTTTCCGCACACCAATGATACACTTCTCGTGAAGATAATGCAACAGAACTCTAATGCCCGACAGACACATCGTGTCGTTGACGGATTCGCGATCCAATAACCGAACTGACCATCCCTGGTGTTTCGATCTCAAACTAAGACATCCTTGAGGTCATCCAGTGGAGGACACTGCAAAAGACCATGTGACCTACAGTAGGCAGTTCCATGTCCATTACCATCTATTATCCCCATCCATAAAGTTATCTAACATTCTCTTAAAACAATAGTTTCAGCGCTCACTACATGGTCACTAAGTTATGGTCTATGTTTTCCAGAAGTCAGGATGTCATTAAATATCACCGTGGAAAGACGAACTCTGAACTCTACTAGCGGCAAGAGGTTCTATCTACAATAGTCAGCAGATGACACTATCTTTGAATGGCAACAGATTTTACTTGAGATATTTTTCGACACTATCACTGGACATTTTCTTTCAATTGCGTTCCATGTTATGAACGGTTCGTGAAAGGAGCATGCCAGTAACCATCAAATAAATTAACACTACGCAAGACAAACATACGAGTACATTATCAAGTCGCCAATTCAAAATACGAATACACGTTCGTTCCAACATAGACGCGGACTTCACGACGACGATACCACTCAAGTGGTTCCACCGTAGCATTGTCAATATTCATTTTGTCGAGAGGTATTGCATGAACATCTACGCGTTCAGAGCCGAGGTTCTACGGGTTTTCAAGAAACAGTGTCACACCTGAGCTTCTTGCTTCCTTTTAGTGTCGACTTCAAACGCGGTCACAAAGGTCTTCTCTTACCTGTAAAGGAAAGTTACGAGTCAGGCAACTTATGCAGCAACAACAAAAAACAACAATGAATGTATTCAGAGAAAACAACAACGGAAGAACAATGATGGCGCCGATGAAAAAAAAATTCTTCCCTGACCAACCACGGTCCTTTTTGAATGACTCGTAATTGTGCAGCTGTAGTATGCAGGAAAGGAAAATCGCTCTTGGAGTTCTTTCTCTTGCTTTCCAGTCATTATATCTAGCTTCAAATGTGTGTGTATGTGTGAAGGTGTGTGTGTGTGTGATTCACCATGATCTTGGATCACGTGCTGAACTCGTGATCGACAGCTATTTACTCTCCCAGAAGAGAGCTCAGAGCTCCTACATGACCGATCAATGGGTAATGCTGACCTTACACGCGCACACACCAAACTACCCGCCCACGAGTGTTGGAGTAACGACTCGCAGCGCAGCGTTACTGATTTTATTTCAATTCTGGGCGGGATTCAAACTCGGACCGCAGTAGTAGCGGTCGCGAGCGCTACCACTGCGCCGTCGAGTCGTGTGCGGATTTTGAATATGTGACTAGATCTTGGATGCTCACCTCATCCTGACGGAGTTCGAGGGAGATGTTTCTTTTGTCGCCTTTGCTTGTTCGATGATCGTTCATGGCCCAATGACGGCCGTCAAACAATTGTCTAGAATTATTATTATTATTATTTCTTAATAGGGCTGTTTTGCTTCGAGCTGCAAAGTACGAGACTGATCATTTTAACCGAACCTACAACTAACGCGTTTACCCAAATATGATGCCAGTTAGTAGGGTGCGTGTCACCCGACACTGGCTGTGGTTATAGGCCAATAGTTTTATAATCGCAACGAACAAAACGTACCTTTCACATTAAATTTTGAGGACGGTTAGGTAAATGTTCCGCATGACCCAACAAAATTTTGAGATTGATGAAGTACCTATCAGGTTCAAAATTACCGTGAATGTAAACATAATTCGAGAACTGTCCTAACAATTCAAACCAAAATAATCTTCATCCTATTTATGAGTTATAACATTATAGAGTATATCGCAATGATGGAAATGTATAGTATGATCTTGAGTAGTTTTGAGAGGTCAAACTTTAGGTCACATTTTTTGAAGGGGAAGGGGGGCTTAAGTCGAAAATGGTTTCAGTTAAAGATCTGTCAACAAACATTGAATTAATGCAACAGTGATCACAATGAGCGCGTGAATAAAGATTTTGCAGAAACTACAAGGAAATCAAAGGAACGGAATACTAAACGTTTTCCTCTATTAAAGTATCTCAATAGTCGAAAACGTTTAATATTCCGTTCTTTTGATTTCTGTGGCTTCTAAAAGTAAGTAAATAAATAAAAAAATAAATAGTACTTCACATGGCATAAAGCCTTGGCTGACCTTGAATGTGCACTTTCAAGGTCATACCTAATTAATGGGCTACAAAATGAAAACTGTTACGGATAGGCAGATATTTCCGATCATCAGCACATGGCAAGTTGCATACAGCTCGTGACCTTTACCCTCGAAGAGCGTTTCAGAAGCACTGAAATAATCTGTGTCGGGCGAGGTGTGAGTACCTGGCACCATTTGTTCGTGCTTTTTATTTATTTGTTTGTTTTTATTACTATTTTATTTTGTTTTTTAGATTTGCTTGGCATCCGTTTCTTGGCTCAGCGCCGAGTCGTCACGCGTCGTTTTTGCTTTCAACCCCCAGCGGTCGCGAGCGTAGACAACAGAGAGCAATGAAGAGCATACTTTCTTGCGAAAATGGAGGGCCCAGTGTGGAAGCGGAGAATAAAGAGAGATATGTAAAAGAAAGACGAATGAGGGGGGGAAAATCTCCTGTATCACTAAGTAAAAAAAAAAAAAAAAAAAAAGGAAAGATTGTCACCATTCTGAAAGAATAAAGAATATAAAGGACATCACTATGCCGAAGGAATTCATTGGATAGCATAAGAACTTAAGAATGGAGGTGACTGCTAGAGACCATAAGGCCTACACTAGGTAGTTCCATGTCCCTTACCACCTTTCATCCCTATTCATAAAGTTATCTAAACTTCTCTTAAAACAACATATTATTTCAGCGTCCACTGCCTGTTGTCAATTCCATTCGTTAATCAATCTGTTGATAAACCAATTCTTCCCTATTTCCTTATTAAACTTAAAGTTATCTAATTAAAGTGACATGGAACTGCCTAGTGTAGGCCTTATGGTCTCTTGAGGTTTCCTCCATTCTTACGATCTTAATATCTTCCTGTCCTCCTCCGAACTCATTCTTTGATGTACCTTCCCATGTTGAAGGAGTTAACTCCCCACTCCTACGCACACACTATTTACCTTTGTTTCTGGGAGTTCGGACGGCCTACAGACGCTCCATCGAGGGCATGTGGGCATACACTCGGTGGTTGTAGATGGCCGAGTGCACCTCCAGTCCTCTTTTCTTTTCGTCCACCTGAAGAACGTCTTTTTCTTGGGCCTTCTTGGGGGACATGCCAGGGAGCCTGTGGGCCCGTCCGTCCGACCGCTTCTGTGAGCGTGAACGTGATTTAGGGTGTCCACCTTGCCGCTTATGGGGGTCTGGTTGCTTGTGGAGGTGCAAGCGAGGTTCCGAGAGCTTCCGCCCGCCGACGTGTTCCTCCGATGTCCTGTAGAGTCTTGTATAGACGTCTGGTTCCTCCTCCTTCTGCATCCGTGACTTGGATCTCATGAAGAGGCGCGTGTAGACATCCGGCGTGCTGCACGTTTCCGGTATCTCGTTATGACAGACGCTGCTAATGTCACTAGTTTGCGATTCTGACGTACTACACCTCCCCTTGGGACGTGTCCTGTGATGGGAAGGCGTCTCTCCTTTACTGTTAAATATGCTTCTTCTTTCAGATGTATGATGTTTTCTTTGGGTGCTGTGGTCAGAGTCGCGTCCATGAGATGGGGTTTCACTTCGGGTGACATGTTTGCTCACCTTCTCGATCACGATGACGGGTTTTTTGTGAGGGCTTACTTTAGATCTTGAGGCTCCCGTTGCACCGGCGTGTTTTTTATTTAAGGACATTTTAACCGGGCCGAGTTTGCGAAGGGGGGCGGGTTTAGTGCCGTGGTTAATCAGAACAATACTGCGCTTACTCGAAGCATCTGATGATGAAATGTGTCCACGAAGTAGATCATCTAAAGACCCGAGGACCTGCGTAGCCACCCGATGGGGGTCATTTCGATGCTTATGGGTGCCACGTATGGGTGCCAGGATTTGCGCTCGAGGGCGTATGGGTGTTTGTGGCAGAGCGTGTCCACGCGACGTCGTCAGAGTGTGACCTTTGCGTAAACTTGGAAACACTGGCGGGTGTAGACTCGACAGTTTCACTGGCACATATTTACTGGTCTTTATCCCCGCGTGTTTTCGAGTTACAGCAATCGCTGGCGCGTGGTTACGTTTAGCTACTACTACTGTGTTTCGACGCGTGGCCAAGGGTTTGCCTCTCCTTTCACTTCCTTTGCCGTGTTTTTTACGTGTGACCCCGTGCACAGGCGATCTGACTGTCGTACGTTTGCGCAAAACTGTCTTATTGTGACCCGCACCGTGTTTTGCTTGCGAGAGCTTCTGGGTGTGTTTCCTGGGGGTCTTATAGGTCACTTGTACGCATTTAGGTGTTGTGGTTTTGGCATATTTATGTTTGTTTACTTGCGCACGCTTGCTTGAGTTGGAAGACTCGTAGGTGTGGCAGCTTGAACTTGCTGACGACGGCCACGAGGTACGGAGAGATGGAGGAGTTCGAGAGTGCAGAGGCGGGAGAAAAGTAGGCCCGGAGTGACGTCTCCGCAGCCGGTCTTTGGGCTCCCGTGGGATGGCGGGCAAACGATCCGCGTATCTACGTGAAGTCCCGGGAGAAAGTTCACGTAGTCTTACAATTGCACGTGGAACAGTGCCTCGCCTCATTTAGATGATGGTACTATGCTGTGCCACCACGGGTTGACTTGCAGTGCAGCAGTGCTTACGTGGAATCGTCACCCGCTCTGGTCTGGCTTGGTCTTATCCATCCCGGGTCTATTTCGGGCATGCATCGTCAGAGTGCAGGGGGCCTGCATAAAGTCGGTCTAACTGAATTTGGTCTACTTTAACCCTATTTTGACTAAGCATGGTCAGGTCTAAGATGATCTGACATTGCAGCGAGAGGTCTTCCTCCTCCTCCTTCTTCTTAGTTGATCTAGATTCCTCTGGTCTGAAACATACGAGTGGTCTTCATCGCGACTTGACACGACGCGCTGTGGATCGGGTGTGACATGCGAATGACGCAGCAGCAGCAACCGGTCTCCTGGCGACGGCACTGCGCGGCATTGCGCCGCGGCGCCGACCGCCGACGGCTGATAGCATCAGCATCCGATGCCTACCGATGCCACCACTCGCCCACCCGATCGGTCGCCGATGAACGGGGATCGAACACAAATTGAACACTTATCATTCAACCAATCAACCAATTGGAGGCATACGCCAGGGGCGAAATCCAGCACAAAACCCTCACTGGACGAAGTGATAGCGTTTGCAAAAATCATACACTATTTTAAGAATAATTTAGATACTGCGAGATATAGAGACGGGATACCACGAGCGTAGCTCCCATTTCCGTAAGATACAACTAGGTAAATACACGCCGGCGCCACGGTCTCTCCGAGCAAGCTCCCGTGCAGTCACCCTTCCATCCTTCCCACTCCAAACACATCTCGACAGGTTCGACCAACTTGCCCTTCCAGCCATCAATTCTGTGGAGGTCCCCTTCGTCTCTTCAGGGTTGTCCCCTCATTTTCTGAGGGGACGGATGACGCTCAAGTTAAAACTCAACATGATACATTGTTGACCGGATTAACTGCTGTTCTTTTCATTATGTGTCATGGGATAATAGTTATTTCTGTCCTTATATCTTTCTTTCCTCTTCTACCTGTCACGTTTTCTGCCACTTTAGCTATTTCCATTTTTTACTAATTGTTCAACTCATTCTTCTCTTGTCATTAGATTTGTACTAATTATTTGCTTAGAAAGTATCCCTCCCCATATATATATTGTCAAAAGACTAAAAATTACAAGTTCATTAAAACGGAAAAAGGTAATGGTCTCAAATTGGGAACATTAATTTTCTTTTGTAAAATTTACCCTACATTAATGCAACTAGACTTCCGTATACAATATAAGCTCACTGTTCCCGCCTTGAGTATAATTAAAATAGAAGGGTAAATTTTTTTGTGTATTTCATAAGTTACTGGGCACTGATGATTTATATATTTATTTGTTTATTCATTTATTTATTTAGCTACTGCTGCAAACGAGGTCAGTGGGTGAGTCGTTGCCGTTTTGAGTGTAATTAAAAGAGAAGGGTCAACAGTTTGGTGTATTTCATAAATTACTGAGTACTGACTATCCAATATATTAATTTGTTTAGCTGCTGCAAACAAAGTCAGTGAGTTGTTGCAGGTTAGGGTTCATAGGGGCCTTCCAGCGCGCGGATTTTAGTCCTTTGTATACTGTGTACAAATGTTAGGCGCTCCTGGTGCTGCTGTTGGGGAGGCTGCCCCATTTCCACTGTAGGTGCCGCTGCTGATGCGCCTGGGGGAGGCGCGCGAGATCGGAGCATTGCCATTCATTGTCGAGGTCCGACTTGGCAGACACCGTCCTCTCGCTTGGCAGAGTTCGAAGTCAACGCTCAGAGGGTGATTCTTGAATGGCCAGACACTGCCGCAAGTCCTGAGTAGGCGGGAGATGGCGTTTGCCGTGAATGGTAGTATTTATATTCACCTCGTCCCCGGTCTGCGCCTGAGGGCGAAGTATTGCTTATGGTCGAATCTTCTTTTATATTGTTGGCAACACGATGACAGAATGGCTGGATTAATTGATATGAGTCCCCCAAGAGGAGTGGGAATTTGTCCCTGTGCTATAAAGGGGTTATCACATTGGGCTATTTTTTCTCCAACCTCCGATTCATCGGCGGTACCGCCTACCTCCAGAACTCTTTCCGCCTTAAAAATCACTATGTCAAACTATTTTGTTTTCTCAACAAAAATACATGAAATGTCATTTGATATGCTGGAAGAAATTTATTTTCCTCCAGTATATTAGATTCCTTCCAGGAAACTGCTGGCTGCAAATCTGCTCCAACAGTCGGAGGAAAAAATAGCTCGTGTGATAACGCCTTTTAGGGAGTAACTGGGTCAAGGCCAACATTAAAATAATCAATTTTGCTCTATAATTGTATTATAATTGTCGTGTATCTTCAAACCAATATGAAAATAAATTACATTTTTCTCATGATTAATTATCAATTCTAATCTTATCCAACACAACAGTGAGAAAAAATGAAGATCGGTAATGGTAAACGTAATGAGAGGGTAATTATGTGAGAGCTGGATACTGAGACTCGTCTAGGCCAGTGACCTTCAGCATAATTCGCGAACCTCAACTCCGGTTATATGGGCATCGCGTGGCACGTTTCCCTGGTGTTGGTCCTAACCACAGGATTCCCGTCTCCACAAGAGACAACCCTCGATGGCGTAGGAGACGAAGGGGACGACGCCCACAGAATACATGGCTGAGGCAAGTTGATTGAACTTCTCGAGAGTTGTTTGAAATGGGAAGGAAGGGTGGCTGCATGGGAGTTTGTTCAGAATGACAATAGGGACTAGCGCCGGCGTGTAAGTGAGGCAAGGCGCCCCCTGGCGTATGCCCCCAACTGATGATGATGATGATGATGGCTCTCTTACTGGTGGATTGCGGATACAGCCAGAGAGCCTCACAACGTGACTGCTGCAGGGCACAGGTGCCTGACAGAAGGCGTACATAATTAGATCGCCCACCACACACATGTCAGAGGGGTTATACGAGTATAGAGCAAGTTGTCTTGGACATTTTTTATTGTTAATGTTTCTTGCATTTACTTCTTTTTCTATCCTCGACTTGTGAGAGATTGAATATGTATGTTGTGACTAAATGATATAGTGATGTATTGAATATTCATTGTGATTGAGTTATACTGAGTCGCTGATAAAACTGCTCGGGAACCTCTAACATGATTGTCGTTCCGCTAGCGGGACCCGAGTTCAAATTTCGCGACTGCCGGGCCTGATTATTTGATTTACATCGTTGTTACTGGCGATTTGTCATATTGATCGTTGGTTCCATGTGATACGTCTTTGATACAAATCATAATCAATGCAGGATTCACTTTGTTTCTTTCCTGACCTATAACATATGACAATGGGGAAATTATTAACAGATCTTCGCTTTAAGGCACTAGTTCCTAAACTTTTTCAGTTTGTTACCCAATTCAACATACCGCATTAAACATGTTACCCCTTTCACAAAATATAGTCAACATTGATAATATATAATATATATATATATATATATATATATATATATATATATATATATATATATATAACATACTACCTTACTTTACTTCACTTGCTACCAATTCACATATCCTCCATCATTTCTACATTGTTCCTTCACCATTTAATATTATCCCCAAATTTTTTGTCATGATTATTATTCTTTTAATATTATCTATTTTCAACACTATTATTATTATTGCTATTGTTATTATTATTATCATTACTTTTGTTGTTATTGTTATTATTATTATTATTGTTATTGTTATTATTATTATTACTATTATCATTATTATTGTTATCATATATTCTTTATATTATTATTTATATATATATATTTTTAAAATTTTCGTTATCATCATCATCTTTATTATTGTTATTATTATATATTTGAATATCTAAATTTTCATTTTTTATCATTATTGTTACAATTACATTTAATAATTTCTTTGTTATTAGTGTTGTCATCATATTTAATTGTAAAACTTCATCATTATTACATTAGCCACAATGTAATGTTCACACTCGTCACCAACTATGGTAACACGAGGAGGTAGTGAGGTCCACCCCATGTATATAATGCCCACAGCCCGTTTGTAAACCCATTCCTTTGAAAAAGCATACCTGCGAAACTAGTCAGGAATAAACTCAAGACTAAGACTCCTGTGTTTCCTACTCCGCTTACGTCAACCTGTCAGAATGTCTCAACATTTCCTACTCCGCTTACGTCATATCTAAGTCTAAATAAAAATACTCTTCTAAAAAACGCTGTGGAAGTCGGGGACAGGTGGTATTACAGTGACACTTTGTCCTAAAAATATTCTTGAAAAGGCGCTTGGGTAAGTCGAGGTCAGGTGGTATTCTTCTTCTTCTTCTTCTTCTTCTTCTTCTCCTTCTTCTTCTTCTTCCTCGCGTTCTTCTTCGCGTTCTTCTTCGCGTTCTTCTTCCTCGCGTTCTTCTTCGCATTCTACTTCGTGTTCTTCTTCGCGTTCTTCTTCGTGCTGGGGATCCCGTGTTGGGGTTCCGCCCCGAGGCCGAGGCCGAAGGGGAAAACGAGGGATTAGAGCGCGGAAAGCTGCGGCCCTAGGCCGCTTTTTGCGCAGCCAAGCCCCCGGCGAAGCCCGCGGCTTGTATATATACATATACATATACATATATATATATATATATATATATATATATATATACATATATATATATGTATATATGTATATATATATATATGGCCAAATTAAAACACTAGATATATTTTCGTTTAATGTATTTGAATATTGTGCATGTCTAATGACTATTACCAAATATGTCGAGAAGATCAGTGGGATGGATGGAGTTGCATGCTTTGAAGCTAGTTGAAGAATTCTTGGCTCTTTGATTTTCAGAAATATTTTTACTATTTTTGTCACCCCTCCATTACTCCCGAAAATTTGTTAAATTACCCCCCCCCCCCCTGGGTAATTTATCTCTAGTTTGGGAACCACTGCTCTAAGGCGTCGGCTCCATGTCACTGATGAATTCAGGACAAACCCCCACTGGTCAAACCCAAATTCTATACTGTAGCTCTTCACAATCTATATGAGTGGAGTTTTGGTCGAGTATGTTATTCTCTGAGTGGGAATTCGTCCAGTGTGGGTTTGTCCATCGGGGCTTTATCCGGTTACGGTCACTGACATCTTAGGCATTAACTTTTTTTTATATAATAAGTAACCATTTCATCACTGTACGCCACTTCGAATTAGTTCATGTCTGGTCAGGCTGTGGATGTTGAGAAAACACTGTGCAATATCAGAAGTGCTTATGTGACGTCAGCAATGCTATTGGGAAAAACTGTTTTTGTGGTCTTCTGATCTCATTTGTTTATGTGCGTGATTACGCTGAAAAGCAGTTACCCATGACAACAGTGCTTTGTGTACCATGGGTTGGGCAACGGAAGTGATTGCATGAATGATAACTATTGATGTCGCTGTTGCGCCGAACAGTTTCCTGGTATGAAAGTCCCACGCGATTTCATTTGTTATTGAACGTTGCGACAACATGCAGGCGCCAAAGTGGATTCGGACCTTTGAAATGCAACACGGATATTGCGTGGCTTTTGATGGCTGTTTTTTTCAATTCATATATTCACTAACACACGTGAGAAATAGGCCTACTGTTCCTTTTCAATATGTGATATATATACAGGCAATACGATGCATGGCTGGTTGTCTGGTTTGACCTTTAACTTGTTTGAAGAGTGGATAATATTGTCCTTTATTTATGATTACATTTACACACACACACACACACACACACACACACACACACACACACACACACACACACACATATATATATATATATATATATATATATATATATGCTGAAACATTACAGTGAGGAATAAAAAAAACAAAAAAAGAACAGCAGAAACGTAAAGTGTAATCGGCAAGATCTTTCATGAATTACATTTCCAGACAAATAATACATAAATATAAATACAGAACAGCTCGAATATTCACAAACAATTTGACCTAAATCACAATCTGATCTGGCCTTCCCCCCCCCATTGATGTTAATTTCGAGGTAATTGTTTTATAACTTACTGTAAATTCACCACACTGAAAATATTCATATCTCGTGTTTATATTTTTCTTACTTGTGCCAGAAATTAAACAGGATTCAATTGCAATCTTTCAAGCATATTTTTTTTATCTAACTGAGATATTTTGCTCTCCTCCTTATTTACTAATCTGAACCATTCCTGTACTCTTCGCTGGTCTGGAGATAAATCTAATTTTCTTTATCTTTTCCTTGTTACTCCTCCTTCCACTTAATCTCTTCAACCTTTTTCTCTGTTGGCTTCTGATCATAACCTCATTCCTGCCAGTTCCCTTATCGATTCCATGTTACCTCAACTGACTTAATTATCATTTTTTGTGCCGCAACATCATGGTCATATGACGCTGACACAAAAAATTAAAGGCGGCAAACATGGT
>NC_134817.1:27119696-27127196 GCF_046742065.1 Oratosquilla oratoria | reverse complement strand
CGGTTACTAGTGGTCATGCAAAATAAATTGGAGATTTA
The DNA here is from genome assembly GCF_046742065.1 of Oratosquilla oratoria. Lineage (NCBI taxonomy): Eukaryota > Metazoa > Arthropoda > Malacostraca > Stomatopoda > Squillidae > Oratosquilla > Oratosquilla oratoria. The sequence continues at coordinate 27,127,158 of NC_134817.1, read as the reverse complement.
CTAGTTATTATTTTAATGTGAACTCTGGGTTCTACGTGCCGGAAAGAAGTCGTTTGAGTGCCAGGATTTGCACGCGTGCCAAAGGTTGCCCACCCTTGTCTTAGTCTTTCCTTGGCTACAATCCCATGAATGAATTTGGGCAACAGAAAATATTGTCTTGTCTTATATTCCATTAACCATCTTATTATGTGTGTTCCCATTCAAGATTTCGTTTCTACTAAAAAATAAATAATAATGATAATAAAAATAATAAATAAACAAACAAATAAGTAAAAGTAAATAAATAAAACCTATGATAATAATAACGATGGTAGTAGTAATAATAATATTAATGATAGATAAGGTACCAAAGCTGCCATATAAGGACCAATGGGTATGTTGCAGTTCGTTTGTCCACGTCCACCCATTGTGCAATCGCCAAGCGGAATAAAAAAAAAAAAAGGTTAATAAGTGATAACATTTGGTTCAATTTAGAAAAAATAAATGTTGTTGATAACGCTATGTGTTTGCGGTTTACGACTTAAAGGGTCATCACAGTGGGCTATTTTCCTCCAACCTCCAACAAATCGGCGGTACCGCAATCCTCCAGACCTTTTTCGCCGTAAAATGACTATGGCAAACTGTTTTATTTTCGCAGTAATTTGCATAGAATATCATTTAATATCAGATTCCTTCCCAAAAGCTGCGAGTTGCAAAGCTGCTCCAACTGTCGGAGGAAAAATAGCTTAGTGTGATAATGCCTTTACATGTTCGTGAGTTCAAGGATTACCACGGCAAAGGAAAATCTGCTTTTCCATCAGTTTTGTCAAGGAGGAAATTAAACAACAGCAACAGTAACAACAACAACATCGTTCCAAACGGTCGCACAAAGCCCTTCATAAACACACGTTAATATCTGCATCGTTGTGATACACATCTAGCTTCACCTTTCTATTCAGAGGAAAAAAAATAAAATAAAATAAAAGATTTTAAGAGTATAAATAATCAGCATTTGCCATCGACATCAGCAGCCGTTATGGCCTTGTGGAAATCCAGTGTGCGTGCGTTCGTTCGCACGACTGCGTTGGAATGCTTGCAGTGCTATGTATGACTATTGTATATTAAGAGTACATTACTCACGTGTTAGTGTATAATTGCGTACCTATTTAGATGATGATTCAGTATAACGTCGCGAACTCTCCTATCAGGAATCTAGGCCGGTGCCTCTTACAGGACTTTGTAGCATGGATTTTAATGAACCATGCCCTTGGTCCAACTCGCTCGCGCCAAAGGTTCGTCACCTCGACCTCCGTCTCAATTAACGATGCTCTCACGCGATAGGCCAGCGAGCATCCTACTTGAGGCGTTTCATACTGGGATATTTTTCCTCCGATTGTTGGAGCAGATTAGATGCCCTCAGCTTTCAGGAGAGATTGTGATTTGCTGGAGGAAAATAATTTACCTCCAGCATTTCAAATGACAGTCTATGTATTTTTGATAAGAAAACAAAATACTTCGCCTCATTGATTTTACAACGGAATAATATCTGGAGGTGGGCGGTTCCGCCGATTAATCGGAGGTTGGAGGGAAAGTAGTCCAGTGTGCCCCTCAGGGGTTTGTAGACCTTAGAAGGGATCTCCATCTATTAAAACTTCCTTTTCTTCCTCTACCTCCAGTCACTAGTTGGATGAAACAAATATTAAGAAAACTGAATAAATAAATAAACGAATACACAAATAAAGAAATAGGTAAATAACTGAAGATGTAGACAAATAAATGAATAAAAAATTGAATAAAAAAAAACTAAATAAGTAAGTAATCTAACAAATAAATACAATAAATAAAAATTCCCTAGTTAAATGGGTAAATAGTGAACAACGCTGCGTCCGAAGTTGCAACAGCAGCGGTCCTGAATACTTCATCATTCCTCTCACGTCTTGTCACTCTCATCAACCGAACTAAATGTTACGACATCTGCCAGGTCAACAGACATGAGACAAGACGATCTTTACAGGTTTAAATGTGTGTGTGTATGAATGTATATTTTTAGTGTAGAATGGTTTACTGTGTGAGGTTGGACTTCAATGAAGGTCTACATGTATGCGTGTGTGTGTGTGTGTGTGTGTGTGTGTGTGTGTGTGTGTGTGTGTGTGTGTGTGCGCGCGCGCGCGTGTGTGGACTCCGTGTCTTTGTCTTTCCTTATCTCGCTCTTGACGCGGAAGCCACCACAAGACCAATAACAAATGGCGGTGCCCGGTGAGGCGTTTTATAAGTTAGTAAATTGCGCCCGTCCTCTATCGGACTATTGGGGAAAATAACTTCATTCTTCAGAGGAGAGTAGACACTATGACAGGGCGGAACCTTTGTTAGATGTACAAATCGCTTGATTTTTTTTTCAAGTACACTGACGCAGAATACAACCTACAGGATATTTATACATCTCGCAGTGGATGAGGAAGGGACACTAGGATAGGGCACCCACAGGCATTCTAACTACATAAATTAAATGAATTAAAGGGTGTGTAATATTGAACATGCCTCTGTTTGAAAAAAAAAGCTTCAACAGACGAAATGTTGTACATTTAATACAGGTTCCATCCTCACATGCTGTCTAATCTGACTATTTTGCCGCCAATTGGCATTTCAAATCATCAAAAAAGGTTCGCTTTTATGCTTCAGGATCCATTTCATGGGTGATGATGACCTAACAACTTTGCAACGGTGTTGTGATGACTCCAACCATGGAGGTTCCTATGCTAGAAAGAGCTCAAACATTTGCAAACGAATTATCAGCATGGACATCAGCTGCAGTGTATAGACGTGTGTGCAAAATACCGGTCACACACGTACATACACACGTATAGACACATACATACTCAAACGCACACACACATATACATACAAACACACGCACAAGTACAACACACACACACACACACACACACACACACACACACACACACACACACACACACACACACACACACACACGTACATATACACTAAAAATAGTTTAGATAAAATGAGATATGAAGACGGGACCCCACGAGCATAGCTCCCCTTCCCGTAAAATACAACTAGGTAAATACAACTAGGTAAATACATATAATTGAAAATCTGATCTGCCCCAGAGGGTCACCAGGTGAAACGAAAGACGTTAAAAAGAGAGAGAATACGAAGGTAGAAATGATAATGAAAGTAAAAGAGGACCTACGTTAGTTATCTTCAGAATCGAAAAAGGAATGAAAAATATAGAGATATTTTTTTTTAGTAATGAGGTGGTATATCATCAAGTGGACAAAGGAAAAAAACTGAGGACAAAATTTTTGAAAGATGGTACGACGCATAGTTTCCACAAAGATTGATTAAATTAAAGGACAGATTAGAAGGAATAAAGCAGGTGGGCAAGACAATGCGTCTAAGTCCAGGTTTGATGAATGGTTATGTAGGGAAGGAACCCAACGAACATAAATCTAAAGCCGGGCACTCAAAGAAGAGCAAGAAGATACCGAACTCCAGAGGAACTTCTTACCAAAGAACCTAACGTAATTGATTATATAAAGCATATCGGGAAAAAAGTCATTTTAGCTGATACGAGATCCAGAGCTAAGAACTGAATTATAGACAAAGTTCACACAAGTTCGGGGAAGAAAATTTACGGGTTACAGAAAAAAAATCTGAGGAAGTAGTTTGAAAGTAGAATGAAACATCTTTCCTTAATTCTCCAAATAAGAAAAGTGTGAATTTTTTTTATGGATATTCTAATCCATGGAGGCCCTTTCATTCGACCCTGATTATCACCACAGTTGTGAGGACAGAGGGGTTAACAAATGGAATAGACATGTAGTGAGCTCTGAAACAATCATTTGTTTTAGGAGAAGATAAGATAACTTTATGGAAAGGGATGACAGGTGGTAATGGACATAGAACTCCCCAGTGTAGGCCTTATGGTCTCTTGCAGTCTCAGCTCCCCAGGGAAAGAGAGGCCGGCACCAGTCTCCCTGCCGTTTCACGACACAAAGGAGGAAACTGACCATCGTGCGGCCCAAAACACATAAAGCATTTCTCGCTAGCATGCTACTTGCTATTACTACTTCGCTCGAGTAGAAACTACTTTGGTTACAATATTCTCGAATACAGCGAGAACATCTCAACACTGTGTCTAACATTCGTATTTCAGGTTTAACTTCTCTCAATTCGTCTTTCAGCTTCTCACTATATGACGCAAGAATAATTTGACATTTGGAAATTTGAAAAAAAAAGACAAGATCGTAACAGAAATCGTTTCTATTCAATTGAAGTAACGGAAAACAAGTAGCATGCTTGCGTAGTGTGGCGACACCTTTAGTACGAATACTGTACATGCATCCCCTCGTCACCAAGGCGGAAAATTACCCCCCTCCCCCCCACCCGCCATAGGCGTTCACTCCCTCCTTTGCCGGAGAGGTCACGTACAGATGAACAGGATAATAGACTGGCAGCGACGGCGGCGGCGTAGCACAGACGAAAGTGACATTCATTGGGGCCGCAACCAAACGGACGCTCAACCACGTGAACTAAGAGACGCAACATCAATCTATGTACTGAATACACACAAACATTATGTAGGAGAAATCACACAAGACTCGTGATTCTAAGTCTGCGGAAAACCACAAAGGAAGATAATGGACTATGGACCGAGCGCTTTCGTCTATTCAGATGGCTGAATATGTATCTACACACACACACACACACACACACACACACACACACACACACACACACACAGAGTGGTGGATGTCTGGAACAAACTGGAAGAAACAATAGTGTGTGCAAAAACTATACACGAACTTAAGAGCAAACTAGACACTGCGAGATACAAGGACGGGATACCACGAGCATAGCTCCCCTTCCCTGTGAGATACAACTAGGTAAATACTAGGTCAATACACACGCGCACGCACACACACACACATAGCAGGTGAAGGGTTCTATTTATTATCTCCAAGACTGTGACGACGGTGGTCATGGCTCATATGCGGATGCAAGAGCACATGCTTACTCTCTCTCTCTCTCTCTGTCTCTCTCTCTCTCTCTCTTTCTCCCTTCCTTACACATATGTGCACACTAATACACAAAGGCGCTGAGAATGAATACACAAGGAGACACAGATTCTAGACCACACGTGGTTCCTCATGTGGACGCCATACAAAGGAACAAAGACACGGAGGCAGACACACACAGGGAAATGACATTGGTGAACCAAATGTGGATCTACAAACAAAGCCATATAAGGACACGTATGGGAGACTACTTGGAGCAGACACGGACGCTGTCCTCTCCTCGACTCGTTCCGGGAACTCAAAATTGGCAACAATGAATCATGCTGGCGGCAACAGAGATCTAACATTGAGCGGAACGGAAAGGATTAAGGGGGATGGTCATGAGGTGAGGTAATGCAGCAATACCTTTTTTTTTTTCTAACAAAAGACTGCATTTACAGCTTAATGTTAAGGGGTTGAGAAAGGTCTAACGGAGAGAAAATGTTGAAAGGAAAGACAGGAGAGAACAGGCACCCCATTTTTTCAATAAGAGAGCGTTCACTTCCTTCGCTCAGTTCTTATTCAACAATTGCATAATATCGTCATGAAAAAATATATCGCCCTAAAAACTCGTCTTATTCATTTGGCATGCAAACCATTATTTTCTGCATGAAAATATTAATGCGCATTGCCACAGGCTCATTTGTGCATATCTATTTATCTTTTACATAGTTATTTCCATTATCATTATATTTTCAGTGGTCATTGTGCCGACAAGGTCTAAGGCCCTTTTACACTAGCGGCTTTAACTGCGGCGGTTCAACTAGAGTGCAAGTCAGTGGTGGCGTTCACAAACAACTGCGCAGTTTTTCTTTGACTATGCGGTACCGCCGCGGTTTCCGTGCAGTCCAAACCGCTAGTGTGAATAGGGCCTCAGTCTTTCCAACGCGTTTTGCTCCAGGTGGTGGCTATGCGCGCATGTGTACGTATACATGTCTGTGGACATTCATGAATGTTTTGGGACTGCTGTGTGTGTGAGAGAGACAAACCTGACACTAAAATTATAATATATATATATATATATATATATATATATATATATATGTGTGTGTGAAAAATGTAATCACACACTAGGATGATTGAACATAAACGTTCCATTAAATATGGACAAGAGAGCTCAGCTGTGTTCCAACATGTTTAGCAATTTAATCATTGTTTAGATTGGGACAAAGCTGAGCTTATTTATAAATCCAGATGTGAGTTCAGGAGAAAAATGGTAGAATCCACTATTATTGAATACCAGCCCAATATGAATATTTCAAAGGGGCAATGGTCCCCGGATATAATATCCGGACTTTTTATCACCAACCTTTTAAAAACACATTTGCCTCCTGACCTCACATACGGAGTGAGCCGAGGGTAGAGACCTCTTCCCATGTTCCCCTTTCTCATGTAAAGGGTGCTACTTAAGTAGCACGCTCTCTCTTAAGTGTATCTACTGAAGAGGATTGCAGTTTGCAATCGAAATATATAGATTCCCCGTTTCCAGTCTTTTCTACTCCAACAGTGGTTTTACCGTGATATATATATATGTATGTATATATATATGTATATATATATATATATGTATATGTATATATATATATATATATATATATATATTATATATATATATGTGTTTGTGTGTGTGTGTGTGTGTGTGTGTGTGTGTGTGTGTGTGTGTGTGTGTGTGTGTGTGTGTGTGTGTGTGTGTGTGTGTGTGTGTGTGTGTGCTCGTAGTGACCCGTCTTTGTACTGTATATTTCAACATCAAGTTTGTTCTTAAATTATTAAATAGTATTTGCACATTGTTGCCTCATCCAAAGTTGTGTGTGTGTGTGTGTGTGTGTGTGTGTGTGTGTGTGTGTGTGTGTGTGTGTGTGTGTGTGTGTGTGTGTGTGTGTAAATCAGTCACTGAAGCAAATTAAGATGGTAATGAAGTATTTCGGAAGCAGGTCTGAGGTGTTGTTGAAGCTTTCTATGAGATTGCCTTGCAAAGACAAAATAAGAGTCATAATATCGGTGAGACACAATACCAAGTCCATTGCGTGCAGCAGGGTCTGGTCTGAGCAATGGCAGTGAAAACAGGTTTTCCCAAATACCTGTCAGGCAATACCATGATAATCATTTCTTTCTTTCATGACTTGGCTGAAGACGTCCAAGTTGTTTTCGACTATGGAAAGTTTCCTGCGTAACGACATGACGTCACGTCGCGTTCTCGGTATATTTTCGCTTCTTTGTGTCGAGCAACCGTGTAAGAGAGGAAATGCTTTTCTGTCATTCCACGGGAAACAATATTTTCCAGTACCAAACGTGCTTCCAGAAAACCCAGGTTTCATGGAACTCGCTGGAAGGGCCGTGTATTCATGGAAGAACTGCAGCCTTACCCGTTTTGCAGTCTGGCTTCATAAGGATAAGAGATG
>NC_134817.1:27094696-27114696 GCF_046742065.1 Oratosquilla oratoria | reverse complement strand
AGAAGGCCTCGCGATAGCCTATTGGATACCGTGTCGAACTCATGAGAAGGTAGTCTTGCATTCGATATCCGGGGCCCGTTGGTTCGATTCCCGGGATCCGTTGGCTCGATTCCAACTGACAGGGCTTTGCTCCACCAGGGTTTCTCATTTCCCACTTTGTGGGAGTGGGATGGTGAGTTTGTATGTGTGTGTGTGTGTGTGTGTGTGTGTGTGTGTGTGTGTGTGTGTGTGTGTGTGTGTGTGTGCGTGTGTGTGTGTGTAGTAAAAGGAAACATCAAGGCAGTAACAGGGGGTGTATACTGGATAGGCTAAAATAAGTCAAGGGGAAGGTTGGAGACCGCAAGAAAGCCGTTGACGATTACATCATGCTTGAAGGGAGTGCTGCTCAAGTGACTCCTCCTCCTCCTCCTCCTCCTCCTCTTCCTCCTCCTCATCCTCATCCTCTTCCTTCTCCTACTCCTCCTTGAGTTTGAGTTGTCGCCACGTTATTCATTCTCTAACAGCGGACGTCCCTCGACTATGCCAAGCCGATAAGTAAGCGACCCCGTTCACACTGTAAAACATATATGCACGTGGACATGGTGGTGAACATGCAACGTCATCTCAAGCAATGTAGTGTCATTTGCTATTATGCACTCTTTTTTTTTTTATCTATGTTATTTTATCTTTTTGTAGATTCACTGAAGATGATAACCTGAGTGTCGGAACGTTTGGGAAATAAATCTAAGATGTTCGTCGCCTGGTTATAAAACTATGGTTCTCTACGAACACGCCTATTTCTGATGTAATAATAAAAAATGGCAAGAGAAGCAGCTTCAGTGTAGATGATAGTATCAATAGTAGTAGCAGTGACAACAAAATATCTCCAAATACTCGTATGAGCCATTTTTTTTTTTTTTTTAAGACCCAGACTGCAAAGCAGTTTTACTGGTTGATGCATCCAACGCTTTTAACAATACGAACGCAAAAGTTACGCTAAACACCGAAATCATGTGCCCAATTTTAGCCAACTACATGGAAAATATATGCAAGGAACCAACGCGACTGGTGTATGTGTGACATTGATGATGATGATAATGATGATGATGATGATGATGATGATGGTGATGATGATAATGTTGATGATGATAATGATGATGATACCAATGATAATAATGAAATAACAATAGAATAACAATAACAATGATAATAACAGCAATAAAAAACAATAAAACTAATATTGATGATAATGGTAAAAATAATCCTTAACTTCGCAAAAGAAAGAAAGAAAAAGGGATGAACTGAGCATCATGAAATCTTGTGCCTAAAAACTGGAACGTCCGCACTCATAACCTCAGCTTCCTTTTCGGCTGGCCCGGGCGGGGGGCAAACACCGTGGGCGTCCAGAGGGAGGGGGGGGATTGCAAGGGGTGGCAGTTGTCCTCCCCTTGCTTGATGAATGCAAAAATGTAACTCATGCAGATACTGTAAATATATGCCTGTGCGGCCAATTTCAAATGTGTATCTTGATATAACCCTATACCATTAGCCATGTATGTATATATATATATTTATATATATATATATATATATATATATATATATATATATATATATATATGTGTGTGTGTGTGTGTGTGTGTGTGTGTGTGTGTGTGTGTGTATCTTTAATTTCCCCCCTACATAAGTTCCTGCCCCTCCCTACAAGAATTCTCAACACCCTACAAGCATTCCTCAACTCCCACAAGAATCCCTGCAGACGCCCCTGGCAAACGCCAACCCCGGCAAGTCAAACTGCCACGCGGACATGCAAGTGGGATGATCGAAGGTATCCTATAGACCACTGAAGTTCAGGGTTCACTCGTTTTACAAATGAACCCACGTTAAAGCTGCGCGTTAGTCTGGGCAAAACGTACTGATTTTTATACACGATTTGCACCTGAAATAAACTGTGTTTATTTGTATGTGTATGAATGTATATATGTATGTACGTATGTATGTGTATGTATGTATATATGTATGTATGTGTATGTATATGTATGTATATATGTATGTGTGTGTGTGTATGTATGTATGTAAGTATGTATGTGTGTGTGAGAGAGAAAGAGAGAGAGAGAGAAAGAGAGAGAGTTATATCCTTATGCTGATCTGTGCATGCCTTAAAACTGCTCATCTTTCAATCATAAGATTACATTCCCTAATGTCATAACTGTCTCAACCGTGTCTAATTCATTCTTGCCCTGCACGCGCTCTGTAATTAAAGTGGGCATGATCATATAACTGTACCATGCAGCCGCAAGGAAGTTTGTGCATGACCAGCAGTGGTGCCTCTTTGTGCTTCAAGGTCGCCAATTCTTGTTTATGGGCCGGGAGAGCACTGCGCTGTAGTGGGCGGAGAGGGAGCGAGGGCAGGGTGGTGTTGGTGGGGGGGGGGGCACCAGCGGCTGACTTCCTCGTGTGCTGTTAACGACTCGGCCAGGCAAGTCCCGTCGACCACAGTGAACATAAGAATGGAGGAGACTGCATGAGACCGTAAGGCCAACACTAGACAGTTCCATGTCCCTTGCCACCTGTCATCCCTTTCCATAAATTTACCTCATCTTCTCTTTAAAACAAACGTTTGTTTCCGCGGTCACTACACTGTTACCAAGTCTATTCTATTCGTTAACCAATCTACTGGTGAACTAGTTCTTGCGTATTTCCTTCTTAAATCTATATATATTTATTTTCAATTCAGACCCATTACTACGAGTCCTGCCCTGCTGCCTTAATATGATGACCTTGCATCCATCACCTTTGTTAAAGGATACCAGCAGCGCCCTCAGGCATATATGAACATTTACCCCACACCGTTACCACACCGCTACAAAAGCCTCGGATATTGTGTGAAAAACAAATTATTCAAGCATTCATTTTTTTTTAAGTGTAGAGGAAACAAAATAAAAGAACAAATGTACAAAAAATGTGACCAGGACAACAGAAATTGTGTTTCAATGATATATTTTTTTCTAAACAAGAAGAGCCCCAAACAGTGAGTGCTGCTCTGTTACTGCCTTGGTATAATTTACCACTTTTAGTCTGTAGCCTATTTTACATCTTTCCCGCTTTCCTCTTGTTGTCACAATGTTGATGGGAAACACTCCACTGCTAGTTAAACGCTTTTATATATATGTTGCTATAATCATTCTCGTCTATTCGGTGATGACCACAAAACAAAATGATGTCCACAAAATAGACAAAATGGCAACTGTGCGTGAGCGTGACTAAGAGTTCTCGATGTGCGACGGTAGATGGCGACAATGATTGACTGCTGTTGTCGTTCGTCATCATTACCATCCTAATTTCAAGGTTCTTTCCCAAACTAAAAGACGTTTATTCATATAGACACTAAGATATATCTGGCGGGTGGGATATAAATAGACGCTCGCAAGCATGTGAGCTCAGAGGAGACAACTGCTTAACGAGTCGGATGTTGAATGAAGATATTGTTTCAAGACATTTCGCTTTAATTGTTACGATAATTATTTCCTTTGTTCAAACCACCCGTAATAAGATTAACAAACAAGAATGATGATGTTTAAGTAATATCTTATTATTATGGAGTTAGTCAAGGTACTGGGAGCATATGAGCAACCATTTGACCACCAGCTTCGCATATAAGATCCCTTGGCTATTTTTCTTTTAACAATACAAAGGGCTCTCATATCCCATCAAAAATGTACTTTGTACACAAAGGGACGCCGATTCATTCTCCACAGTTGGGGAGATGTTCCGAAGAGCCCCAGACGGTCTCAAACCGATGAAGGCCAGAGCAAGGAGACACTCTTCTATGTGACATTGTCGTACGCCAGAAACTGTCTCATGCTAGACACTGACGCCCACCAGGAATACAGTCGAGCAGGAACAGTTGTGCGAATCACTGTAGCAGCAGCAACAGCAGCAGGCACCCACGACAAAGATGTCGAAGGTCGTGGCACTCGACAGAGCGACTAGTCTCAAGGCCAGGGCGGCCGTCGCTGCAAGAGCCACGGTCCGTGCCTCTCCTACCAACACTACCACCACCACCACCTGCTACAGCACCACCACATAAACTAGCAAGAAGTGAGGTGATGATGCTGTTGAGAACATTTAGTAGTGCGGTAAATAAAAACTTTTAATAAAGTTAATATGGGGTCATCAATGTCCAGTTAGACTGGAGTGTGCTGATGGGGAAATGTGCATAGGGAGAAGTAGAAGGAAGAATGGAGGAAGGATGGGAACTGGGAGGGAAGAAGAAGGAGGAGGAGGAGGAGGAGGGAAAGGGAGAGAAGATGGAGGAGAAGGAATAAAAAGGGAAGAGGAAAAAGAGGAGGGGGAGGAATGGAAGAAGAGAAGGGAGAAGGGGAAGGGCAGAAAGAAGAGAAGGGGAAGGAAGAGATTTTGGAGTAGAAGGAATAGAGAAGGAGGAGAAAGAGGCGAAGGAGGAGGGGGAGGAGGAGGAGGAGGAGAGGCAAGAAATTTTATGATAAGGAGGAGTGATGGCAAGAAGAAGGAGGGAAGGGGAGGAAGATGACGATAATGATGATGATGAGGAAGATATGTGACAGAAATTAAGATTGATACAACACAGAATATTTGAAAAAGATAAGAACCAATAAAATAAAGAATTATTACAAGAAAAAACAAATTAATATTTAAGAACGACAAGAGCAGAAGAGCGAAACTGAAAAATATGTAACTGGGCCAATATTGTTTTCTCGATTTATTATTGGTAAATTGAGACAGAGAATAAATAATAAAGTTGAAAGCTGATGGTGCAAAAACCCAGGTTGAAATAAAGAATATAAATTTCTAGTCTGTATCTATCAGGAAGAACTTTGAAGTGCAGAAAGGAAGTGGAAGTTGGATGACACAAAAAGTGAAAGTGCGAAAAGTTAGAATAGATAAATGAATCAACAACAACAACAACAAAAACATACTGATCCATAAGCTGATTACATGGTCATTAGAAACAGGGAAAGTGCCTATACGTTGGAAAAGGGCTAATGTGGCCCCAATTTAATAAAGAGCAAACAACAGGTGGGTAGGATCCACAAGCCGATTACATTATCATTAGAAACCAGGAAAATTCCGATACGTTGAAAAAAAAATTGAGGCCCCAATTCAAAATGAATAAACAACAGGTGGGTAAGATCCAAGCTGATTACATGATCATTAGAAACAGGGAATGTGCCGATACGTTGGATTAAAGCCAATGTGGCCCCAATGTATAAAGAAGGAAACAAGGACCTTAAATTATCTGTGACCTTGACCAGCATGATAGCTAAAACGTACTTGAGAACTGTGAATGACAGATCGACAACATATTAGAAAGATATGGGCAGATAATTAATCAATGTGAACTCAGAAAAGGAAGGCCATGTGTTACCAACTTGTCGACTTGCTGCAAGAAACACATCATCATCATCAACTGGGGACATACGCCAGTGAGCGCGTTGCTTTACTCACACGCCGGCGCCAGTCCCCACGGTCTCATAGAGCAAGCTCCCATGCAGCCGCCCTTCCTTCGTCTCTATCGAGGGTTGTCTATGGGTGAGTGTATTATGCATAAATGGATCTGGAGAGAGTTTTTGATAAGGTATCTCACAAAAGATATGGATATTGGAGTATATAGTACCGAAAGAAAGTATGCTGTAATAAATGATAGACTTATCAAAGAACAATTGTTAAAGACAGAATGTCAGATTGGACGAAAGTATGTTTTGGAGTCCCACAGGGTTCAGTCTTAGCACCAGTAATGTTTTTGGTCTTTGTTATCATAATGAATGGAAGAAGCGGTTACAATAAAGTATTTGAATCAGCAGGGAGGAAAGAATTGTGAATAAAAAACAAGAGAAGTGGGTGTTCAGGGGATATGCGATAAAGAAGGATACAGAAAGGGGTAAGAGGTGTGGAGGGGCATGGAAGTAGGGGAATAAAAAGCATAAGTGTAGAGGAGGGATGCAAACACTAAGGGCATTCCCAGAGTAGTTGCCCTGAAGTCCAAGTCTCCTTTCCATGCCTCCTGACCCACGATACAAGTGCTAATAAATACCTCAAGTGATCGGTGATAATAGGTCTCCTTTTTATACACAATTATAATTTCATTTTCTTACAGATTTCACTTTCCCCAATACAAAAACCGATCCCCCGCGAGCGGGTGGTCTGTCCTAAGTAGTCTATATTCCCAAAGTAGGGACAGTTTAGGCAATCGACAGCCAATGCAAACAGTGACGAATCTGGGGCAAGTCATGGCCGACGCGATGCGATTCTATTCATTTCAGATATATATTTTTTTCGAGGAAAGGATTACACCATCAGTACGATTGAAGTCTTTGGATTTGATCTTTCTACTGCATATTCGGTATATCTATAAATTTTGTCCTGATTAACGTCCCCACGATTTTATTCAAGAATAAATATAACCTTATGCTTGAAAATAACTATGACGGCTTTGTCCATAAGGCCAAAGTGACGGGTCAGTGACATTGGGGGGGAGGGGGGGATGAGTTGGGGGACAAAACGAGGTCCAATGTTACATTAATAATAGGTTGACACTATCTACCCGTTTCGCTCTGGTTGGGGCAGCCGCTGCCAGTCTAGCCACATCGTCGCCTAATGTATTTTTAGCAGACTTCCCTTTTCAGCTACAGTTCTGTGTATGCGATTTTCCCAGTAACCTGTAAATAGAAACTTTTGCATGTGGCAACTGTGTTAAAACACACAAACACACACGGTCACAATCTAAAAAAAAAATACCCCCTGTGTGAGATGTGATGAAATACAGTTTTCCTTACACAAGTGTAAACTCTTGCAATAGCCTTGGAGGAGGATGCAAAAGGTGGAAACATACTGTACATGAATTTAAAATGAGGAATGATAACGGAGTAGTGAGAGACGAGGGCCCCATGAGCATAGTTCCCTCCCTGTAAGCTACACCAAGAAAAATTGACATTGGCATTATTATTATTATTATTATTATTATTATTATTATTATTATTATTATTATTATTATTATTATTATTATTATTATTATTATTATTATTATTATTATCATTATTATTATCATCACTATTATTATTATAATTATTACTATTATCATTATTATTTTGGAAAACAGCCAACAGGGCGAAGGAAAACCTGCAATAGATGGCATATGCCAGGGAGCGCGTTGCTTCACTCACACGCCGGGGACCAGTCCCCTTCACGGTCTCTCCGAGGAGCAAGCTCCCATGCAGCCACCCTTCCTTCCTTGCTTCCCACTCCAAACAACTCTCGACAGTCTCGATCAACTTGCCCCAGCCATGAGTTCTGTGGAGGTCCTCTTCTTCGTCTCCTCCATCGAGGCTTGTCTCTTGCGGATACAGGAACCCTGTGGTTAGGTTCAACATCAGGGAAACGTACCACACGATGCCCATATAACCTGAGTTGACGTTCACGAATTATGCTGAAGGTCACTGGCCTAAACTGTGTATCAGAACACAATGTATGGTTTGGTACATGGCTAAGTATTTATGTATTACCTCACACCTCTACGCGTACGTACAAGAACACCCGCTTCTCCATGTTGAAGATTGCAGCCGCGTCCAGTTTGGGTGTCCCGCGTGGCTGACTTTTAAATTCCCCATGACATTTGCGATGTGTGACGTCAGTTTTATTCTGTCTGCGAATTCACATGGCACTTGTGATACAGTTAGAATGAAACGTAGGGTTGAGGAGAGAGAGAGAGAGAGCCTGATGTTGGTATTCAACTCTATTTTTTTTTTTTTGCATGGTATGTTATCGGTTCTTTCGGTGCATGCTTTAACCGCTGTAACAGTCTAATTTCACGGTTAACAGTCACTACAGAAAACAACAGTCACCGCATGTAATATTTCACGTGCAATGCTCTTTGGAGCCAGTTTTTCCTTCTACAATGACTCTTCATGCAAAGAGTAATCTTACTATAATTACACTTTTCTCCCCCATTTACACACAGGGAATTTCTCGACTTGCTCTCGAGAGCAAAGTCGTCTTCACACGGCCATCGAACAATATATATCTTTGTTTTGTCTAACGACAGCTTATTTCATTCAGCTGAGTGCCCAGTGCCATAATCAAATTATTTAATCCCCATTCTGCTCAAACCTTTGGTATTTGTAAATTTTCGGGTGAGACGCTACCCGCCACTGAAACGCCATTTCTGATGCGAGCAAACCTAGATTAGGTTAGGTTCACAGAAAAAAAAAATGTGGGCAAGGTGAAACGTCACAAATTACCTGTGCCCTATAGCGGACTGAAATAATCGACTGGAACGAATCAAAACATGATGAGTCGTTTAAACTCCCCACTATTAAGAGGCTAAAACGGTGTTCCTTACAGAGGACTTTGTATCGTGGATTTTAATGAACCATGCCCTTGGTCCAACTCGCTGGAGGGGAGGGTTCGAACTGTCGTCACCTTGACCTATGCCGCAAGTAGCGACGTTCTGTCCCGCTCGGCCAGCGAGCATCTAGACCAGGGGTTCTCATTAGGGGTGAAATTCACCCCCAGGGGGGAATTTTGGGATTTCTGGGGGTGATTTGTGACCACAGTCAGTTTACGCGGTGAGGAAAGCAAATATAGGCTCTGGTCTATCTGGCCTGTCACCTGGGCTGGAATCATACCAGTGCTGACCCAGGTTAATCTTAGGATTAGAAAAGTGTTACGCTGTGCGATAATATCTGCATATTATTTAGAATGCACCTTTTGAAACAGACAATCTTGGAAAGGAGGGGGGGAATGACATTCTGACAAATGGTGAAAGGGGTGAATGGGCCAAGTAAGGCTGAGAACCCCTGATCTAGACAGATCATAAAGCTATGAAATACGCTTCCCTGTTAAAGGCGTTATCACACTGGGCTATTTTTCCTCCGACTTTTGGAACAGATTTGCACCCGCAGCTTTCGGGAAGGAATCTGATATGCTGGAGGGAAAAAAATCCTCCAGCATATCAAATGACATTTTATATCAATTGTCGAGAAAACAAAACAGTTTGCCAAAGTGATTTTATTGCGGAAAGGTTCTGGAGGTGGGCTGTACCGCCGATTAATCGGAGGTTGGAGGAGAAATAACCCAGTGTGATAACGCCTTAAGGTGGTTAAGAAAGAACTGCTTCGATAAAGCGATATGACGTCATAACCTTGAGGCCAAATCAGCGGTGCAGACAGTCGCCGCCCAAGCGATCAAAACACTCAAGCTTCTCAGGATGTGTTGCCAAGCACAACGACAGTTCTTTTTCTTTTACAATCTTGCAAGCAACTTGTCCAGAATTCTTCCCATTTTTGCTCTCGTGAATGATGAAGAAAGAGAGAGAGAGAGACCCGTGTCGACTCAACAAAGGATGAAACAATGAAAGAAAGAAGACTTGCAGAGGGAACAAAGAAAAAAAAAATATTAGAAAAGAAAGACAAATACGAATGTGTCAAAGGAGCGTTCAGCTGACGGAAAATCCGTTATCAATGCCCGGTGTGTGTGTCATCTGTGTATAGCCGAGTGCGCAGTCGTTGGGAATCGATCCCCGGTCCTTATGTTCACGATGAGCGGGGGGTGGGGGGCAGCTGCATCCCCTGGATCTGTCTATGCGTCGAAGTGTGTTCTTCCGCCTCTGCTCTCCCGACGTCGAGTGACCTGACTGCGGAATCTTAAGGTCAACAGAACCCTCAGCTACTTTTTTTTTTTTTTTTTTTAGCCCGCAGAGGGCCGCTCACGAGCGCTATGGAATTAAGGGTTAGGTCAGAATTTGTACCAGGAATGGGGTTAGCATTAGGGTTAAGGATGGGATCAGAATTAGGGCCAGGAATAGTTAGGATTGAGGAGAGTCGGGTAGTGATGGATTATCTTATTTCTAAAAGTATCAAGAGTAGGACTCTCCATCATCTCTCTTCCCCCCTCCCTCCCTCCCTCCCCCCCCCTCTCTCTCTCTCTTTCTCTCTCCTTCCCTATTTTTATGCACGGAGCGGGATGGGACGATCACAAACAGAAAGCCAACTGTCAAAGGAGGGCAGGGTCGCCGCCGATGGCAACAACAAGGGAAGAGTCCCTCCCGTATTAGACAGTCCTTACCCTTTTCGTCTGCTTGCCGCCACGCTATCCTATTCAGCTTTGTACGCGTGTCGCCATTAAAGAGTTATCACACTGGGCTATTTTTCCTCCCATATCCTACTTCCAACCTCCATTTGAGTAACTAGAATATGACTTCGCTTACAGAAATCTAGACTTCTCTATGAACCTTTCAACAGTATGTCCAACATTCGTTTAGGTTTATGATCTCTTAGTTCATCATTCAGCTTTGCTATGTATGACGGAAAGATAATTTCATATTTGGAGATTTGGAAAATTAAATATTGTAACCGAATTTGGTTTTGCTCATACGAACTTTCAACGGTCGACGCTGGTGCAGTCCGTGGAAGTCAAGTGTGATAATTAACCCAATAAATACGACACTGCTTCTGACCCAGGGCAGTGGACAAGATGCAGGGATGACCCGTCATCCAGGAGGTGCCAAGATAAGAGGGAAGGAAGAGGGTAGAGGAGAGTGGAGTATGTAAGGGATGGAATAGATGGGAGTGGTTTCTATGCCTTTGTCCTCTGGCTACCTCCCGTGTAAGGGGGAAAGAGCCTTTGGTATATGTATGTATGTATAAATATGGTGACGACCTTTATGCATGATGTTCCTGCAATGAGCAACAGGCAATTTTATGCAGATGCAGAGGGCGGACACCGGCTTGAAAGGGGACTCATTGGACCTTTGCCCTTTGAGATCCCAATTCATTCCCTTAGTTCCATTTTTTTTTGTTTTTTTTTAGGGAAAAAATATAAATACATCACTGTTTTCAAGGAGTTAACGGCGACGGGATCGATCACAGTGAGCTTGGGGGGATGGGGGCGTCCTCCAGGCTATATGATTCAGCTGCGGGGCATAACAGAGAGAAAATGAGGACACAGGGTGATCGTACTCAGGAAGATAAATTTAGGTTTAAGAAAGAAATAGCCAAGAACTGGTTTACCAACAGAGTGGTTAACGAATGGAATAGACTTGTAAATCATGTGGCGAACACTAAACCTAAAGGTTGTTTTAAGAGAAGATTAGGTAATTTTATGGATAGGGATGAAAGGTGGTATGGGACATGGAACTGCCTAGTGTAGGCTTTATGGTCTCTTGCAGTCTCAAATTAGCAACAATAAAATCTAGAGACCTTTGCGATGACAGGACGTTTGTCTCCCATTGTACTTCCATAGAATTTTTAGAAGATTAGAGGAATGACGGCACATGAAGGAAATTCGCCAAACCTCGGGCACAGAAGTTTGGGACACGCCTGCCATGGTGCCTGCGGTGATGTGGCCCTGTGGCCAGTGCCTGTGGCGCCGCCCAATGCCTTTCTCAAGAATGCCACCTAAAACCAGCGTACAGTTTACTTCAGGAGGTGTTTAGCTGCAGCCAAAGCCGCCACCTTTGCCCTGTGTGCTCGAACAGCCTGGTCAAGTGGCGGTCACTTCTAGTCACCGAGAGTTGAACCCAAGTCCATTGAGCTAAGGAAGCGAAGTGGAAGTTCAAGGAGCAACTAGGCCAAACGGAGGGCGAGAAGGAAAAGGGAAGAATCTGCAGCAGCATTTCGAAGAGATGCCACGGGAGCCTGCATAGGCTAGGCGTCTGCTCAAGCGCTCGCCGTAGTAAACAAGGATGCAGAAATGCAAGAGAATTTTTTGGCAAGTACGCGGGTGCCCGGGAGTATGCCTAATTAAAGAAATCCGGCGATCGAACCTAAACCTAAATAACCATGAGGAGATAAAAACCTAACCTGTATCTATTTGTTTGTATTTACGTCATTCCAATATACTGTACAAGGAAAAGGCAAAGTTACTGGGATCCCATCTCTGTCTCCCCATTGGTCAAAGTCTTTTTTATTTATTTGTCTATTTTTAACCGAACTGTCTCTTCCTACAGGCTACTACACAAGTCGATGCACCTGCAAAGAAAGCTGTATTTCTTTATATCTTTCAAGCACCCTATCTTCTTGAGGTTCTTCCTACGCTCTTTTCTTGCTCTTTCGATCTTTACTAAAACCCCCGTCACACATACGCGACTCGAGTGCGTTCGTTTGAGTAAAAACTACTCCGATTTTATTTTTCGAATCTTCAAATGTCAAATTATCTTTGCGAGAAGTTAAACCTATAGAAATATTAGACACATTGTTGAATTGTCCTTAGGGAAGTCTACAATTGTGTAAGCGAGGTCACCTTCCAGCTTTTCAAATTCATAACATTTGATGAGAATCTTGAATGTGTGACGGGGGCTTAAGAGACTTTCTCTATCTGTCCCTTCCTTACATAGCTCTGAGCTCGGCAGTCATGTCATCTGTCTTTCTTTATTCTTCCAATAAGAGTTGGGTCCATCCATTTTACCCTATCTCCGTATGGAGATAGGGTTATGCTAAGCTAGGAACTATTTTGGTTGTTATTCTCTATGTTTTGTTTTTCTGTGTCCTTTTTGTGCGGGCATTACACCACTAAATGATACTCTCTTCCCTTATAGACGAAGGGGACGCCCACACAACTCATGGCTGGGGCAAGTTGATCGAACCTGCCGAGTGTGGCTGCACGGGTGCTTCCTCAGAGAAACCGTTGGGAATGGAGCCGGCGTGTGAGTGAAGCAACGCGCTCCCTGGCGTATGCCCCCAATTGATATTGATGATGGTAGTCCAATCTGGGGCAGAATAAGAGAAATAACATAGGAGCGTAATTCCTTCCATGTATTCTATTTCGATAATGTACTATAGAAGAAACGGGGCCATCTAATCCAATCTTCTCAAATAATCGAGCATCATGCGACGCAAGCGAGGCCATAAATCAAGGTTCCCACCCGGTGATTACTCCACATAATTCAAGTTCTCTTGACGGATGTCGCCACCACCCTATATATTGAGACCCTACCACGGTTGTCATGGTAACGATGTAAACAAAACACACCGCGGCAGGGGTCACATTGACCACGAGGTGCGCCACCTGGACGAGAGTTGGGGGGTTCCTACATTTGGCATCGTGGTATCCCGCTTCCATCGTCTTAGTGCACGTCAAAAGGGTCGGTCCTTCCTTGTCCTCATATTACGTAATTCTGAATGTCTCGGGGATCACAGTTCCCGCCTCCGCCTCTCAACTTTCTTTGTGGCGTTTTTCTGTCTGACTGACGCAGCCTTACTCATTGATTCTATGTGGTGCGGTCCCGTAAGCTTTAGTAGTGTTGACTAAGGTCTCCACCTACGCACTCCGGCCACTAGAATACATAAACGTAATTCAGATGAGTGGAAGCGATTAGACAATGGGTCTGATGAAGCGGCAGAAATATACTACATCTGAGAGTGACCGAGGATTAAGAAAAAAGTGGAACGGGAACGGAGTTGATCATCCGCTCACATTGACAATCGCTCTTAATTAATTTTCTTAATAATGGCGGTCGTTCGTTCGTTCGTACACCTGCACACATACACACACACACACACACACACACACACACACACAAATATATATATATATATATATACATACATACATGTGACTGAATTTGAAGACAGATGGGTAAACGGGTAGATGAAGAGTCGGCCGAGATGTTTTGCTACACTTTTATTGCTTTGACAATTCGGCCAACAGGGTCATTTTCAGCATTCTCAAGATGACCCCAGTGGTCGAAACATCAAAGCAATAAAAGTGTTCCAACACGTCTCGGCTGACTCTTCATATATATATATATATATATATATGTATATATGTATATATATATATATAAACGTATATATATATATATATATATATATATATATATATATATATACGTGTGTGTGCGCGCGCGCGCGTGTGTGTGTGCGTGTGTGTGCATGTGTGCACCCACAAGAGTGCGGGAAAGCTCCCACATGGAGGCTCCTGGTTGATGTATGTCGTCATGTGATTTCATTTAAGAGAAGAAAAAGGTAACAATGATAATGATAATAATAATAATAATGATAATAATAATAATAGTAATAATAATAATAACAATAATATCAATAATAAAAATTATAATAATAATAATAATCGTCTCCAATAATCCATCCATTGCAGTGGACCGACTTATGCGTATTTTTCTCGCTGCCACAAGGCGATTTTATTCAGTCGGTTTTATTAAGATCACATAGTCAAGTGGACCCGAAATGGTTTACTTCTGTCGAGGGAGGCGCTCTGAGGGTGTAAAGTGTGCCAAAAGCTCCTGGCTATTCGGAGCTCGGGGGATCTTTTACACACGCGAGGACGACGAACACCATGGAAGGCCGACCGAAAAGGACAACACGAAGGAAAGGACTCGAAAGAAGAACCGGTCAGCCGAGAAAGAGGAGGATACAAAGTAAAGAACGATATGGAAGGCCAACCGGGAAGGACTACACGAAGGAAAGGACTTGACTCCGAAAAAGAGGTGGATACAAAGTAAACAACAATATGGAAGGCCGGATGGCAAACACGAGGCAGTGAAGGACCTAAAAGAAGAGCCGGCCGGCCGGGCAAGAGGGAGGGACAAAGATAATTTCTTTCAACGATGCGGAGGGCCGACTGGCAAACGTAACAAGAAACAAGGATATTGAAAAAAAATAAAGCCAGCCGGCAGGGAAAGTGGGAGGGACCAAATTAAACAACAATAAGGAGGGCCGGCTGGAAAAAAGTGAACTGAATAAAGAAAAAGTCGGCCGCTCGGGAATGTGGGAAGGCCTAATTTAAAGAACAATAAAAAGGGCCGGCTGGCAGGTTAAAAAAAGAAAATAATAATAATAATATATAAATAGTATAAATGAAAAAAGCCGGCCGGCCGGCCGGCCGGGAATGTGGGAAGGCAATAAAATAAAATAATAATAAATAAATAAATAAAGATAAGGAGGGCCGGCTTGCAAATATTAAAAGATATTGAAAAAACGCCGGCTGGGAATATGGGAGGGAAAAAACATATGATTAAAAAAAAGTCAGTCGGCCGAGATGGTGGGACCAAATTAAAAACGATAATGCAAAAAGTTATTTGACAAATAAAAGCCGGCCGGCCGGTAATATGGGCGGGACAATAAATAAATAAATAACGATAAGGAGGGCCAGCTGGCAAAAATAAATAATTCATATTAATAACAGTAAAATATAAAAAAAATAATAATAAAAAATAAAAACGCCCGGCCGGGAATGTAGGAGGGACAAGAGAACAATGAGTTTTTTCCTCAGCTGAATAAATTCGATAAAAAATAGATGGTTTTCCCTCAGCTGAACAAATTCGATAAAAAAAAATAGATGTATAGAATCGCAGGCCAGCCGAGACCTTTGACGGAAAACAATCCTTACGTTTCTTCCACTGGGAGGCTTCTAAAATCTTCCTTAATTTCCCCCCATCCATTTATGACTTGGACATCAATATTTGTTTGACATTGTACTGGCATATTCTTTTCTTCTTCTTCTTATTATTATTATTATCATTATTATCATTATTATCATTATTACTATTATTATTACTATTATTGTTATCATTATTACTATTATTATTATCACTATTACTATTACCATTATCATCATTATTATCATTATTATCATTATTATCATTATTAATTATCATTATTATCATTATTTTCATTATTTTCATTATTATCATTATTATTATTAGTATTATTACTATTATCATTATTATTATTTTCCTTTTCCTCAGAAGCGCCCTCTAAAACAGTGTTTCTCATCCAGGGCTCCCCAGGAACTTAAGAACCATGTAGTGGGCGCTGAAACTATCGGTTGTTTTAAGAGAAGGTTTCTCGTGTGCCAACGGATTAGAATTATAGGCTTACACACATGGTCCCCCTCTCTTCACTTCCTAGGGCCTCAGTCCGCCGCCCAGTGGAGTTACCTGTGGTCATGCAAATGAAGTTGGAGACTGATTAGTTATTTTTTAAGGTGAGTACTTGGTTTCGCGTGCTGGTAAAAAAAAAGTGTGTGTGCCAGGTTTTGCACGCGTGCCAAGGGTTGCCCACCCCTGGGTTAGCAAATGCGTAGATGCGAAAGTGTTAACAGAAGAAAATCTACAAAAATGCTCGAGGGGAGATGGCGTTATCATGATGTCTTATCGTCATGCACTCCAGCTGCCGATGTTATGTCACGCCAGAATGGAGACCAACAGATGGACGAAACTTATGTCACGAGGTCGTCACCTTCCACTCCTTACTTAGATTACCAAGGTATGTGGTACTTACCGGTACCCCGTTGGGTATGGCAGCACAAACCTAACGCCCTTTATCGGCATACAAGCTTGGGGAATATTCAAAGTTTCGTAGGTGATGCAATTTTATATCTACTTTCCTAAACGTTTCTCAGTGAACTAATAATATATATATATATATATATATATATATATATATATATATATATATATATATATATATATATATATATATATATATGTATGTATACATACATACACATATATTTTTCATTTTATCAATCAGCTTAATTTGTCCATTTTCATTCCTTGCAAACACGACCGAGACTCACAGCTTGATGGAAGCTTATTCGGAAACTGATATGCTGTCAGGCTAGGACTCGAACCTAGCCGATACGTAAGAAATAGACAGTGACTTACATATATGTATATGTATATATATATATATATATATATATATATATATATATATATATATATATATATATATATATATATACATATATACACAATAAAACACTAGAAACTTGTGTTTACAATTGCTGGAGTAACCACCAGAAAAGATAAACTAACGAGGCAGAACGGTTTTGTAATGTACATCTTCAGTCCTCTGCTTCGTTAGATCATCTTTCCTGGTGGTTACTACCGCATATATATATATATATATATATATTATATATATATATATATATATATATATATATATATATATATATATATATATATACATATATATATATATATATATATATATATATATATATATATATATATATATAAGAATTAAACTCTCTTACTGGGATTCGAATCCCAGCTGAAGAGTTTAATTCTATATATCATAATGACACAAAAAACTTGTCTGAAGACTAGCCTGCATAAACAATTTGATGCAATACAGTACATACCGTGTCACATGGGCGCCCTCGATGCAACGACCAGGCCATGAACTAAGTCGTTCTATTTTGAAGGGTCTTCGTGACACGATGGTACGGCCTTCGTCTTATAGTGAAGAAGCCGCTCAGGCGAGGGTTCGAATCTCAGTAGAAGAGTTTAATTCCATGTCAAAATTAGCCAAAAAAAATTGTCGGAAAACTAGCCTGTACAAAGGATTTGATGCCATATAGTACATATCGTTTTCACGTGGGCGCCCTCGGTGGAACGACAAGGCCGTGAACTAAATCGTTCCATTTTGAAGGGTCATCGTGACACGATGGTATGGCCTTCGTCATGTGATAAGCAAGCCGCTCATGCGAGAGTTCGGATTCCTTTAAGAAAGTTTTTTTTTTCATGTTATAATGACAGTATATATATATATATATATATATATATATATATATATATATATATATATATATATATATATATGTATATATATATATGTATATATATATATATATGTATACAAATATATATATATGGTTCGATCCCAGCGACAAGTGTAGACCACAGGCTGTCCAAATACGCGTTGTGAGATAAAGGCTTCGGCCGAAGGGACAAATTTTGTTGCAGGAGTCCCGGGTGTAAACAACAGCTCTCTCCTTATGAGGAACCCCGCTCCTCGCCCAGCCGATGCACCTGACGTGTTCCAATTAAGGGGTTATCACATTGGGCTTCCACGGATTTCACCAGGGCCGACAGTTCACAGTTCGTTTGAGTAAAAACGAGTTCGATTACAATATTTCATTTTTCAAATCTCCAAATATCAAATTACACTTGTTAACAAAGAATTTGTCCCAAGGAAAACAATTGCTGTAGCTTATATTTTCTTGCATGTAGAATCCAAAAATAATGTCAAATTTTTTTTCCATCACCCACAGTTTCTGGGTTCCACGCTAAGTTACATTACGTGTGTTATGTGGGATGATTTTCAATCAAGCGATTGGCAACACTGCGTGAGATTGTTATGCACTTTCTGCCAATCTGTTCTTCAAGTGAACCACACTTATTGAGTCAGGAAGATCTTAACGACCTTGTGCGGGATTTAAACTTGTCAAAAAATCAATCTGAACTTTTTGGTTCCAGGTTAAATGGCTGGAATCTTCTCTAGAAAGAATCCAAAGTTAGTTTTTATCATAAGCGACATTGTGATTTTGAACAGTTTTTCTCACCTGAGGATGGTGTGGAGTTTTGCAATGATGTATATTCTGTTATGGAGTAACTTAACCATAAATATGACAGGAATGAGTGGCTCTTGTTTATTGACTCTTCAAAACTGAACCTAAAAGCTGTTTTGCTCTACAATGAAAATAAGTTTCCTTCTCTTCCCCTCTGGCCCATGCAGCTAACATGAAGGAAACATATGAGAGTAAGAAGCTTTTATTAAAAAAAAAAAAAGTATAAAGAACATAAATGGAATATCTGTGGTGACCTAAAAGTTGTGGCATTTTTACTTGGAATGCAGCTGGGTTGCACAAATTTTTGTCGCTTTCTCTGGTAGTGGGACAGTCTGGACAAGAAAAATTATTGTGAAACGAATATGTGGCCGAAACGATCTTTGACCCCAGGAGAGAAGAATGTTGTCAGTCCTCGTCTTGTTGATTCAGAGAAAAATTATCTGACTCCTTTGAATATTAAGCTAGGGTTGATGAAAAATTATGTTTAATGTATGGATAGAACTGGCAAGGGATTCACATATTTGAAAAATAAGTTTCCTATAGTAAGTGACGCAAAAATCAAAGAAGGTATTTGTGTTGTACCACAGATTAGGGAGCTGATGAGAGACGAGAATTTTGATGAAGTGCTAAACGATATCGAAAAAGCTGCATGGCTGTCATTTAAGAAAGTTTGCGCAGAATTTTTGGGGGATCACAAAGCAAATAACTACTCTGAAATCGTAAAAGAGATACTGACATCCTACAAGACCTTCGGATACAATATAAGCCTAAAAATACACTTTCTAGACTCTCACTTATATTATTTCCTTACAAATCTCGGTGCCATCAGTGACGAGCACAGTGAGAGGTTTAACTAGGACATTCTGAACATGGAAACCCGGTATCAAGGGAAGTGGAGCTCTTCAATGTTGGCTGATTACTGCTGAATACTAAAAAGGGGTCTCCCAGAAGCAAAATACACTCGGAAAACATACATTTCTACATTTATAGGTAAGTTCCATTGAGGAGAAGACGCCCAGATTCTGCAGGGTGATCTTAATAAACTGTTAAAATGGTCGGTGAAATGGCAAATGAACTTCAATATCTCTAAGTGTAGCGTGTTAAACGTAGGGCTACACAACCCCGAAAATAGATACAACTTAGATGACACGTTTTTAGAAAAATCTGAGTGCGAGAGGGACTTGGGAGTTCTGGTGAGTCCGGACCTTAAAACCAGGAAGCAGTGCATTAGCGCCAGAAATAAAGCAAACAGACATTAGGCTTCATTGCTAGGACGGTAACGAATAGAAGTGCAGAGGTAATTATTAAACTATATCTAGCGATAGTTAGACCCATCCTTGACTATGCGGTACAGTTTTGGTCTCCGTCCTACAGAATGGACATAAATTCACTAGAATCAGTACAGAGAAGAATGACCAAAATGATACAAGGACTCGGAAATTTGCCTTACGAAGAGAGGCTTAGGCACCTAAACTTACACTCTCTGGAAAGACGCAGAGTGCGGGGTGATCTAATAGAAGTGTTCAAGTGGATCAAAGGCTATAACAAGGGTGATGCAAACAAGGTCATCATAATAAAACAACAGGGCAGGACTCGCAGTAATGGGTATAAACTGGACAAATTTAGATTTAAGAAGGAAATAGGCAAGAATTGGTTTACAAATAGGG
>NC_134817.1:27052196-27087196 GCF_046742065.1 Oratosquilla oratoria | reverse complement strand
TGCCTTGAATTCGTCAAAATCCCACGAGTATCGTAAACAACCAACAACAACAACGAGAGGTATCTGCAGGATAATAATCGTTACTATGCGCCCACAGGTTTTTTCGCCATTTCCCTTCTCGGCTTTACCTCCCCTACCTGTCTCCCTCACCCTCCAACCTTCCATGTCTCCTTGTCACTAAAATATCACAAATCAACTTCCCCTTCCCTTAAATATTTTATGCACCTAATTATTTAAGGGATTTGATGGACAACCCTAAGTTGTGTGAAGTAAACTCTCCACTCAAAAAAAAAAAAAAAAAATCCTTTTATTTCTATTTTTTACCGCCTTCTTTCCTTAAATCTCTCCATACCCTTATTACGCCTCCAATGGACAGAATCGCTGGTTACATGCGACCAAATGCAATTAGCCTTTGCCTACCATCATCACCTTCCACCCACACTTAGCCTACTTATCCTTACCTCCTCTCCCTCCCTCCCTCCCTCTCTCCGCCTCCTCCGAGAAGCCGATCCCTTTCTCCTTCCCCGTCTTTGTGTGGCCCGATGAGCGCAACCAATCAGAACGGCGCGTTGTCGCAGGCGATGGTCGTACGACACGCTACGAATAGACTCGAACGTTTCAAAACACTTCCGTGAACAGGGATTTAGTTTTATGTCGAATAGGAAGAGTGAAGGATTGTATGTTCACGTTATACATGCAGTACATACAGACATACATATATGCAGCACATATACAACTTGGGAGAAATGAGAAGAAACGTAAAGGCGGAACATATACACTAAATGAAAAAAATAAGTTGGAAGAACAAAGATGGTATCCCATTAGAATAACTATTATCCTGTTTAAAACATTTCACACACGTGTGTGCATATATATGTATGTATATATATATATATATATATATATATATATATATATATATATATATATATATATGTGTGTGTGTGTGTGTGTGTGTGTGTGTGTGCGTGTGTGCATGTGTGTGTGTGTGTGTGTGTGTGTGTGTGTGTGTGTGTGTGTGTGTGTGTGTGCGTGTGTGTGTGTACGTGTGTTTGTGTGTGTGTAATCATGGGGCAAATCGCTGATAGCAGCAATGTAATTCAAATAAACATACCCGGCTGTCGCGAGCTTCGATCACAGGTCCACTGAGCGGGATTCATGCTCAATGGACCTGTGGTCAAAGCTCGCGACGGCCGGGTTTTATTATCATTATGGCCATTGCTGAACAAAGGCCTCTCCCAATCTCTTCCAAGCCGAGTTGTACAAGTGCCAATCTCTGTTACGTCAATCCTGCAAACTTCTCTATCTTGTCTCTCCACCATATGTCTAGTCCAGGGGTGGGGAACCTTTTTTGTGCATGAAGACCACCTTACAATTCATCGTCCCACATAGAGGCCGTACTGAACAAATTATTATTATTTTTTTCAATTATTTTAACCCTTTTTAGGGGACGGTGTAAGTTTTCCACCCCCTCCCTAAAAATTCAGTTTAAAAATATTTTTTTCATTTTAGAAATATACATATGTATAAAAATCGTTCCAATTTCTGGGAGTGACATCACTGAACACGGTAAACTTTGCTTTCGTCTATGTGTGTGGTGTATAGTATAAGTTTCAGGTGTATAATGATTCCAGACTTTAAAAATATTCAAGGTCTTTTAAAAAAAATAATATGTATATCAAAGGCCGCAGAAGGCCGCACTTGATGGCCCGGAAGGCCGCAGGTTCCCCACCTCTGGTCTAGTCTCTTGAACGCTTCCCATATTGCCGTTTGTTCAAAGATCCTTTCATAATCTGCTAAACACAAATATTTTTGGTGGTATTTTGTCGTTTTGTTGATAGCTGATCCATTGCTTACTGAGGGTCTATGCAGGAGTTTTCTCTCTTTCCTTCTTTCTCTTCAACTTTCCACACTTCTATGTGAGATTAACGTTTCTGACTGCTCGCCTCCATTTGCACTGGCCATGCACATCATCCTCTACCAGCAGCTGTTTTTCTGACAAATCCTCATCGTCCTTACGCAGTCCATCCACCTTCGCTTCAGTCTTCCTCTCCTCTTCTCTTTCCTCTTGTCCATTGCTCTTCACCCTAGCTCTTCTCATCGTATAATAATAATAATAATAATTAATAATAATAATAATAATAATAATAATGATAATAATAATAATAATAATAATAATAATAATAATAATAATAATGATAATAATAATAATAACAATAATAATAATAATACTAATAATAATTAATAATAGTAATAATAATAATAATAATAATAATAATAATGATAATAATAATGATAATAATAATGATAATAATAAAATAATAATAATAATTAATAACAATAGGTCTATTAAGTTAACATCGATCCAGAGGTACACTGATAATATACAATTTGTGTTAATTTCAGAAGTAATCTAACTTGAGTACATAATGTACAGGAGTCCTAAGCGTCGTTGTCCATATATGGTGTGTTTCTTTACTGCGCCCATACCACTGCAGTCTCCTTACCTGCACTTTCTCTAATATCTCCACTACTTTTGCGGTTCCTGTTATTCTTTCCGATCCTTATCCATTTTCGTTAATCTGCACACCCATAAAAATATTTTCAGCTCAGCTACATCCAACTTCTGCGCCTTCTCTCTAGGACAATCTTAGGCCCTGCTCACACCAGCGGTTTCGACTGTCGCGGTTTAATTACAATGTATGTCAATGGAAGCGTTCATAACACAACCGTCCAGTTTTTCTTGACTATACGGTTTCCGTGCGGTTCAAGCAGCTAGTGTAAACAGGGTCTTACTGTCGTCTTATATGTAAACTCTCTCTTGAACCTTCATGTCAAGGAAGAGGTGCCCCGGAAGTGAATGGAACGAACACAAGGACAGAGGAGACTGTAAGAGACCATATGGCCTACACTAGGCAGTTCCACGTCCCTTACCACCTTACATTCCTATCCATAAGGTTATCTAATCATCTCTTAAAACAACCAAATACTTCATCGCTCAATTCATTGCTACCAAGTCTATTCCATTCGTTAACCACCCTTTTGGTAAACCAGTTCTTGCCTATTAAATTCTTAAACCTAAACCTGTCCAATTTCCATTACTACGAGTCCTGCCCTGCCGTCTTAATATCATGACCTTGCCTGCATCACCCTTGTTAAAGCCCTTGACCCATGTGAATGCCTCTATTAGATCAAATGGGTCTGGCAGCTGTTGGGATAAGAGGAAAGGCGTCGCCACATTCAGAGGAAGGCCGCGCTGTGGAGTTCTGCAGGTGTGTGTGTGTGAATAGTTCCCGATGAGTCTCTTTCCTTGACAGATAAGGTTTTACTGAATTGTCAGGATCTGATGGGGACAACTTTCCCTGTAGATAACGTGTTATTGGACTGTCACTCAATCCGCTTTTTTTCTTTGTATTTTCACAGCATCGATAAAAAGGCCTATGTTTGCAAGAAGAAGTGGGACATGTGCGGCGCGCGCACACACATACACACAAACACTCGCGCGCATACACGGCTTGCTGGTGTAATTGTACTGACTTGTCTTGTTAACTGAGTGGTATACGTTTGGTCCCCATCCAAGCTGAAAAAAACACGGCACTTCAAGTAGCTTTCTTGGCCAAGAAAAGAGAGAGAGAGAGAGTGAGAAGGAGGGAGAGAGAGAGTCCGTGTGTGTGTGTGTGTGTGTGTGTGTGTGTGTGTGTGTGTGTGTGTGTGTGTGTGTGTGTGTGTGTGTGTGTGTGTGTGTGTGTGTGTGTGTGTGTGTGTGTGTGTGTGTGTGTGTGTGTGTGTGTGTGTGTGTGTGTGTGTGTGTGTGTGTGTGTGTGTGTGTGTGTGTGTGTGTGTGTGTGTGTGTGTGTGTGTGTGTGTGTGTGTGTGTGGTCACAGTTTCTGTTAATCGGGCCATATATGAATTCTCATCCGTGAGGGAAATAGCTGTCGAACATGAGTCAGCTCGTGACCCAAGACGATCGTGAATCACAAACTCTCTCATAAATCGTGGAACATTCTAGAAGAAATAATCCTGGCCAATAAGAACCATCAATTCAAGGCAAAGTTTGGTGAGAAAAGATAGACGGGGCACGTTGAGTATAGGTCAAATCCCGTTTACTACAATTAAGGAAATGGACACGTACTTCCACATACACACATAAGAACATATGAATGGAGGAGACTGCAGGAGGCCATACGACCCACACTAGGCAGTTCCGTGTCCTTTACCACCTGTCATCCCTATCCACAAAGTTACCTAATCTTCTCTCAAAACAGCCAATTATTTCAGCGCTCACTACATGGTTACTAAGTCTATTCTATTTATTAACCACTCTATTGACAAAACAGTTCTTGCACACACACACACATAAACACACACACGAATACACTTGATGCCGCATTAGTAGCGTCCACGGCCGCTCTACGGCGGTCCGGGTTCGAATCCTACCCAGGGCTGAAATAACTTCAGTATCGCTGCGCTACGAGTCGTTACTCCAACTCTCGTGGGCGGGGAGTTGGGTGTGTGCATGTAAGGTCACATCATAACCCACAGATCGGTCATATATGAGCTCTGAGTTCTCTTCCGGGAGTGGAATAGCTGTCGATCACAAATCCAACATGTGATCCAAGACCATGGTGAATCACACACACACACACACACATACACACACACACACATATATATATGTTGGCACAATCCTTCATATAGTCTCCTCTTAGCATCCATTCCCAAATGCCTATTCCTCATTACACTTTTTAATCCACCAAGGCATTTACTCGTTTCTCTCAATCTACATTCTACCTTCACCTTCACTCCACCTTTTCCTGCCATATTTGCACCCAAGTATCTAAAACTATCCACTTCCTCCAGTCGCTCTCCCTGTATGGGGCAGAAACATGGAACATAAGAGAGGAAGGGAGAAGGAGTTTGTATGTGTTTGAGATGAGGTGTCTGAGAAGTATGATGGGGGTTACTAGGCTGGATAGAGTGAGAAATGAGGAGGTGAGGAGGAGAACAGGGGTGGAAAGGGGGTTGGGAGATAGGGTTGATGAAAGAGTATTAGGATGGTTTGGGCACATGGAAAGAATGAGTGAAGAAAGAATAGTAAGAGAGGTATGGAAGGCAGATGTGGAGGGAGTGAACATGAAGGGACGTCCTAGGATGAGGTGGATGGATGGGGTGAAGGGGGCTTTGGGGAAGAGGGGAATGTCTGTTGAGGAAGGACGGGAGAGGACAGAAGACAGGGGTGAATGGAGAATGGTTGTATATGGATGATGTTGTGATGCATGAGGTGGAATGGGCGGGGGGATGGGGGGTGAGGTAGTATGTGTGAGCAAATTTTGACGCAGCCCGAAGGGACTTCTCCCCGTCTTCTCCTTTATGCATGGGGGGACGGAGAGGGGGGTCGTCGATTTAATGAAGCGGCCTTGCTGTGGATGTGTTGTGTCTTGTGACACTGCTTCTGACCCAGGGCAGTGGACAAGGTGCAGGGATGACCCGTCATCCAGGAGGTGCTAAGATAAGAGGGAGGGTGGAGGGGTGTGGAGTGTATTCAGGGATGGAATGGGTGGGAATGATTTTATGCCTTTTCCTTTTTGGCTACCTCCCTTGTAAGGGGGAAAAAGCCTTGGTATATGTATGTATATATATATATATATATATATATATATATATATATATATATATATATATATGTATATATATATACACATATATATATCTTGTTCCTACCTATACGATAACCGATGAATGACACTCTTATCGCAGCGTTGTTGTCAGCATGACTTGACCAAATTGGTTTAATTTTTAAGAAAGTTCGATGTATTACTGCGGTCACATGAGGAACTTCAGATAAGATTCAATGGCGCGCTAGTTCCCTGCAGAAAGGACGAGTTGGAAGCGCCCCTGCTTCTGAGGGGCAGATCTTCACTTACAGCTTCTCCAGAGACTTTCCCTCGACTGTCAGCCATAAGACCTATGGTCGACAGCTGACACAACGCACGAAGACGACCAAATGAAGAAAAGTCGGACACAAAAATAACGTTGACTTTCCCTTTTCTTAACAAGAACATGAAAGGAATTCCTCCCTCTCTGCCTCTTCCTCCTAACTTTTTCTCATACTATATCTCATTTCAGTTTACCTCTCATTATTTTATTCCGTGTTTCTACCTTTCTCTACAACTATGTCTTCGACTATTTCCCCCGCTTTTGGTTGATAGAGATACAAGCCTCGATGTCCAAGTCTGCCCATGCCTCCTGAGCCACGATACAAACCCCCCCCAAAACATCCCTAAAAGTTCTCAGTGCCAACAGCCCCCTTTTACACACAACTACCATTTCATTCTCCTACGGACTTCCTCCCCTCCCACAATCCGA
This sequence comes from Oratosquilla oratoria, assembly GCF_046742065.1. Taxonomy (NCBI): domain Eukaryota; kingdom Metazoa; phylum Arthropoda; class Malacostraca; order Stomatopoda; family Squillidae; genus Oratosquilla; species Oratosquilla oratoria. The sequence continues at coordinate 27,080,829 of NC_134817.1, read as the reverse complement.
TCCCGCGAGCGAGGGTGGTCTGTCCTAAGTAGTCCATAGTCCTCCACTCGATTTCTCCCCGGTATTGAATGGATAAGTTTTCTCCAGTCAATATCATAATGACTTGAGTGACATCCCTACGGACCAGATTCATGCACCATATTTTCATTATCTGAGACCAATCTCCACTACAATCTCCCCTTTCTACTACCATTCTTCTAAAACTTCTTTTACCACCTCGAAAACTTCACCTCTCTAGTATGAAGATGATGATGTTGATGATTACGATGATTCAGTTTATCGCCGTGAACTCCCCCTATCAGAAGGCTAGTTTGGTGTCCCTTACAGAGGATTTTGTAGCGTTGAATGTAATTACCTATGCCCTTGGTCCAACTCGCTAGCGGCATTTTTCGAACCGCCGTCAACCTCGACTTTCGTCGCAAATAGCGACGCGACAACCCACTCAGCCAGCGAGTACCCTATGTCCCCATGGATAGAAACGCTAATTAGCATCGAAGAAATAACATTACTCGATTCATCCCAACCTTTCCCCTTTCTTACCCTTCTCTTCCTCCTTCCCCCTCTCTTTCCTCCTTCGCCCTTTCCTCCTCTTCATCCATCTTCTTTGCCTTCCCATTATCAGATGGAGCTTTTCTTGGAAGCAACACTCTCGTGTTCTAAGAAGGAAATCTTTTCGAGTCTTTCAAAGCCTTGCAAGCACTGTTTGGTGCCCCTATCACTCATGTGGCACCACTCAACCAGATGGCATCGCTAAGTGCCTGCTTTCTTCACGTATATACATAACTACGTGTGTGTGTGGGTGCTTGTATGTGTATGTTTGTGTGCTTGTGTGTGTGTGTGTGTGTGTGTGTGTGTGTGTGTGTGTGTGTGTGTGTGTGTGTGTGTGTGTGTGTGTGTGTGTGTGTGTGTGTGTGTGTGTGTGTGTGTGTGTGTGTGTGTGTGTGTGTGGAGGAAGTCACCATGATCTTGGGTCACGTGCAGGACTCGTGATCAACAGCTGTTATCATCACGAAATGGAACTCGGGGCTCATACAGCACGCGCAGCCATCCCCAGCCAGGCGATGTCATTCAGTTGTTTGGAACTCCTTTGAAATGGACAGGGTCAAGATTAATTTCAGTAAAGGAAAGGTCAATTCGTACCATAATTGCGATTTATATTATTAACAAAAGCTGTATCCAATTGCAAAGACTTTTTTATGTTTTACCGTAGGAATGTGAACAAGATCACCTGTAGGGGATCATTCTAATAGAACGTCAAAAAATGTGCCTCAGCGTGGAACAACTTCGATGACTTCGGCCATGAGACCTTCGGTGGGTCTTCCGGAGGAACCTGCGGAGGCGACTGCCCTAAGGCGTTCCTTCCAACTATTTCTGGTGTTCCCTCAACGCGCTGATTCCTGGATGCTTATAGGGTAATCACATTGGGCTATTTTTCCTCCAACCTCCGATTAATCGGCAGTACCACCCACCTCCAGAACTTTTCCCCGCCGTAAAATCACTTGGCAATATATTTTATTTTCTCAACAAAAATGCATAGAATGATCATGTGATATGCTGGAGGAAAGTTATTTTCCTCCAGCATATTAGATTCCTTCCCGAAAGCTGCGGGCTGCAAATCTGTTCCAAAAGTCGGGGGGGAAATAGCCCAGTGTGATAACGTCTTTATCCTGGGAAGGTGGACTGCAGAAGGCACTTACGTACCCAATCGCTCCTGGCTGGTCTCTTAGGCACTCCACTGCCCCACATATACCCTGGCGCAGTGCCACGGGTGGGGTTGGAGGTGGTGGGGGTGGAGGTGGGGGTGGGGGGATCAACTAAAGCCCCCATCCCCCACCCCACCCTGCCCCGCCCCGTTCCGGCTGGGGCCATGCCAAAACTGCAGAAATTAAATTGATCAATATACTCATCCTTGTGGTCCATTCTTTACCTGCACACACACACACACACACACACACACACACACACACACACACACACACACACACACACACACACACACACACACACACACACACAAAATACAATAACATACGGATGTTAATGCACACACACATCCACACAGCAAGGGGCGTAAAACACAGTATTAAATTTATCAAACCATAAGCGACGAAATAAAGAAGTTTGTTCAACTCCTGTAAAATCGTTATCAAGTAATAAGGAAACACACACATACATACTCAGAGAGAGAGAGAAAGAGAGAAAAGAAATTTGCAAGAAGCTCGAACTTCCGTGTGCAAACGGTTAATCTATCGAAACATTTTTTTATTTTTTTATTTAAGAAAACTAATGTTTAGATACACATAACAGGGTAGTCACACCAGAGCCCGTCTTCGCCACGTCCTGCCAAAATTGCCAGGAAGTGGTGAGGACCGGTTTGGACGCAGTGAGGACCGGCTTGGACGAAGTGGTGACCCAGCGTGGACTACAAGGACGGCATGGACGTGGACCAGTTTTGATTCTGCTCAAAATTGACATAGCGAGAACGTAGAAGATTTAGGACGGGGTGGTGATCGTTTGCTGACGTAGTAAGGACCGCCTTTGGTGAGACTGCACCTTAAGCAAATCTTCGGCACCGCCATTTTCATTACACAAAAGGAGGGCCAGATGTTTCCGTTTTCAATGACACCCATCTCCTCGATACAACGTTGACACCCCTCCCCCCTCGCTCTCCGGACAGCGAAGCTCCTCGTAACTTGGACTTGAGGTTCACAGTTCATCCTCAATAGTGAAGGTCTTCAGTATTCCGCTCACGTCCACGCAGAACTCTTTGACCGTGTATCCTAAAGCAGCACAATGTTAAGAATTCTTCATTGGCTTCACGGAGTAAGATTCCGATACCATCTCGAGGCGTTGGCCTCACTCGTGCATTCTTCCTCTTGGGCCCAATACTCTTCTTCTTCCTCGTCCTCCTCTTCATATCTGCAGATGTCTTTCTTCACCCACCGGCTGAATAATCTTTCTTTCTGCTTTCTGATGGTGAGCTAGTCGGGTAGCATGATAACGCAAGGTGGCATGATGACGCCAGGCAGCATGATGACATGGGTCAGCATGCTCGGTCCATCCGGCCATGAGGCATGTGACTCCACATGCATTTGTAATCACGTACACAGGTATGCACATATACACACACATACAGTGCAGGGTGGTTAATGAATGGAATAGGGAACAATGTAGTGAGCACTGAAACTATCAGTAAATTTTAGAGAAGGTTAGAAAACTTTATGGATGAGGAGGATAGATGGTAATGGACAAAGAACTGCCTGGCGTGGGCCTTATGGTCTCTTGCAGTCTCTTTCATTCATATGTTCATATGCATCAGAATGGCAAGCAATTGCGTGCCAACACGTCTCATCTCAATACTGCGCATCAGATCACATGTATAGGTCACACACTTTTCCTGCCGACAATCAACTAGATGTGTCGTGGGCCTGTCGCCGACATTCCTATCTGTTGACTTGGGAAAAAAAAAAAAAAAAACCGCTCGATTACAGGCAACTTTGAGTAGTCTCATTCTGGTTTCCCATAATCAACGGTGTACACTCTTATACTTAGCACAACATAAACATAGGCTGCAAATACTTTTTAAGTTGATTATTTTTGTGTGCTGGTCTTATAGCGACTTGTATGGAAAGGTACCATTCATCGAGGTAAGGTTATTTTGATGAAAGAGAACATAAACACAGAGGAAAGCCATAGGATCCTAATTACTCTGTTTCATTCAAAAAAGGAGCTTTTTCATGGGGTGGATAATGAATTTCTTTTCCGAACGAAACGTTAAAGTGAGTAGGATTTTGTGTTTTCCCTCGTGTTTACGTTCTCCACCATTAAAATAATATGTCTGAAAACTTTTCCAATAGTTATTTCTTCGATGTTACGACTTTTACCTCAACTGATTGCATTTGTTTGGCGCAGGTAAAACAAATAAGGCAGTCATATTTCGTCAATTGAGGGTTAAAGCAAACTAATGATACTCCAGTGCATGTGTTCAGTTCGTCCCTCGCCATCAAAATTACGAGGACCTTGGTATTTATAAAGATCACGAGGCGGATGATGATTCTCCCAAACAATGCCGTGGCAGAAACCCAAGAAGTTTAATGCCAGGTACTTCAGATCGGCGTGACAAAAAGAGAGGCAACTGTCAGCGAGTGGAAGACATCTTAGGAAAGAACAAAGACGGTGAGACTTGTGTTAACTTACGACAAATGGATTGACAAGTTCTGCCACTAGCTGTGCAACTGCTTACCACAAGGCAATGAAGTTACAGGACCAGCATGGTACAACGGTAACTACACTGTCTTGTGGTAAACAGACGCATAGCCAATGTTTCGAGTCCCAGTGGTAGAGCTTGTTAACGGTGATTTTTTCGGGACGCATCACGTCTGTATGGTGGGTATTCGAAAGGAGATTTAGAAGACCACTTCCCCAACGCCAGCCCTTGACTTCGAATAGGCAAGTTCATCGTTCTTTCAATTCTGGAGCAGTCCCTACAAGGCGTTCCATTCTTTGAAATGGGCAGATAAAATGGATAAATAAATAAACATACAAACAAATGAATTAATAACATCAACTCGAACTATATTGTCATCGAAATGAATCTTGGTTCATAATAACAAAGGCACCATCTCGGGCCTCGATTTAGTTATCAAGAAGTATGAACACGTGGTGTGGTCTGACAAAGAGATAACAGGGTTTTGTCATTGATTTCATGACGTGGATCCAACCACAGGGAGAGTACCTACTACTACTCTATTGGCTATCAGGACTGCAGTCCCATCACCGCTTTCACTATGCCTCTCCAGATTGGCCTGTCTTCAGCCTTTTCTCTACAGTCTTGCAGGTCGGGATGAATTCGTACCGCGCCACAAGCCACGCCATCAATCTATCGATATCTCGGTCATCCTAGCGGGCGCCTACCCACCCCTGACTCTTCCTCCCGTCCTCATCTTTAGCAATCTGGTTTTCTCCATCCTGACGCAGTGACCCGCCCCCCTTGTTCTTCTTCCGCATACAACGTACTACAGTAGTTGCTGTCCTGTCCTCTCTAATTTCTCTATTGCATTTTCTTCTCCATTCTCAAGTGATACACTGGTCCCAAGATTCTTCTAAGAATGTTATTTTCAAAGACTTCCAGCCTGTTACTTATAAAAGAAGTGAGTATCCAGGGGCCCCATAATAATCCAATCAACCTGGATATGTTAGCCTAAGCGCAAAATGAGACGCAGGCGACACAGGCGACGCAGCACAGAGCAAAAGCAGACTTTCTGTTGCTGAACTGAAGTACAGTTTAAACTTTCCCTCACTTGAAAAGCTAAGAGAGAAGTTCAACTGCATTTCAGCAACAGGAAGTCTGCCTTTGCTCTGTGCTGCGTCGCACGTGTCGCCTGCGTCTCAGTTTGCGCTCAGACTTAGGGAACAGTTGATTAAGGTTCCTATTTCCTTCATAAATATCCGTTTCCGGAGTTCCCTCTTGTACGACGGTGGAGGCTGGGGAGGGTGTGCACGTAATAATGACACCTGAAGAACATTTTAAAAGAAAGAATGAAAAGCGAAACGTCCGACAAATGCAAAGTTTTGAAATGATTTCAAGCAGATCCACTGCTGCCAAAGGCGATCTACACCTCTATAGGTGTTATCACACTGGGCTATTTTTCCTCCGACTGTTGGAGCTCATTTGCAGCCGGCAGCTTTCAGGAAGGAAACTAATTTTCCTCCAACATATCAAATGACAGTCTATGTATCTTTGCTGAGATAACAAAATATTTTGCCACAGTGATTTTACGGCGGAGAATGTTCTGGAGGTGGGCGGTACCGCCGATTAATCGGAGGTTGGAGGGAAGACAGCCCAGTCTGATAACTCCTTAGAGTAGAATATGTACAGAAGTATCGCTCTTTAGCTATTACACCGATTCTTACTCATCTCGATCCGAAATGGGCGTGTTTGTGGGGAACCGCATTTTTAGAACCAGGACCAGATGTTTTGACATTATGCACTCTTTTATTGTAAGTTATTTTATTATTTTGCAGATGCACTGAAGATGGCAACCTGATTGCCGAAACGTTTAGAAAATAAATCTAAGATGTCTGTTGCTTCCCTGTTTATCTTTTTCTGGTTCTGTTCCTAACCATTACAGACATCATTTGCAAGCAGCCTACGAGAATGACAAAATTATGTGAAAAAAACAACAACAGGATTAATAAATTGTAGTTACCTTTTCACCGGCATCTATTTTTTCTTACAGTGGGTTGGTATTATGGAAAAGAGGATAATAGCCTGAGATTAACCAGAATAAATAGATAAAAGTCAACCGATGTGGCAGGTGAAGTCGTCGCTCCGCCATTGTTTTGACGCTTTCGGTTTCGCTACCTCTTAAACGATATTCACCAGCGCTTCTTCCCATGAGTATTGTGCTCACAGTAACAAAGGAGGGGAGATCGTCACAGATAACCAATAATTCGATAAACGATCAAGTTCTTGTTGAGGTCACGTGTCTCTCATGTGTCTCCCTGCCATTTACATGTATCAATAGATTTCCTGCTCTCTCTCTCTCTCTCTCTCTCTCTCCCTCTCTCACTCGTGGAACCCGTTAGGGCCAACCTTGCAAGTGGTTCGTCCGGAACAGTTCCTCCATGAACGCAGAAGACAGTGTCGTCCACGATAGGATGCCACTACTGCACTGACGATACCCTTCCTAACCTCTGCACAGTGGCCAGGATTCGAACTCACGCCCGAAATCCCCACGCGGTTATCGCTGAGCCACAGTAATACGGTGACAGCCCCGCAGAAAAAAAATGTCTTAACGATCTCCGATAACTGAAACTTGCCTGGGCTACCCAAACACACAGAGCAAAGGAGACGGTTTCGTCCGAAGCTCACCTCTTAGTACACGCTCCTTACCTTTGTCATGTACTATATTTTTTCCCTGTGTCCACTTTCTAAACGGTGGCTTGCATTATGACGTGCGTGCATTCGCCCGGGGCTCCCACAACTCGTCCTTTTTTTTTTCATACTGCTGCAGTATTACGGAGAAAGCCAGATAAATACATATACAAAAATCAATAGAATTATTACACGCCATGATTCGGCAAGGGTACTAACCTCTGTGACTCAATGTGTATTATTAATCTATTCATTCATTTCTGTATTTATATCCATCAAGTTCCTAAGAGTTCAGCCTTAATGGTCCACTGCGGGACAAACTATCCCTTGATAAATGATGAGCGTCTACGGTTCTGGTTTGTTGACGGCACAAATTCGACTTGGCAGGTCATACACTAACAGATCGATTTCCTTTTTTTCGTTTTCCTCCTTGTAGTCTCATTCCTGTGAAGGACACACCTGTCGTGTTTTATGACTGTGCCAATGTGGCTCTACCTTCCTGTATTTCCTATTCAGCTCTGGAAGCGTCGTCTCTACTCCGGAATTCGTAAACAAGCATGAAGGATCCTAAAGAACCATTGCTGAATATTATTAGAGAGTAGTCATCCCGGTCAGTACAAGTCACTTTTATGGCTTTCCAACACCTCTCCACAACGTCGGACATCAGATGTGCTGTAAATCAATGTTACATATTTATGCTTACACCTAATCAGTGTGCTCGAGCTGATTGCACTAATTTCAGACTTGATTCATAACCACAACCATTCGAACATACCAAAACTTTATATGCACTTCTCACCATAAAACCTTAACAAGTCGGATTTAGCCACCGTTGTGAGGTACAGAGGCTGTATAGTCTCATAGGGGATAGGGCGGTCCTGAAGTGGACCAGTAAAGCTGAACTATTACAATCATCCTGTACTACTAATCCATCGACAACATTTGAGTGATTTTATTTACCAGAAGATAACAACCGCCATACCCACAGGGTTCGTGTCTTGGGAAATGTTCGGCTTAGCACATACAAGGTCACAAGTTGAGCGCACTGCTCAACACACCCTCCAGGGCACATCCGGATTCCAGGCTTTGCTGACTGTTTTGCGGTATTCTTATCTACATCTTATCGGTACAACATCATTATTATTGTTTTTATCATAATTTGTAGTACAATAATCATGAGGTATATTCTCAACAAAGAATGCAGCAATACTGTCAGCCGGTAACATTGTGTTGTCGAACTTGTAACGTCGACAACGAGACTTCGATGTCATATGCCAGGGGTGAGTAACCTTTTTTCAATGTGAGTGCCAAAACTGTCAAATATGTAATTCATTTCCTCGCGTGTCAACGTAGTAAAATCATAGCCTATATACGAGTATGGGCACCCTTCACTTCCTAGATCCCCAATCAGGCCCAACGCAGCATGCCAAACAATGGTCATACACAAGAAATTGGAAGTTTATTATTGGTTGTTATCATTATCATAATTATTATTATAATCATAATAACAACCATTATTATAATCATCACGTGCCGGAAAAAATATATTAATTGTGCCAGCCTTTGCACGCGTGCCAAGGGTTGCCCACCCCCGTCATGTACATTTTGCCACGGTGCTCATCGACCCAAGACTATATTTCATCATCCCAATCTATAGTATTTTGCTGTCTTGGCTTTGAAAGGAGTGTCCTCCCTTGCTCCCGCCACTGCTTGGCACGTTTGTCTGCCATGTGCTTTGCGTCGCACTTGCCAATGGTCCAAACCCTTGGGTGGCGCTTGCGCCGCGACCTTGTGGACTCAACGTAAACAACCAATCACAAGTTAGCGCGGAGCTTGATTTACTCTACCGACGAATGCCAAAGCGGGGAGAGGAGGGTTCTCGTGACGGGTACATGAACATTAATGTTACTTGTTCTTTTTATGTTGTCCCTGTATGTTAACACGGTCCAATATCTCAAATACACTGTAGGTGCTAATTTCAAGATTCAGGCGTGCTCTGATAGACGTTTAATAGGAGATTCAATAGTTAATAGTTCTCCAGAGGAATAAAACCCAAGACCATGACCAAGCAACACTGTCTTTAAGTCGTTTGAGGTTTGGCGTCTTGGGAGCAGAATCCTTGATTCGTATGTCCGACGTGATTCCACGCATAGTCTGCGGCTCAGCGAGCTGACACTGAGGATGAAGACTTCCCCTACCCTACGAGAATGCCCGACCATGCAGCATCACCAGCCATCCGTCCAAAATAAACACAACTGCGTACTGACTTAACACTGTAAACAAGTTACGCAATGGGGCTAGAAAATGCAGCTGTCATATTTGGTAACACTTAGTTGGGGATCGCGTTCACCCGTATCATCTATCGTTAGTTTATACGCACACACAAACACAGTTACATAACTCCGGTGGGGGGCCTATGTCAACAACAAGGAAATGATTGTGCCGCGCCTTCAAGTTCGACCAATCACCTTCGCACTCTTGCCAGCGCTCCTTCCTTTAGGCCAATGAGAGTGCGGCTCTCGATGACGCCACTCCAATGTTGAGCCGCGACCTTGGTGGGGGAAAAATCTAGAAAACAAAAAAGCCTCGCGGGATTTTTTTTTTTTATCATCTTATCAGGTTTTAACGGCTCGGTATATCGTACCTTTGATGAATTGTTAACGGTCGGCAGTTGCATAGAGAAGTTATGAAAATCACACAAAAATCAGAACACTTTGAAACTCCAACCCAATCTGATGGTATTTATTTATGTACAAGTCCACAGACTCGAAATGTTTCGAAAAACAACAAACTACAACGCCTTGTGGCTAAAAATGTTGCAACGGGATTTCAAGATTCGTTTGGCGTGGCGTGTCGCGCTCTCTTGGATGCGGGGAAATAGGTTGAGCGAAGCTGGGGAGAGGTTTGGGGTCATGGGAAGAGGGTGTGTCTTCCACAGTGCAAACCGACGGCGTATGTCTGGTTCGTTTACCTTTGTCTCTACCTGAATACCGATCGCTGCAATCCCCGTGGCCTACATCCCCAACCACAACGTCATCTTTCTTGGGCAGAATATACCCTCCTCTGTCCTAATGAGTTGGAGCAAGTTCATCGAACCAGTCAAGACTGGTTTGGAGTGGGGAGGGTAGTTTTATGGGAGAGTGCTCGGAGAAACCGTGGGGACTGGCGCCCGTCGTGTGAGTGAAGCAACGCGTTTCCTGGCGTATGCCCCAATGACTGTGATGTCCCACCCTCTCTTTATCCCCCCCCCATCCCCAGCTCCAACCTTCGCGACTGTCGTTCCCTCCCCAGCCCGGTTATCATTCCACATGAACCGACATTTCCTTTCCTCCTCCCTTACCATCTGCCAACCCTTGAAAGGTCATCGCCGACGGCGAGCCTGGCCCACAAATAGGCCGTGGCGTAAGCCCAGGCGGGCCATCCGTCCACCCGACCGTTGACGGCCATGGCCAAATGCTCAGGTGCCTCCTGATGGTGCCGAGAGGCAACTCTGTGGAGCTGTCACATCGGATAAACACTACTTGGTAACATTATCTTGACGAGGACACCCCTACTCTTTCCATTATACGCTGCCTCACATTTTACTTTTTTTCGTCCAATGTACCGAAGAAGATGTGGTATTCAACGAGGAATGAACGTAGGGAGCTTGAAGCAATCTTCAATCCTTCATTGGACTAAGGGTTCTACCACAGACAAATAAACTCGTTTCCTGTAGTCCATATGAATACTTAGCACTCAATTGATTAAAATTGTCTGACGGTACAGTAACTTTAGATCAAAATTAAGTTTAAGAAGGAAATAGGCAAGAACTGGTTAACAAAGTGGTTAACAAATGGAATAGACCCAGTAATCATGTACTGAGCGCTGAAACAATTGGTTGCTAAAAAAGATTATATAACTTTATGGATAGGGACGAAAGGTGGTAAAGGACATGGAACTGCCTAGTGTAGGCCCTATGATCTCTTGGAGTCTCCTCCATTCTTACGTTCTTACAGAGGGTCTCGCTGGCGATATTTACGTACTACGCTACATGGACAGATTATAGGTAAACATTCAAATCACGAAACGACTGATAACCTTTTACATATACGGTGAAAAAACAAATATAAATTTCAAAAGAAATAACTACAATGTTGTTTACGGGTAGAAGCACACCCACTGGCTCGGATTCTCAATTTACCCTGGCGTCGTCAGTGACGCATGCGCAGATGAGCGCAAGCGATCCCGTCCGGTTTGCACAGGGTGCACATGCTGCTCGCTGGGCACAACACATGGGCACCCACGTGAGAGGAGCAGGGGCATCCACGTACCGCCCGCCCATGCCTCAGGCAGAACGCCCTGGTCAGACGGCAGAGGTAAGGACAGCCAACAACAGGCGGAGCTCTTCAGTTCAGAACTTACGCATTCGGAATATTACTCGATAGATTTTAATGCAAGTCAATAACGAGGCTGGTGGGACATTTGTACTATGTATAAGATCATAAGAATGGAGGAAATTGCAAGTTACATATCCATTATATGGACCTTGTCCCTTACCTCCTTTCATCCCTACCCATGAAGTTATCTAATCTTCTCTTAAAACAACCAATAGTTTCAGCGCTCACTACATGGTTACTAAGTCTATTCCATTCGTTAACCACTCTGTTGGTAAACCAGTTCTTGCCTATTTCCTTTTGTGGGCGAGATGCAGGGACGACCTGTCATCCAGGAGGAGCCAAGAAAAGAGGGAGTGAAGGGTGGTGAATGGGAGTGGAGAGTGGAGTATGTGAGGATGAAATGGGTGGGAGTGGAGTATGTGGGGATGAAATGGGTGGGAGTGGAGTATGTGGGGATGAAATGGGTGGGAGTGGAGTATGTGGGGATGAAATGGGTGGGAGTGGAGTATGTGGGGATGAAATGGGTGGGAGTGGAGTATGTGGGGATGAAATGGGTGGGAGTGGAGTATGTGGGGATGAAATGGGTGGGAGTGGAGTATGTGGTGATGAAATGGGTGGGAGTGGAGTATGTGGGGATGAAATGGGTGGGAATGGAGTGTATGCCTTTGACTTTCGCTACTTCCCTTGCACGGGGGAAAAAGACCTTGGTATGTATGTAAGTCTAAAATCACCAGAACTTACGCCTTCGGTACATTAATAGGGACTATAATGTTGGTCAATAACGAGACTGGTGGGATATTCGTACTATGTATACAAATTACCTTTATCCTTTTCCCCCTTTTATGACGGGGGTGTCCGACTCAAAACACACCGACAGCGATAAATATGACTAGCTCCTTCGCCATAGTAAGCAACGCCCTTAACGGATTTTATTCTGTCTAATCTGTTCATCCCGAAGACCCGTGGGGCGTTGTAGACCGCCAACGTAGTGGAGGGCGAAGACAACCTTCATTAACTTCATTATAATAAAATGATTTACGAACTTTATGCTGGCTATTGCCGTACGTTGTACATGAATGGATATCAATTCACTAGAATCGGTACAAAGGAAAATGAGCAAAATTATACGTGGGACTCAAAATTTACATTACGAAGAGAGGCTTTGGTACCTTAACTTACACTCTCTGGAAAGACGTACAGTGCGGGGTGATCTAATAGAGGTATTCAAAAGGATCAAGGGCTTTAACAAGGGTGATGCAAACAAGGTCATCATATTAAGACAGCAAGGTAGAACTCGTAGTAATTTATCTAAATTGGACAAATTTAGGTTTGAGAAGGAAATATGCTAGAACTGATTTACCAATAAAGTTGTTAACGAATAAAATAGACCTAGTAACCATGTAATGAGCGCTGAACCTATTGGTTGTTTGAAGAGTTTAGGTAACTTTATGGATGGGGATGTTAGGTGGCAATGGATATGAAAGTACCTTGTGTAGGCCTTATGGCCTCCTGAAGTCTCCTCCATTCTTATGACCTTCGAAAAGGCGTTCTCAGGAACTTGTGATTCATCTTTGGTCCATTCCCTGCGGTGATGAATGTTCCGGTTGATTCCACCACGAGGAAATTATTCGCCCTTGAATCACTGACCCCATCCATGTGCTTGCCGCAAAGCAAAAGAGAGAAAAAGTTTCTATTCCAGTATCACCCCAACACATTTTTCACTTCTTTCTTGTTTTCATTTGAAAGATATATATATATATATATTTTTTCTATGGAATGGTTACCTTAGATTAGGCTAGGTTTGGTTAGGAGCTATAATTGGACGACATAAGTTTCATGTTAAAATAACCGTGCTTGCTTGATTCTGGAATTTTACAAAAATATGCAGCCGTGTACGGGAAAGTTATGGGAGAAAGACGTACTGTACACAAAAAAACTGGAATGATTAGTACATTCTTTGTCAAAACAGCTGTAGTGTGGCTGATACATTCTCTTGTTCACTATAGCAACATACTATCACCTGAATAACACTGCCTGGCGTTAGAGCAGAATTCGTAGTCAGTGTAAATAAGTTTAGATCACAGTGGTTCTCAACCTTTTTCACTCCATTCTCCCCTTCATGAATTCTCTACATTCGTGTGGTTCCCCTTCACCCCCCCCCCAAAAAAAAAAAGTAGAAACAATAAAGTGTTAATGAAGAGAAACCCTTTGGTTTACAATGTTAACAATCTGCCAGGACAGAGTGATGGAAGCTTTCCGTTTCTATACTGAGAGTCTTCACATTACATAGAAATGTGTAATATGTAACAACAAGCCATGGGCCCCCTAAACTCTTGTCATGGTTCCCTTGAGGGCCTCCGTGGCCCCCAGGTTGAGAACCACTGGCTTAGGAGAACTCTAAGTAACAAAAAAGAAAACGCGCGGTTGCAACGCTCATAAGGCGGCAGGTGGTGGCGGCGGCGAGGGATCTACGCCAAGGAGAGCTTAGACGCAGTGCACCCTTTCATTTTGCTTCATGTCTCCGTGCAGGCTGGAGTCTGGAGACTCGATACTGGAAGCCTCGATGCCCAAGTCTCCCGCCCATACCTCCTGAGCAACGATATAACTCCTAACAGATATCCCTTGAAAGTGCTCACTGGCAGTAACACGTTTTATACACGATAATTATTTCATTTTCCTACAGACATCTCTTTCCCTCTCACAGAAATTGATCCCGCGTGCATGGGTGGCCTTTTCTAGGTGGTCCATAGTCCACATTTAAAGCGAGGAGTGTCACTGGGGGTGATGTAGTAAACACTGGAAAACAGATTTGAAATCACAGCGTACGGTCCGGGGAACCAGGAGAAGTCAGCGATCCGGAGCGATGCCGGATACCACGTGCAGTGACAATGCGATACTCGTAAATGATACCCGTATCATAAGAGACACGTACTGATTAGGAAACGCTCGGCCGTTTGACCCATTGAGTAGCGAAACTGTTTTCCATAACCGAATGAAATCGCTAGTCAGAAGCCTGAATGAATATAAACAATTAAACCTCTTCCGAACAGGTTTATCGTAATAGAATTCGGTTATATTCGTTTCAATCAAACACATTTTCACTTCTTTCGTTAGATTACGCTAGGTTAGGAGCTATTGGACAATGTAAATTTCATGTCAAATATCCGCGTTTGCGTGACTCTGGGGTTTTACCTAGATTTCAATCAGTAAATAAATGATGCATCAATCATAAGCATGTGAGGTGCAATTGAGGGTATTTTGAAGCCGTTCCCTGCACAGGCGTTATCCCACTGGACTATTTTTCTTTCGAGTGTTGGAGTAAATTTGCAGCTTTAGGTAGGTGAATCTGATATGCTGGAGGTAAATGAATTTCCTCCAGCATATGAAACAACTTTCTACGTATATTGTTGAGATAATATATTTCGACATAGTGATTTAACGGCAGAAAAACTCTGGAGGTGGGTCGTACCGCCGATTAATCGAAGGTTGGAGGAAAATTAGCTCAGTGTAATAACCCCTTCACATGCACAAGGCTATTGTCGTCACGATTGTCTTTTGTTATCTTCCCTGGCTTGGTAGCCACATGACAGATCATAATAATCAGAAACACCTAGAACCGTGCACTTTTGTGTGTCATTGACCAGCTTGGTCTTCCAAGGCCAGCTCATGAGTAACAAACAGAAGGACACTTTTATAGAAGGCTCTTATTTGCATGCTAGCTTCCCCTCTGACCCTCATTTCTCCATGAAACGAGAGAAGGAAAAAGGGACAAAGGCGGGGGAAGGACAACAACGAGGGTCAAAAATAGGGAACGAAAATAATGCGAGACACGCGCCGGATTCCCTGCTGTGATCGGTTGGGGGCGGAGGGAGAGGCGGGGCCAGCCAATGGCGTGCGGGGGTCGACATCACGCCACGGTCGTTGTTGTGTTCTTTAGTATTTGCGGCGACCTTCAGGCCGGGCAAGTAATTGGTTAGCGTGGGATTTTGCCCGCGGGTCGGGCGCCGACGGAGAGATGTGTTCTTCTGGCTTGCTCAGGGGTGTCCGCAGGAATTTTTGCATATGGGGGGAGGGGGTCAAGAATTTATGTAGGGGGCCAAGAATTAAGATTACTACAGGATTATATCAAGATACTTAAAATTGGTCACACAGAATATATACATTACCTACATGTGTTACATTTTTACTTTCATCAATCATACCTAAGTAATATATACTATAAATAAAATATACTATAACCTTAATAATGATCGAAATTATACGTGACGACCGGCAAAGTTTCAAATACACCCTATATTTATAGAGGAGGGCAACTACCCCCCACCTGGACGTCCATGAGCTTGTTGGCACTTGAATTGAGCAAAAATCTGAGGAGTTTCAGCACCCAAGGTGAATGTGTAACTCCAACCCAGTTTCCAAAACTGCAACCTAAGGAACCAATAACTGAAAACTATAAAGAAGGATATTTTTTCCTGTGTCATTAAAACTGTTCAAAAAGCTAAGACTTATGACAACTTTAAAGGCACTGTCATGTGACTGTTATCAGATAAATACTCTATAAATAGAATTATATCAGATACAGACATGATGCAGCTGAAAATAATCCCACACTGAAAAAATCAATACTCCCCTCCACCACTAAAAACAGAACACTATAAATAGATTCATTATGAATTCTGTGGGGCTGTTGATCTATCCCTATAGCAAGAAGACTAAATGCACAGATATATAATTTTACAAGTATGGTATTGAAGAACCTCTGTACAGCCTCACCCTAAAAATTTCCCAATGTGTTATTGAGATTAGGTGACTACAATATTTCTTGCAAATATACTCATAAATACTATATATATACAAAAGGCTTCTTCTCCCTTATAAGGGAGGTGTCCTAGTCAAAGGTACACTCCGACTCCCACCAATTCCACTGCCATCCTCCACCCATTCCACTCCCATCCACCACCCTTTCCTCCTTCTCATCTTAGTTCCCTGTGGATGAAGGGTCATCCCTGTCTCCTGCCAACTGCCCGGGTCAGAAACAATGCAGCAAGACAGTTTATCCACAACAAGGCCGCTTCACTTACAAGGCGATCGCCCCCTCTGTCCCCTCATGATGAAAACAAAGGGAGACGGGGAGATATCATTTCGGGCTGCGTCAGAATACTACACGAGTATAACTGAGTAAAGTTTGAGAATGAAGGTAAACCATCATTAGAACATATCAGACGTCCAGGGGAGTTTTTCATGAAGGGCACAATAACTACAGTATGTACTGGAACAGTATAAAAAAAAAAAGAAAATAGCGCATGCAATTCAGTGTTATGCATTGATGCAACTAAATCTAATTATATCAAGCAATGTTTTTCAATAATATTTTTAAAATGAGTTTGAGATTTTATGAACTAAATAATTTTCTCATAAGAAAATGTTCGGTGGTTCCAGGGACGCGTTTGTCTTGACACATACTTCGGTTGAGACAAAGTTCCTTATGTGTGTTCCCCCCCATACTTACCTAGTTTTTTCTATATATTGGTATTACTGTCTTTTGTTCACTAAGCACCCTGATGATTATGTATGTATACGTACGTGCATACACATGCATACATATATATGTTGTATATACACTTATAAACAACAACAAAAAGAACAAAATAAAACTGGAGAAAAGGAAGACCCGAGATCAATGTCACAACTTCCCAAAGCTTCATGTTCAGCAGAGGGATATTGCGGAGGCTACCAAGTTCTGACATACATCGTTTATTTATTTATCTATTTATTTGTTTATTAAACTATTTATTTTCTTTTGGCGTGATGTGAGAGTGATTTACTTAAGTCCTTCCGTACTTATTGGACAGTGGTCGGGGCCAACTCCTTGACTATATGTCCCCAGAGATTCTAGTACTAAGAAACACTATGAGAGAGGAAAATCTTTTGAATATGTAAACACAGATTAAACATACACACTTTGTTTGATTTAGATATAAATCAAACAAATTGAATATTTTCCCCCAAATGATCTAATTGGATGACTCTCCCACATATGGATGCCCGGGTCCATCGCCCCTTCACCCTTCCTTTTGCCCGCCAGCGTTTTTGTCAAGTTTCTATTTCGTTCAGTCTGGCGCCAGGTTTGATTTTCATTTACCTCTGTGGCATCAGTTCAGGAAGGAAAGGGACAAAGAGGAACTGACCTACATTTACTTCGGTGTTTTGTCTCGGGACACAATATTTCGATAAAAAAAAAGAGCAGCTCTGCGTAGAGTCTGAGGCAAACAAGAGTCGGAGCAACACTAAGGTCAGGGAGGGTGAGAGCCCCGCAAACCTAAAATAAATAAATAAATGAAAATAAATATATGAATAGATAATGATAACTAAATAAAATAATAACTAAATAAAATAATAATAATGGAGGGGCCTGAGGAACAGCGTGCCATAAGGGGCCAGGACAGATCAGGTGGTTGAGGCACGTCGGAGGGAAGAAGCGTCGTCAGAAAGGAGATGGGGAGGGTTTCAGAAGTAGGGCAGGCAGGCGAACTTGGCCGCTCGATGAATATAGTTAGAAATGAGAGTTGTTTACAAATGTTTTGGCACGCTTCTGCGCTAGAATGAACTCACGCACATACACACAAACGCCAATTTTCGAAACTTGTTTTGGCGCGACGTGTTCCACTGACATAATTGACATTGTTGATCCAACATCACCTTGTTGATGAGTTACAGATTTTATGCTTGGTTGGGTGAGAAGGATTTTAATTTATAACTAATGGTATAGAGGATTTTTCCTTCAACATAATATATATTACTCGATTATTTAAAGATGTCTGTGTCGTGTCAGCAAACAGATATCCCTATTTTTATTTAATACGCGTGGATTTTGTTCTTCTTTTCTCTATGTCACTCAACCCTCGATATGATGTCGCCAGGCGAATTTATTCAACTGCGTGTGAGTCACTCTGGCAGAGGCAGACTCCCTCAAGAACTCCATTAGCACAATGAAGCACTTTGTGGTTGTGTAGGGAGTGAATTCAGGAAAAGAAGAAGTCAAGGAGAAAATGGCCAAACCAACCTTAACCAAACCTAACGTTTCCAGTACAAAATAATGAGCGAATAACTTATTTATCTATTTATTTATTCATTAATTTTTTATCTATGTATATATTCATCTGCTTATCAATTTTCCTATTTGAGTATTATTTCGTTTGTTTGTTTTGTTTATTTCCTGATTCTTTTTTTTTTCTTGTGATTTTTTTTTTCAATCACAAAGGGAACGTTTCAAGTGCGGAGGGCTATTGTTCGACCACTACCCAACCCTCGATGGAGGAGACGAAGAAGACGCCCACAGAGTTCATGTCTGCTGGGGCAAGTTGATCGAACCTGTCGAAAGTTGTTTGGAGGAGTGGGAAGGAAAGAAGGAAGGAAGGAAGGGTGGCTGCATGGGAGATTGCTTCCTCGGAGAGACCGTGGAGGGGACTGGCGCCGACGTGTGACCGAAGCAACGCGATCCCTGGCATATGATGCCCCTAATTGATGATAATGTTGATGACCCTGCAACCACATACCGGGAGACCGTCGGCCCGATTCGCTTGAAGAGGACGTTAGATCGACTTGGCTGACTTCGAGACGAGGTCAGGTCACGTGCAAGTGCGCACACTCTCCCAAGGACCTTTACCTCTGACCTTTGATTCGGGATGCTTCCCGTGCACGACGTCTTGGCTACGATGACGCATGATTTTGTAGTGGTTAAAGACACGATATTTCATTCGTCTTAGGGTAGAGCCTCGTACTAAAGCGGTCATGGGTATCTCAGTTATATAATATTGTCCTAGATAACTCTTCATGAGCTTAACAATTGGACCTTTTGATGAAAGATCAAAAGTAACGCTGTCTATGCACCCTTAATCACCTGGACAGAGTTGTACACAACTCCTGCAAGGGGTCTCGCCCCATCTCGTGTCACCCCTTTCATGGTGGGTGCCACTTTACCTTTCCCCCTGGCTGGCGCCGAAGTGATGGCGTCATTTAACCATTCTACTCTGGCGCAAACTGGTTCTAATCAGCCCAGAGTAGGACCACGTCTGTATCTCTTTCAGACCATGTTCTTGGACATCCACGCGACCCTTTGCTGTTCACCGAGCGCGTGGGAAGGTCAGACCACGAGAGGCAGCTGCGCACGTTTGTGTGCAGGTGGCGCCAAAGGTTCTGGTTTGCACCTGCGGGAAACAGGTCTACAAGTGCGAATCTGGGTCGGGGACTCATAGAGGGGGAAAGAGAGAGAGAGAGAGAGAGATATGGAGAGAAAGCGAGAGAAGAGAGAGAGAGAGGGGGGAGAGAGACACAGAGAGATAGAGAGAGGGGAGAGAGAGAGATAGAGAGAAAGAAAGAGAGAAAGAGGGGAGGGAGGCAGAGAGAGAGACACAGAGAGAGAGGAACTGTGGAGTGACCTTGGATTATGTTTGTTTGATTGAGATCGACGGGAGAGAGAGAGAGAGAGAGAGAGAGAGAGAGAGAGAGAGAGAGAGAGAGAGAGAGAGAGAGAGAGAGAGAGAGAGAGAGGGAGGGGAGAGAGAGAGAGAGAGAGAGAGAAAGATAGAGAGAGAGAGAGACTTTGTAGTGACCTTGGGTTGCTTCATTGAGAACGACGTAGATACGAGGAGCAAGAGAAGAGAGGGGGAGTATATGGAGGGAGGGAAAAAGAGGAGGAGAAACAGGAGAAATAGATGGATGAGAAATAATTCTTGAGGAAGGAAAATGTCAAAGAGGGGTGGAGGTGCAAGAACGATAGGGGAGAGAATGGAGGAGAGGATGAGAAGAGAACAAATAGAATTACAGAAAAATATGAGTGCGTGCACAAGCGCGCGAGAGGTGTGTGTGTGTGTGTGTGTGTGTGTGTGTGTGTGTGTGTGTGTGTGTGTGTGTGTGTGTGTGTGTGTGTGTGTGTGTGTGTGTGTGTGTGTGTGTGTGTGTGTGTGTGTGTGTGTGTGTGTGTGTGTGTGTGTGTGTGTGTGTGTGTGTGTGTGTGTTTACCTAGTTGTATTATACGGGATGAGAGCTTTGCTTGTAGTGACCCGTCTTTATATATTTCAGCATCTAGTTTGTTCTTAAATTCTTGTATAGTTTTTACACACAATGTTGCCTCATCCAATTTGTTCCAGGTATCTACCACTCTGTGTGGGAAGTATTCTTTTCAAATCTCTTCTATAACTAACCTTTTTTAGTTTCTTTTCGTGTCCTCTTGTTTTTCTTTTATCACACTCTAATAAATCTTCTCTGTCGAGGATTTCCATCCCTTTCATAATTCTATAAATGGCCGGTAATCTCCTCTTCCTCTTCTTTGTGTGTGTGTGTGTGTGTGTGTGTGTGTGTGTGTGTGTGTGTGTGTGTGTGTGTGTGTGTGTGTGTGTGTGTGTGTGTGTGTGTGTGTGTGTGTGTGTGTGTGTGTGTGTGTGTGTGTGTGTGTGTGTGTGTGTGTGTTTATATCTTATTAGTATATGATTTCTTAACACTGTTAACGATTATCCCCACCAAGTTCGTGTTGCCCAACAATACCCTAGCAAGGACAAACTTCATAACTTCAGTGAGACGCAGACATAACTTCTGCGGGACGCCACTCTACTCTTCGCATTCCCCAGACTTTTATTCCTTTCTGGATAAAAGTACTCTTGGCAGAGTCAAAATGAACGATGAACGACCTTGGGCGAGGGAATTGAAAAAGACGAAAACTATGAAAAAAAGCCCTTTGTCATGCTTGGTGTTCCCGTTATAAAATTTTTGTGTTCGAATTTGTGAGATGAACGTACACACACGCACACACACACACACACACACACACACACACACACACACACACACACACACACACACACACACACACACACACACACACACACACACACACACACATAAATATATATATATATATATATATATATATATATATATATATATATATATATATATATATATATATATATATATATATGTATAAAGGCTGCTCTACTAAGGGTGAACACCTTTGACCCAGGTAAGACTACATCCATCTGCAATCATGGGTTGGCATTACTCGCTACAATTTCGTGTTTATATATTTATTTTTTAGTGATGCTACACACGCAACCTGATTTAGTGTGTAGCCTCTAGCGGACATAAATGTAGCGGTTTGTGACGAGTTACATGACACCGCATTGCAAAATTGAGCCAAAATTGAGCCATGAAAAAAAAGGATTCATATCTATCATAAATGACCCACGCCCTTCCCTGAGTGTGTGTGTGTGTTTATATCTTATTAGTATATGGTTTCTTAACACTTCAATTAAGTACAAGTAAAGTCTCATTAATACAAGTATACGCACCACAACAAGGAAGACCCCAAGAAGAAAAAGAATTATTTTATCAGAAATTACAGGATACCTTGTAAATATTTAAGACTACTGGTTTTTAAAAATGGGATTGGATAATTTTTAATGCATTTGGATCCTTTTTAAGGGGGTTTGATCCCACTTAAGCGGGTTGGATTCTTTTTAATGTCTTCTCATTTTCTGCATGAGGGGACGAAGAGGGGGGTCGCCGAATTAATGAAGCGGCCTTGCTGTGGATGTGCTGTGTCTTGCGCCACTGTTTCTGACCCAGGGCAGTGGACGGGATGCAGGGATGACCCTTCATCCAGGAGGTGCCAAGATAAGAGTGAGGGAAGGGTGTGGAGGGGAGGGGAGTATGTAGGGGAGGGAATGGGTGGGAGTGGTTTCTATGCCTTTTTCTTTTGGCTACCTCCCGTGTAAGGGGGAAAAAGCCTTTGGTATATGTATATGATCCCTATTAATGGGGTTGGATCCTCCTCCAGGATCCGAATCCTCTAAAAAAAATCAACCAACCACCTTAAGCGGGATCCATCCCCTTTAAGAAGGATCCAACCTCATTAAAAGGGATCCAAACCCCTTGAGTATGGTGTTATGTGTTTCGTCGCTGATAAACAAGCGTTTCTATCCTAGGAGAGGGCGAATAGGAGGTTGAACCAGCGAACAGGAGGTTAAGGAAAGATTTAACTTGGATACCAGGAAGAACGGATCTTTACAGATTACGTTAGAAGTAATCGGCATTTTTTCTGTCTCTGTAATCATAAAAGAATGCTGCGAGAGCCTGGTCCGTAGAGGTGTGACTAGTCTTTGAAGCACTGCCTGCATCAACTTTAGGCAGCCAATCGTCTATACGAAATTTCATTAAAGAATGTTGAGTTAGGTGTCTGCTCGGATCTGATGAAAGCAGATCTGTAACCTTCGGGGAGCATTGGACTCCTTGGTGGAACTAGTTAGCAGTCTCGAGGACCACGACAGGCCTAGCAAGCCGGTGGTTTTGATACTCTTGCTCAAGAAACACAAGTGATGCCTCGGAGCGGACGGAACTTACGGCAACGAACTCGAAATGATAATGGACAGTCTCTTAGGAATATTAGATTAGGTACAATCAATGCAACTACATTGAATGGTAAATTAGAGGAGGTTGTGGAACTAATGTTGGAGAGAAATATAGACATCATGGGGATATGTGAAACCAGGTTAGTTGGAGAGGGTATGAAGAAGATACACAATGATTTTCATCTAATTTATAAAGGAATGGACTATGAAAGAAAGTATGGAGTAGCATTTATCCTTGCACCAAACTTTGCAGAAAGAGTTGGTAAGATAGAATATGTTAATGAGAGAATATTGGGTATGACACTTCAATTAAGTACAAGTAAATTCTCATTAATACAAGTATACGCAAAACAACAAGGAAGACTCCAAGAAGAAAAAGAATTATTTTATCAGAAATTACAGGATACCTTGGACAAAATTGAGGATGTAGACAAGATCGTACTAGGGGACCTGAATGCCCATGTTGGAAATAAGAGAAACAATATAGAAAGTGTGATGGGTGCATTTGGAATAGGTGAGGTGAATGGTGAAAGTGAAAATCTGATAGACTTCTGCATTAGAAACAGCTTGGCTATTATGAATACATTTTTTAAGCACAGAGACACCCATAAATGGAGCTGGTACAGGTGGAATTCTGAAAGAGGAGATTATGTAGAGAAGTCAATGATAGATCTGATCTTAACTAACAAAAAAAATATCTTTAGAGATGTGAAAAGTATTCCTTCTGTATCACTAGATTCTGACCACCGCTTGGTTTTAGCAAAATTGAAAATAAAAAAGTTAAAGCCATTGAAAAAGCTTGTAAGAGAAAGAATAAAAAGACTGAAAGAACAAGAAATTGATAAACAATACAGAGAGAAGGTTTATGAAGCTAGACCTGAAGGACAACAAGAAACAGAAGATATAGAGAAAGAGTGGGGGAATATGAAAGAAAAAATTATCCAAATCGCAAGAGAGGTGATAGGAACAAAGCGAGTCAGTGGAGGAAAGAAAAAGAAAACAGTTTGGTGGACAGAAGAAGTCAGAGAAGCTGTTAAGAACAAAAATGTTGCTTTCAGAAAGTGGATGAAGGGAAGAAATCCTGAAAACAGAAGAGAATACGAAGCAGCAAGAAATGAAGCTGAGAGAGTAAAAACAAGAACTAAGAGAGAGACATGGGAGAGGTTAGGAAAAGAACTGGAAGAGGACATACAGGGCACAAAGAAACTTGTATACAGCATAGCTAAAAGTTACAAAAGGAAAGAAGAAAATGGGGTGAATACAATTAAAGATAAGGAAGGGGAACTACTCACAGAGGAAGGCGAAGTGGACGAGAGATGGAAGGAATACTTCTCAGAGCTTCTAAATCCAGCAGAAGTGGAGAGACCAACAGATGAAGAAGTTATTCAGAGAACAGAACAAAATAGTATAATAAAAACAAATGAAATTGAAGATGCTATTAAAGCTATGAAAAATGGAAAAAGCCCTGGAAGTGACAGTATACCAGTCGAACTACTGAAGGGAAATGATGATATAGTTAAGTGGCTAGCCAGAGTTTTTAACGTTGCCTGGAATGAAGGTAGAGTGCCAGCTGATTGGGGAAAGGCAATTATTTGTAATTTTTTTAAGAAAGGTGATCGCACCGAATGTAGGAACTATAGAGGAGTATCACTGCTGTCACAAGTGGGGAAGATATATGAAAGAGTACTAGAGAAGAGATTAAGAATAATAGTTGAGGACAAGCTGGAAGAAGGACAATATGGATTTAGACCCCAGAGAGGAACAACGGATGCAATATTCACACTGAAGATGATAATAGAAAAGAACTGGGAGTGGGACCAACATGTGTACATTGCTTTTGTAGATCTAGAAAAAGCATTTGACAGGTTACCAAGGAATGAAATATGGGATACTTTAGAAGACCCAACATATATGATAGAACCCTCATTAATTAGAGCTATAAAGAGTCTTTACAGAAATAATGTCAGTGCGGTAAGGACCCAGCTAAGAGAGGATAACTGGTTTGACGTAACTGAGGGTGTAAGACAGGGTGATGTGATATCTCCTTTACTGTTTGTGCTGTTCATGGACAGGAGCATGAAGAGGTTGAGACTTGGGGGAGAGGTAACTACATTGGCATATGCAGATGATATTGCGATAATCACAAAGTCTCGTACAAAATTGCAGGATACCCTAAATGCATGGAATGAAGAATTGAAAAAGTCAAGAATGATAATAAATGCAAATAAAACTAAAGTAATGATGGTGGCGAGAGAGAGAGATGATATTGAGATAGAAATAGATGGAATACAATTGAAACAAGTGGAAGACTTTCAGTACTTGGGAGTTCAAATACACGAGAGGTGTTATATGGAGAAAGAAATAACAAGCAGAATCGAAAAATATACAAATAATCTAAGATTAATGTATCCACTACTAAAAGACAGACTCATATCATCAAAAGTTAAAGTCATAATATATAAAACGATACTAAGACCAGTATTAACATATGGCTCAGAGACCTGGACACTAACAATGAGATTAAAGAGCAAGATACAGGCAGCAGAGATGAGAATGCTGCGATTAATAAAGGGAGTAACAAGAAGAGATCGCTTAAGAAATGAGGATATCAGAGATGAACTGGACATCGAATCAATATTAGAATTTGTAGAAAGAAGTAAACTGAGATGGTATGGACACATCTTGAGGATGAGTCAAGAAAGGTACCCTGCTAAATATTATCGATGGAATCCAAGAGGGAAGAGGCCGGTAGGAAGACCCAGAAAGAAATGGAGAGATGGAGTGAGGGAAGCAATTGAAGCAAGAGGATCAACAATAGAGAGTGTGGAAGAAGAGGAACTTTACGAGGATCGTACTTGGTGGAGAAGTTTCGTGAGGCATCACAACTGACAGGGCACTGGCCCTACCTGGTGTATGGTAAAGGTAAAGGTAAAGGTAAAGGTAAAAGGAGTTAGGTAGGTTATAAACAAATTTAAAAATATGTATTACGGCAACTAAATTCAAATATGTACAAGCAAGGTACGACGTTGGTATCGCAAAAATATATAAACAAATAATAATAATAATAATAATAATAATAATAATAATAATAATAATAATAATAATAATAATAATAATAATAATAATAATAATAATAATAATAATAATAATAATAATAATGATGATAAAGTTAACAATGATGATGATGATTATAATAATAATAATAATAATAATAATAATAATAATAATAATAATAATAATAATAATAATAATAATAATAATAATAATAATAATAATAATAATAATAATAATAATAATAATAATAATAATAATAAATAATAATAATAATAATAATAATAATAATAATAATAATAATAATAATAATAATAATAATAATAATAATAATAATAATAATAATAATAATAATAATAATAATAATAATAACAACAACAACAACAACGAGTTAGTGCGTCATAGAGGCGATGGAGGCCCGGGAATACCGCACAATGTCTTCTCAATCCTTTCGCTGCGTTCTACAAATGTTTCCTCAAGCTACTGCCATCCGATTTCAGTCAAACGAGGGAATCCCTGTAATGAATGGGTTAATGTTCAGTTATGAACAGTTCACTTGTTCACTTGGTCCTTGTTGTGCCTCCTATGAACGAAGATTGTGAACTTCAATGGCTTCTCGATGACTTGCTTTCCTTGAGCGCCCGAGTTCAAAGGGTAAAGGTGACGGACGGCTATAGCCGCGAGACTAGATCGACTCTTGACAAGCTTACCAAAAGGAGGCCCACACTTGTAATTTTACTCCGCGAGAGAACAATTTCGTATCCAAAATTTGGCTGATTTTGGCACCCACATTTAAAAAAGGTTGCCCATCCCTGCACTACACCAATACTGAGGCGAAAAAACACCAATACTCCAGTTATGTCTCCCTAGCTTCCTGTAAAAAATAACTCCATTGATTAACTAGACCAATATGTGAAACTTCGATGACGTAAAATAACGGCACATGACTGTCCACAAGAAGAAAAATGACGGTAAATCATTTACCTTACCAGTTAAACATACATGCTTTTCATGAGTGCTGCATTAACATAGTTTTTGTAGATGAATATATAGATAGATAGACAGATAGATAGATTTCCTGGATAGGTTTATAGACATAGTTCCTGGAGAAATAGATAGATCGACAGATTTTCAGAACAGCCGAGGTCCATTCAACTAACGACATGACGTCATGATAGCTGAGTCCTGACATGTCAATATTGATCCCAATAGAACTATACTGTGCAGTTTGTTTCAACGTGATTTACACACACACACACACACACACACACACATACATATATATATATATATATACATATATATATATTTATATATATACATATATATATATATATAGATATATATATATATATATATATATATATGTGTGTGTGTGTGTGTGTGTGTGTGTGTGTGTGTGTGTGTGTGTGTGTGTGTGTGTGTGTGTGTGTGTGTGTGTGTGTGTGTGTGTGTGTGTGTGTGTGTGTGTGTATACACACACACACATATCTGATAGATGATTTTATGACCATCACGTGCAGGAGTCGAACCTACCGCTCAGGTCCCAGTAAGACACTGAGCAGCGCTTTAACACCTCTCAACTACTGAGACAACAAAAGTCTTATAACTCCTCGAAACCATACTGGCTCCCGAGATTAGGAAATATCACTCTCTGCGACCTTATTTCCTTTTTCACCCAAGACCCGAGTCCGCCCGTAGGAGATAAAGACCGGAATAAATTCCTTTCATGATTCGCCATTGGGTCTTGGGTGAAAAAAGAAATAGGGTCGCAGAGAGTGATCTTTCCTAATCTCGGGAACCAGTATGGTTTCGAGTTGTAAGACATTTGTAGTCTCTGTAATCGAGATGGTTGAAGCGCTGCACAGTATCTTACTGGGCCCTGAGCGGTAGATTTGAGTCCTGCACGCGACGGTCATAAAAATTATTTTATTGATGTCGCTGTCCACTAGCGAATCTCTCTCTCTCTCTCTCTCTCTCTCTCTCTCTCTCTCTCTCTCTCACACACACACACACACACACACACACACACACACACACACACATATATATATATATATATATATATATATATATATATATACATATATACATATATCAGATAATTTTATGACCATCGCGCAAGGATTCGAACCTGCGCCGTACATGCCGACAAGAGGCCCCCATGACTACCGCCTTACACCGCTCGACCACTGATGCTTACAATCGTACGAACTCAGAACACTTACTGGTTCTCGAGATTGATGCAACCCTTTTCTCATTTTTACCATACGACCAAGCATGCTCGTGGGAGGGGTAAGGACCAGATCGAATCCTTTTCACGCATCTCGTCATTGAAACCATTTGAGGAATTCGCTAGTGGACAGCGACATTAATCAGATAATTTTATGACCATCACGCAAGGATTCGAACCTGCGCTGTACATGACGACAAGAGGCCCCCATGACTACCGCCTTACACCGCTCGACCACTGATGCTTAAAATCGTACCAACTCAAAACACTTACTGGTTCTCGAGATTAGTGGTCGAGCGGTGTAAGGCGGTAGTCATGGGGGCCTCTTGTCGTCATCTACAGCGCAGGTTCGAATCCTTGCGCGATGGTCATAAAATTATCTGATTAATGTCGCTGTCCACTAGCGAATTCCTCGTATGGTTTCAATGACGAGATGCGTGAAAAGGATTGGATCTGGTCCCACGAGCGTGCTTGGTCGTATGGTAAAAATGAGAATAGGGTTGCAGGTAGTGACCTTCTCAATCTCGAGAACCAGTAAGTGTTCTGAGTTCGTACGATTTTAAGCATCAGTGGTCGAGCGGTGTAAGGCGGTAGTCATGGGGGCCTCTTGTCGTCATGTCCTTGCGCGATGGTCATAAAATTATCTGATTAATGTCGCTGTCCACTAGCGAATTCCTCGTATATACATACA
>NC_134817.1:27044696-27047196 GCF_046742065.1 Oratosquilla oratoria | reverse complement strand
GAACAGATAGGCGGATATCGCGTTGTCTACTAATAATAAAAATCAAACCATTTCAAAGGTGACACATCTTAAAAATGTTACATGTCTTGGAGAGGGGGGTCTGTAAGTCCTCCGAGGTCGTAAGTTCTCTGAGGCAGTAAGCCTTTCGAGGCTGTAAGTTCTCCGAGGGTGCAAGTTCTCCGAAGGTGCAAGTCCTCCGTAGATGCAAGTCCTCCGAGGGTGCAAATCCTCCGAGGGTGCAAGTCCTCCGAGGGTGCCAGTCCTCCGAGGGTGCAAGTCCTCCGAAGTTGTAAGCCCTTCGAAGCTGCAAGTCCTCCGAAGTTGTAAGCCCTTCGAAGCTGCAAGTCCTCCGAGGTCGTAAGCCCTACGAGGGTGTAAGTCCTCTGAAGTTGCAAGTCCTACGAGGTTGTAAATCCTCCAAGGTAATAAGTCCTCCAAGGTAACAAGTCCTCCAAGGTAACAAGTCCTCCAAGGTAACAAGTCCTCCAAGGTAACAAGTCCTCCAAGGTTGTAATCCTCAAAGGTCGCAAGTCCTCAGTGGTCGCAAGTCCTCAGTGGTCGCAAGTCCTCAGTGGTCGCAAGTCCTCAGTGGTCGCCATGTTCCCTTGAACTGACCAGGAAAAAATGTCCCTTGGGTTCGGCCTCGGCCTCGGGGCGGAACCCCAACACGGGATCCCCAGCACAGGATCCCTATCGCGGGATTAGAGCGCGGAGCGCTGCGGCCGTAGGCCGCTGTTTGCGCAGCCAAGCCTCCGGCAAAGCCGGGGAGGGCGAAGCCCGCGGCTTGTATGTAAAAAAAAAAAAAAAAAAAAATCATAACTGGATTTTTTTTTTTTTTTTTTTTTTTTACGATTCCCAAAAGTAGTGTTCAACTGGCTTACAGAAACGTCTAAAAAGACTTAGAAAATCAAATTTTCTCCTGCCAGGGGAATAAAAATAATTTCCAAAATAGGTGAAGTCCCTCCATCCTATTAATCTTGACCATTTGTAGGTCTAGGTTCTTCGCTGTCGCCTCCGCCATTGGTTCCCTGCTCCTCTTCCTGTCGGTTGACGAACATCTTCCTGACTCACATTTCCTCCTGGAAGGGTTCTGCTCGCCACCTCCGGGAGTGGGTCCTCAGGCAAAGCCTCCTGAAGTTCTCCCGAAGGAGCTCGGCAGCGCGCTGGACTCTTCCTGGAAGTCTTGTTGTGTGGATATTCTTGCGCCCTCTTGAGTCTCCTGGACAAAAGAATGCGCGGCCGGGCGCCACGGACGTTTTGTCCTTCTCCTTTAAATCAACTTCTCAGTTTGCGAAATGCATGAAGTTTGCAAAAGCTCTCCCAACATACATATACACATGATGTACATACATACATATACGTGTAACTTTACGTATGATTATGCGTACATGTATACATATATATATATATATATATATATAGAGAGAGAGAGAGAGAGAGAGAGAGAGGGGGGAGAGAGAAAGAGTTAGGGTACTGACGACTTATACATTTGCTCTTGCTGCCGTCGAGTGATTTTATTCAACCGAAGGGGGACCCCTTATCCCCCACCCCATCTCGCACAACGAAATGGTTTTGCTTCCACCCTTTCCCTGGTGTTGGCTCATGACTCAATCATCTATTCTGCCTGCCGCCGCGCCACCTGGCGAGTCTATCCATACGAGAAAAGCTCCCCTTGGGCTCAGCCAAAGGGTTATACTTGTAATTTGTCGCCAATAACCAGTGCTTCTATCCCCCAGAGGCTTCAGGAAGGAGACGTCGAGTGTGAAATGACAACTGACGATGCCAACTACTCTCGGAATTGAGAGGAAGAACACGAGTAAAGAGTTGTAGTGAAAAACAGATATGACAATGTAGGATTAGAAAAGGGTAAAGGAAATTGAAAGAGACAGAAGCAGCGTGAATAAAGAAAATAAAAATAGAAAAAGAGAAATGCAACAAAAACAATAATATAAAGATAAATAAATAAAGAGGGAAAAGGAGAAATGAGGGGAAGAGAGTAAGGGGAAAAGGGAGATTGGGAACGGGTGGAGGAAGGAGGATGGGAGACCTGGCCTCTTGGCCCAGGTACGTCCTCACACAGCGCCGCCAAATCTTTCTCCGACGTCATGACGTCATATCGGTGTACATACCTGAGCCGACGGCCCGAAGAATCCCATGTGACAAGCCAGAGCCTCAGAATAAATGACATAAGCCGTTGGCATGTGACAACATAGATTATATAACACTAAACCATATATCTATAAAAAGAAAGAGCATGATATGTTTCGGCCGAATAAAAACAGATAAAGTTGCAGTGTGCGTGGACGACGCAAGAGCACGAAGCAAAAGCACTGCATCTGGGCTTTTCGTTAAGATGAAAATAGATTGGACGGCCGTTTTGCCGCTCAGCTTCTGGTACGATGATATGCACGAGACATTCCCTCTCTCTCTCTCTCTCTCTTTCTTTCTTTCTCTAAACACAACTCAAGGGAAATGGAGGGCGGGGCCAGTCTCCTCACCA
>NC_134817.1:26967196-27037196 GCF_046742065.1 Oratosquilla oratoria | reverse complement strand
CTGTATGTGACTGGCCTGCCCGCTCGGGGCAGGCGGTATATATACCCAGGGCCGATCTGACCCCTTGACCAGACGCGACCTAATTGGGGTGACCCATCCTAGCCTTCGAGCATCGAGTCAGGTAAAACTGCCACACAACTCCATCATGCATCAATTTGCACCTACAAGCATACTTGTGGGGTTCTTGTACACCACAATGCCACTGTAGCGACGATACCCGGAGGAAGTCACTTCATATCCGAGGCGAGCAGTGGTTGGGGGCAATTACTCAGAATGTATGTCTTTCTTGACCTTTCCGCTGTGGGACTTGCCCAATATGAACAAGTGTTTTCCTTTCAACTTCTTGACAGTTCTATTTAATCTTTCCTTACGACCTCCAACACCCCCTGCTGCCTTGCCTCTCCCCATTTACCGATCCCGAATTTCTTATAAAGATCCACAGAATAAGGAACGAAATCTACACAACTCAACAAAGCTCCCTCATAGTAAAAAAAAAAAAAAATCAACTTTTGATGCAGGAATTGCTCCTCACACAAAGAACCTTTACTTCAATATTATGTCTCCCGTGGTTACTTATTGAAATATCTCCGTAGTTCCCATTCAGTTTTTCTCTCCTGTTTAAACTACAATTAGTATTGATCGTTCTTGTGTATTATCAACCGATTATATTCTGTTGAGAGAGCTCCTCCCCCAACGCTGAGGGAGGGGGAGGAGGGGACTGCCTCTTCACACATTCTTTCGCGTCCCCCATCCCTCTCTCTTCATGAACATCACCTCCCATCCTCCTGCATTACTACATTCTCAACACTTTTCTCCCCCCAACCTCCGTTCCTCTTTTTCTCCCTACCCACCACACCCCTTGTCCTATACTTCGTTGACTTCTGCATCTACAGAACCCATGACCACGACGATGTTCACCTAAGGTTGTGTCCGCTGGGATGGAGTGCCAGGGGAGGGGCGCCACCAGAAGAATACGACCACCAACCACCATCACCGGGTGCCACGGCGACTCCAAGGAAGTATGACGTCATGTCGAACGAGAGACATTTTCCAACACCAATCCACGACGGTAGACAGGACCTGAGGGAACCTTAGACATCAGTACAGGACTCGAAGCAATGGATCTAAGTTAGACAAATTTAGGTTTAAGAAGGAAATAGGTAAGAACTGGTTTACCAACAATGGTTAACGAATGGAATAGACTTAGTAACCATGTAGTAAGCGCTGAAACTATTGAATGTTTTAAGAGAAAAAGAGATAACTTTATGGACAGGGATGACAGGTGGTAAGGGACATGGAACTACTTAGTGTAGGCCTTATGGTTTCTTGCAGTCTCCTCCATTTTTATGTTTTTTATGCCCTTTGAGGTTGTGAGGGGCTCGTCTGCGTCTGTCAGCTGAGGTCTACATGTCCATCTGGGTAGCCGAGGGCTGTGCGCTGATGAGGACCTCTTGACCTACACCAAGAGTCTTTCACCCCTGGAGTCCCGTGGTGACTCCTCCCCTTGGCTGATGTAATGTAATCATTGGTCGGAAAACTTCATCCTCTTGAGATGACGGGAGGTTATTGCTTGGATAGCGGCATTTTTTTAATTTCTTCTAATGGTTTTACTCTGGTTAGTATAGGACGATTTTATTCATCCGAGGTGGGCGTCAATGGGGAGGAGGTGATGGCTGACAGCAAAGGTCGTACATGTCATAATATTTACGAGTGCAACCGAACTTGATGTTGGGCAACGGTTCTCCACTCGTCATCCATGGACAACATCCTCACCTCCCCACCACCCAGCGCAGGGGTGGGCAACCCTTGGCACGCGTGCAAAACCTGCCACACTAACGTCTTTTTTTCGGCACGTGAAACCCAGGGTTTACCTTGAAAAATAACTGGTAAATCTCCAACTTCTTTTGAATGACCATTGGTAATAGAATGCTACGCTGAGCGGCGGATTATGGTCCTATGAGGTGAAAGGAAGGGTCCCATACTCGTATGTAGGCCTATGAATTGACTCCGTTGGCATGCAAGAAAATGTTGTATAAAAAAATTTGGTTAATTTCGGCACCCACACTCAAAAAGGTTGCCTATCCCTGCCCTAGAGGGACCTCAAACCTAAATTTAGTGGGAGTTAGTGACTGCCTGACGACTCTATTCAGTGTTGACGTGGTCTCCAGGGGTGGCTAACGAACAGCATTACATAAGGATGGTGAGAAAGCATATTGAAGGGCCCCGCTCTTGGGCAATGTTCCTCAGTCTTTATTTATTATTTCATAGCACATCCTCTCAACAACTTCTCTAAGTGCCACTTTTCATCGTTTTTGCCGTCGCCAGGGGAAACTAACGAACAGAATTTCATAAGTATGGTAAGAAAGCATGTTGAAGACCGACCCCCTCTCTTGGGCAATGCTCCTCAGTCTTGATTTATTGTTTCAGATTATATCCTCTCAACACCTATGCCGAGTGGCACTTTTCATTTTATATTCGCCGTCGCCAGGGGAAACTAATGAACAGCATTACAGAAGTATGCGAGAAAGCAGTGCTCCTCGCCAGGCTATTCATCTTCGCGGCACCCTCTTGCTATCACAGGGATTGTCGGTATTTCGATTAGGCTAACCCTTTCCGTTGCGAGCCACAAATTCAAGAACAGAACACAATGATGGAGGAGACTTCAAGAAACTATAAGGTCTACAATAGGCAATTCCATCTCCCTTACTATCTTTCATCCCTATCTATAAATTTATCTCATCTTCTTTGAAAACATCCAGTAGTTTCAGCGTTCCCTACATTGTTACTAAGTCTGTTTTACTCTTTAACCACTCTGTTGGTAAACCAGTTCTCGCCTATTTCTTTCTTAAACCGAAATTTGCCCAACCTAAATCCATTATTAAGAGTCCTGCCCTACTGTCTTATTATGATGACCTTGCCTACATCAACCTGGCTGAAACCCTTGACCAATTCTATTCTAATCATTTCCGTGGCACTTCTTAGGCAGCGTTGGCACCAGAGCTTTCGGTGCCACATTTAAACTTTTGCCAACCTCAAATGTCAACTCCAAGTCACACTTTAGTGATAGCCTTAGATGCTTCCGAACGCAAACTGAACGGATTCTAAAACGACTGATATCCTGTGGCTTTGCAAGTCTCCACGTATATTGCACGTGGTTAACCAATGGAATAGATCTAGTAACAATGTAGTGAGCGCTATTGGAGACCTTATGGTCTCTTACAGTCTCCTACAATTGTTATATTCTTATCGTCACACCGTGAAAGGCTGAGAGCATATCAAGAGAGAGGGTCGCTGCGAATATCCGCTACAGCTAAGAAGTATACAAACACTCCTCAACTTACGAACGAGTTACGTTCCGAACGGCCGTTCGTAACTCGAAACGTTCGTAAGTCGTTATTCAACATCAAGGTACTCAAATTTACATAAGTAAGAATGATATAAAGTCAATACATATTTTCTTATCCTAAAACACATCACTAATGATACATAAAACAAAAATAATTTGTGATACTAACATTTTATTATTGGAGTACCTTTGCAACTGTTAAAGTTGTCATGAGATTTGCGTTCGCATCTCGAATGTTCGTAAGTAGAGGAGTGCACTGATCCTGGGAACCCCCGCCGCGCCGGGAGAAGACAGCGTGCCTAACCCGGATGTAGGTCTGACAAGCGTCGAGGGCCACCCCTGCACTCAGTACGATAACACCTCCCTCGGGCGAACAAATAGTTTAAACGGGGCGAAAGGGGTGAAAGCCCTCTTACTCAAAAAAGAAACCACACAATGGATGTCGTCCCTGTGTGTTCTTTCCTCCTGTCTCTCCTTTCAAGATTTTCTCTTCCCCTGAACCTCTCTCTATACCCCTTACCTTCAACAAAAATTATATAAATAAATAAACAAAAATAAAATATACACATAAGGGACGTCAGCTGATGAATTACCCGTGGATAATCCCCCTTTGCTGAAGTACTTCACATACAATTCTTATCTATCGTCATCGTCCTACGGCCGGTGATGATTATTATCTTATCGGCGACTGATCACGTGCGGCCTGAGAACCTTCCCTCGGCCCATCACCTGCAGCCATACAAGGAGATAAGAATGGAGGAGACTGCAAGAGACCATAAGGCCTACACTAGGCAGTTCTGTGCCCGTTACCACCTATCATCCCTATCCATTAAGTTAACTAATCTTCTCTTAAAACAACCAATTATTTCAGCGCTCACGACATCGTTACTAAGTCTATTCCATTCGTTAATCAAGCTTGCCTATTTGCTTCTTAAACCTAAATGTGTCCAATAACTCCATTTCTACGAGTCCTCCCCTGCTGTCTTAATATGATGACCTTGCCTGCATCACCCTTGTTAAAGCCCTTGAAACATTGATTGTCTTTCTCGCGTGTCTTGGGTCTGCTGGGTTCTGAAACAAACCACCTGGACGAGTTCGATGCCACACTCCTCCTCTTCCTCCTCCTCCCCTTCCTCCTGAGACCTGACAGCCATCACTTTCGCCGTACGTCTTCTAAGTGCCGCGGCAAGTGGCACTCACCGGTGGCACTCAGGGACTGAGAGACACCTCCTTAAACGAAAAAGCGTTGGGGGGAGTCGGAGATGGACAAGACGTCAGCTATGATGGACCTTATTCTCACAGGGAATACGGCCGTTATTTGCGATGTTACAAGGCGAGATCGAAATCCAACAATTAACAGCAAGAAATATAAATAAATATAAAATAACTTATTAACAAAATAGAAATATAGATAAATACATAATCAGAAAACGAATAAACAAACAAGTAAATTAATTAATAAGTAAACAAACAAGCAAATAAATAAATAGAAAATGAATAAGTAAGCAAAGGAGTAAATAAATAAGTAAATGAAAAAAAAACATAAACCAAACACCTTCAAGATGGTTGTGACATCTTCACAACACAACAGGATTCTATTCTGCAGACGACGTTATTCCCATTAGCGTCCCCCTCTTGCCTACAAGCTCTTCACGTGCGAGTTCGTTTCGTACAAGCCTATCACGTGATTGATAAATAGCTCAGTTGTCGACAGGCGATAACCCCAACTTCCCACGACTACGTCGACGTCCTTCCCCGTTGCGATAAACTCGTCCGTGGGTCGTCGAACGCGGACAATGCTATTCGGCTTAGGGGTCGTCTGGCGTCGCTTTTCCGGCAACAATAGTTCGGTTTTTTTTTTCAACTCGTAGCCATCCTGATATAATGGACAGATTTAGATTTAAGAAAGAAATAAGAAAGAACTGGGTTTTTTTTCCATAGAGGGGTTAACGAATGGAATGGACTTAGTAACAATGAGCGCTGAAACATTTGGTTGTTGTGAAGATTAGATAACATTATGGGTAGGGATGATAGGTAGTAATAGACATGGAACTGTCTAGTAGGCCTTATGGTCTCTTGCAGTCTCCTTCATTCTTATGTTCTTATGTAAGAGGTAATCTTCAGTTTAGAACGAACGTTCAATATTTCTCGAATGTGCTCCCACATGCGATGACTGAAGGCGTTATCACACTGGGCTATTTCACCTCCGACTGTTGGAGCAGATTTACTGTTCGCAGCTTTCGGGAAGGAATCTATGGTGGAAGAACAAATTTCCCTCCACCGTATCAAATTACATTCATTTCCCTCCAACGTATCAAATTGTATTCTATGTAAATTGTTGAAACAAAATAGTTTGTCACAGTGATTGAACAGCGAAAAAAGTGCTGGTGGTGGGCTGTACCATCGATTAATTAGAAACTGGAGGAAAAATAGCCCAATATGATGGACAACAACTGCCACCGACGAATGTATAAAACGTCACTACGTGCGTGCGAAAGAATTTCCGCATCATTCCGTACATGTGTTAAGGGCCCCATTCACGACAACGATTTTCAACCCCAACCCAGATTTCGGACATGGTCGGGGTTGGAGTTGTGGTTGGCGGCTTCGCCACTCACTGCAACAACCAATTGGCCAATTTTTCGCAGTTGATCCACAGTTCTACTGTGATAAGATGTCTGATCTCGACTCTGACGATCTTTTTAATATTGCTGTTTTATTAGAGGCAGATAGAAAGCGCAAAAAAAAAAGTCAAAGTGGTGTAAGTCTTGGCTTCAAAAAAGAAACAAGCTATCCCATAATCAATTATCAGAGGAACTGAGACTAGAGCCTAAAGACTATATGAACTATTTAAGAATGGATGAATCCACATTTTTAGAACTTCTGTCCTTGGTAACACCAATCATAAAAAAAAAAACAGGATACGATGATGAGGAAGGCTATTACACCTCATGAACGTCTCGTATGTACATTACGATTCCTAGCAACAGGGAGGTCATATGAAGACCTCAAATTTTCCTCCATACAGTTCTTAACGAGCCAATTTTTTTAACTACATCATCACGTGTAGCTGCGGGGTTTACTTCCTTAAATTTTGAAACGAGTATTTCATAAGCATTGTTTTTCATTATTTTATTCGACTATTCTTTACTTTTAACTTTCCATAGGCATGGATGTTGACGGTATATCTCAATAATCTCTCCTACGAAATCTTTACTGTACGCTTCCATTTTTTTAGTTAGGCAGCACAACTATAGCTACAAACGCACGGTACGAAATTTTGGGCGCAAGTGATAGATTTGGTTGTCCGCACCCATCCACCACTCCAACCCCAACACAGACATAAAGCTCCGCCCACAAAATATCAGGAAAATCTGAACGACTCCAACCCCAACCACGACCTGCAAATCGGGGTTGCGATGTAGGTTGTTGGAGCCCATCCACGAGAAAATTTGGTCTGGGTTGGGGTTGGAAATCTGGGTTGGGGTTGAAAATCGTTGTCGTGAATGGGGCCCTTTACGCAAGTTTTCAATCTCAACCCGGACCTACATCGGTCTGGGTTCAGTACCCAACACCTACCGGTGACTGACACTGGCAATGTAAGTGTATATAGAAGGATGACGGCCTCGGCCGCAGCCACGCGGCTCCAAAATTATCAATACTATTGATACAATATATTGTGCCCTTACGTGGCTCCATCAGTAATATCACCGTCAATATTATTGTTCAATGTTCTGTGACCTTATAAGTACTCTGACGTCATGAGTACTGTGACGTCATGATTATTGTGACGTCATGGTACTTCATATACGCGGAGTGAGTCATGGGAAGTCCCAGCGCTCCGCTCCCGACCAATGGGCGGTCTCGAAGTCTCACTGTTGTCCAGGATACGAAACGTCAAACACGTTCTCATAGACGTCATGAGCTAACGTCTAACGTCGTTAAAAAAAGCCAAATGAAGTACCAGATGACGTCAGGCAGACGCAGTCGGCATCGGTTGACGTTATATCACATTTGGCAGATCCTGTCTGACATCACAGGCAGTCACAAAAACTGAAGTCATCATATTAAGCAGACACTACTGATCGTCGAGATCTTCATAGCTGAAGGCGTTATCACACTAAGCAATTTTCTCCAACCTCCGATTAATCGGTGGTACTGCCCATCTCCAGTGCTTTTTCCGCAAAATAGCTTGTCTTCTCAACAAAAATACATAGAATGTCATTTGATACGCTGGATGAAAATTATTTTCCTCCATATCAAATTCCTTCCCGAAAGCTGTGGGCTGCAAAACTGCTCCAACAGTCGGAGGAAAATAACCCAGTGTGATAATACCACACACGCAGTCGACGGCATCATATCAAACAGCGGAGTCCTGAGGTAACGGTCACTCTCCATCGATCCAGAAGGACGAGTCTGCCGTGACGCCGTCCCTGGTCCCCGTTTCTCATGACCCGTCCCCCCAGTCCCACGACCTATGTGGAGCGATATTTATAAAGTCCGATATGGACAGAAATGGACCGAAACGAACCAAAACGGAGTGTTGATAAAATCCGAAATGGACAGAAAGGCCATTGAAGCCATATTAAACTACTAAAATGGACTTTCATGTTTACATGATATGATCTATTAAAAAAAAAAAAAAAAACAGCATGTGGAGTGGTATGACGACCTAAGTAAAAAAGAAAAGCTTATCAACAAAAGGCAGAGATCAGAGAAAAGAAAGAGAAACATGGATGAAATAGAGGAAATTGACTGACTGTTTGTACGAAACATGCAAAGCTTAGTACATTCAGTAGATTGTGTGTTCATCAGCCTGCCCAATGAGAAGGTATAACTGAAACAAAACTGAAAAAATAATAAAAACAAAACAGTTTTTTATTTCCTCCGACCTGACAACATGGCCTCCTAAAAGTTTAATATTAATAAATGTGTTGGGGGCATTTTTCTAAAGCACTCCAACCTAAGGGGAAGGATCCATGGTATCCATAACCCAATGAAGAAGAAGAAAGTCTGGCTTAAAATAAATGAATAAATAAATAAGTAAATAAATGAATAAACAGTATGTGGCCCATTAGTAATAACTATTACTACTACTCCGGAAATGGCTGCGAACGGAAATGACTGTGACCACTACAACACATCTAAATATCAATTACAGGGGGAGTGTACTATACTGCGTAAAACATTGTAGTATAAGCTCAAATGTTCCTAGAAATGCATTAGTACGTAACTACGATTATTACATTTGTGCTAAAATTGTGGTTGTAATATTGCCTCATAAGAGCAAGCTACCTGATAGTAAGTTACATTTAATTTTTGTTACGCTTGGATACCAGTTATTTCCTTTCTTGCTAAACAGAATCGTATAGCGTCAGTTTTATTAAAAACAACTTGATATGACTGCTTCAGCTTGTTCTGACTGACTTAGTAGCGTGCTTTTTGGTCCAAGAAATACGAACACCGTGTTTAACCTAAAATCCAGTTCCGCCCCCTACCGCCACCGTGGCCCATTAACTACGAGGAAAAATGACTACAGCTGCCCCACCCCTGTCATCTGCCCAGTACCTCTTTAAAGGCGTTATCACACTGAGCTATTTCTCCTCCAACCTCCAATTAATCCACAGTACCCCCCCCCCTCCAGATTGTTTTCCGCCAGAAAACCACTATGGCAAACTATTTTGATTTCTTAACAATTTACATAGACTGTCATTCCCGAAAGCTGCAGGA
Organism: Oratosquilla oratoria; assembly: GCF_046742065.1. Classification (NCBI taxonomy): domain Eukaryota; kingdom Metazoa; phylum Arthropoda; class Malacostraca; order Stomatopoda; family Squillidae; genus Oratosquilla; species Oratosquilla oratoria. Next base: position 27,028,120 of record NC_134817.1, on the reverse strand, counting down.
TGTAGATCTGCTCCAATAGTCGGAGTAAAAGTAGCCCAATGTGATAACGCCTCAGGTGTCCTCGTCGCTCTAATAACCTGTATCCTGCCTGGGTACGGACAAATGTTCATAGCCTTAATTCAAAAGTGGACAAATGCTCATACCCCAAAAATCTCACACACCCTGATGGCATTCTTATCTAAATCTATGTGTTTTTTTTTTGTGTGGGATTATGATTTTATTTTTATTAAGATTTTTGTGGGAGTATGACTTTATTTTTAAGATATTTGTGTAATTCTAATTTAATTTTGTTTCCTTTTAATTAAGATAGAATAAAATACAAGTAATTTTGACTGGGTAGTTTTGAAAGAAATTACAATTCTTTGAAGATCTTACGTGAGATAGTGTGCATTAATTGGCATTGGTACCAAAAAACTTTAGATTAAAGATAATGATAACAGTTTATTTTGGGGGTAATATTATTGCCTTTGAGGGATTCCTATTTGATTTTATTTTATTAAATAAATGTTTTCTTAATTTGTTTCAAGTTTGAGGGACCCCTAATTGCGTTTTGGTGTTTTTTTTTTTTTTATAAAGTTTGTTCAAACAAATGTTATTTCATTGTTTGAACTTTGAGGTGCGATTATTATGAATGGATAAATGTTTTGAGTAATTTTAGGATCATTTGTATATTGAAATTGTAGGTTTTTATAGCAAAGTTGGTTTAAAAACTTGGTATATGGATGGGAACTTTGCCATGACACCAAAGATCTTCAAACAGCTGCATGTGATCCTCGCTCCGCTGGAGAACTCTGCTATGTCATGCGCATATACCTTCCTTCCTGGCAAAACCCAAGCAGTATATGAGGAACTGTTGCAGGCAGTCACTGCTAAGTGTGAGGAACATGGGTTTTCTCTGGACCCTGACAGAGGGCTCATGGATTTTGAGAGCGCTGCCATTCAAGTTGAAGGAATAGTACTGGAACCACACGTGAGACTCCAGGGCTGCTTCTTCCATCTGACCCAGAGTACTTGGAGGAAAGTGCATGGGCTTGGCCTGACAAACTTGCACAAGGACAACGATGAGGTGAAAGTGTTTTGTGGGATGATTGATGCGCTTGCCATGCGCTCTGTGGATAAAGTGAATGAGAGGTTGGCATACCTCAGGGGAAATGTGCCAACTGAGCTCGAGGATCTTCTGGACTATTTTGATACAACTTACGTCACTGGGACTTACCGCCACGTTCAGCGACCAGCAGCCCTGATGGAACACCGCCACCACCCAGGCTTAGCAGGTTGCCCCGCTCCCCCTCTATCCACCAAAATTGTGGAATGTGAACGAAATCACCCTCGCCGGGGAGGACCGTACCAACAACTTGTGCGAGAACTGGAACAATGCATTCCTGCAGCTGGTTGGACACTGTCATCCTGCCTTCTGGAAAGCTGTGGACTGCTTGAGGAAAGACCAAGTAGTGGTGTCTACAATGATTCTGCAGGGTAATCAGGGACAACCACCCAGAAAAAGAGTCAAGAAAGCCAGCAAAGCATACCAATAGCGACTGAGGAAGCTGTGTGAGGATTTTACAGCTGACCACATGGATCTGCCAACATTTCTGCGAGTTTATAAACTCCCAAAAATGTAAATAGTAACTAAATATTTGTAATATTATAAATGTAAGATATATATATATATATATATATATATATATATATATATATATATATATATGTATGTATGTATATATTGAATAGATTACAAATATCTACCATGGCTTCTGTGAGTTTCCTTTAATCAAGAATAAGGTGTGAGATGGCTTCTGTCTTAATCCTTTAATCAATAATAGGTGTGAGCATTTGTCCTGTTAGCACTCCAGTGAGCATTTGTCCTGTGAGATTTTGTCCTACCCCCATCTTACCCGCTTCATTTGTGTCATTATGACATTTGGAAATAAACTCTCCTACTGGGATTCTACCCTCGTCTTATAAAAAGCAAGCCGCTCAGGCGAGGATTCGAATCCCAGTAGGAGAGTTTATTTCCAAATGAGGGATTTTTTTTTTTTTTTTTTTTTTTTTTTTTTTCTAAGGAAGGGTGGTTGCATGGGAGCTTACTCGGAGAGACCTTGGGAACTTGCGCCGGCGTGTGAGTGAAGGAACGCTCTCCCTGGCGTTTGTTCCCAACTGATGATGATATATAATGTGTAACTCTGATCCGTAGGGATGTCATTAATACACTGACTACATAAAATTTATATAGTCATTGCCCACTACGGTATCCAATCAGATGAGGCTCTAGTTACGCCCTCACCCATCATCTGAGGCGTTTCACACGTATCGACCTTCCGCCGTGCGCCGTCTACAAGACATCGTCCTCTCATATAATCACGGGATGTCTACGGACGCTTTTACACGTCACGACCAAGATCACGTGTGATAGCATTCATAGACGACCATAATTATTTGAGAACCCGGCGTCGTGTCGTGGACGGCGTACGGCGAAATACGGACGTTTGTGGGAAGCCACGACCCGCTGCCCCAGTTCTCAGCAACACGTCGCGTTATTTTAGGTCATCGTGTATTTCACACGAATCAAGCTCAGCGTTGGGCTAGGTTTACATATCTTTTGTGTCAAATGTGAAATACACCAGATTTAGATTAAAAATATATGATGTTTACAAAACTATCCTTAGAGAGTCTCATTAAAACGGGATTCATAGTATTTACGGATATCCTAACCCTTACATTGATTTGAAGCAAATATCGAATCAAGCAAAACCTTAAAACGGGATTCATAGTACGAATATCCTCACATAGCAGTTACGAATCTCCTGATCCTCACATGAATTTGAAACATATGAATATAAGAATGAAGGAGACTGCAAGAGACCATAAGGCCTACACTAGACAGCTCCGTATCCATCACCACCTGTCATTCCCATCCATAAAGTTGTCTAATCGTTTCTTAAAACAACTGATAGTTTCAGCGCTTACTACATGGTTACTAAGTTTATTCCATTCGTCGACCACCCTATTAGTAAAACAATTCTTGCCTATTTCCTTTTTAAATCTAAATTTGTCCAGTTTATAACCATTACTGCGAGTCCTGCCCTGTTGTTTTAATATGATGACCTTGTTTGCATCACCCTTGTTAAAGCCTTTGAGAACTCCTTCGCCACGAAAATGACGCATTTGACCTATTCTCTCAACCTTGACGCCGCCCGACGAGTCTATTCAGGTGAGGGGAGGAAATCGTACCCATAAAGCATTTGTTGGACTGGTGATCGACAGCTTTCTTAGAATCGGACGAGACTTCAGAGATCGTAAACTTTATAGACTAATCGATTGGTAATACGAAGGACACACACACACATACTATGTATATATATATATATATATATATATATATATATATATATATATATATGTGTGTGTGTGTGTGTGTGTGTGTGTGTGTGTGTGTGTGTGTGTGTGTGTGTGTGTGCGTGTTGGTTACCTTTTCATATTTTCTTTTTACTAATTTTACATTTTCTTAACTTTTTGTGTGTATTTTTTCAATTTTATAATTGCTTTCCACTTTATCCAATATATCTTTTTTCATTATTTTTGTATTTTCTAATTTTTATAATAAAATTTTCTTTAGTTAATTTTTTTTATGTTTTATATTTATATTTTTTGTTTCTATTTGATTTTTCAGATTTTCTAATGTTACATCTGAATATTGCCACCTTGTTTTCTTTTTTCTTATGCCTGTTTTTCTTCTTTCTTATTTCATTTTTCTGGCGCATTTTTTGTTATTTTTTTTCTTATTTTTCAGTTGTATTTTTTCTATTTAATTTTTCTATAGCATTTTTCTGTTTTCTTTTTTTTTCTATTAATTTCTTATCATATTTTTGTGTTTTTCTTTTTTCTTTCTATATTGTCCATTCTATTTTTATATTCTATTTGTCAATGTTTCTATGCAATTTTTCTAATTTTATTAGTTTATTTGTTAGTTTTATCTTATTCTTCTATATCTACTTTTTCTATTACATTTGTTTTCAATTTAATTTTTATATCTAATTTTTCCACATTCTATTCTTCTATATTTCAATATAAGTTTTCTATCTTTCTAATTTTTTTTCTATATTAATCATTTCCTTGTATTTTGTATTTTCTCTTTTGTCTACTCAATGTTTGAGTTTATTTTTTCGGCGGCGTCTTGTTTAGTTCCCAAACATGAAACACTAGTTTAGCTGACGCCTCGTAGCAGAGTCGGGGCCACCTGATGCTGCCGAGTACTCTCGAGACGGCGTGGCAAAGGCCCTGCTGGCCCCCTTTCTTGGCCTTCGGGTTCCTTTTCTTGAAGATTAGGGTCGTCTCGAGGCGGAAGCAGGAGATTCGGCGACCGGTCACCCACGGGTGGGCAAGATCCCGCGGCAGGAGGGTCGGGTCCAGGGGTCTTTCTCGAAGCAGCGCATGATCAGGTCTCTGCACAGGCGGGTGATGTTGCTGGGGAAGAGCGGGCCGGCTCTCCGGACAGAAGCCAGGTTGTCGAAAGGGTCGTCACGGCACACCATGTGGTAGAGGATTGCCCCGAGACTCCAGACGGCTGTCGGTGCGTGCAGAAAGCTTCCGCTTCTGATGAATTCCAGAGACCAGCAGAGAGGCGTCCCTCCCGTGAAGGTTCCCCAGTGGCGTTCGGCCATCTCCCCGCAGCCGAAATCGATCAGTCGGATATCAAGGTCACCCGTGCTCTTGCCCCTGAAGAGCAGGACGTTCTCCGACTTGATATCCTTATGGGAGATTCCGGCAAGGAGACAATACTGGACTGTCTCGACGATCTTGTCGAATAGTCTCTTGACTTCATCCATGGAAAGAGGTTCGCCGTTGTCGATCTTCATGTAGTTCAAGAACGACACGGCCCCGGGGGGAAGCTCCATCACCATGAAGAAGAAGCCTTCGATGGTGATGCAGTCGTGCAGTCCAATCATCCCCGAGACGTGCTGGAGCCTTTCCAGCAAGACGGCCTCCGTGGGCACCGTCTCCCCGCCCCAAGGAATCGACCGTCGTCAGGAGGATCCACTTGATGACAACCCGGGCACCGTCTTTGATCCTTTGGGCTGGGAAGACAATGCCGAGACCTCCCTTGCCGCGAAGGTGGCCTAAACGGTCATTTCTGAGACGCTACACGTTCCCCCGAAGAAGGCAGAGCTCGGACGAGAGCGGTGATTCTCTGGACAAAGACAACATCGCATCGCAGATACAGTGTTATTTTGAACCGCACTAGGGCGGGCGCGCACACACACATAATGTGCGGACGCTGAGCTGCGGGTGGGGATGAATTAAGGGTTAGGGACAAGATTTGGACTAGGGATGGGGTTAGAATAAGGGAGATCAGACCTAGGGTCAGGACTGAGATTAGGATTGAGAAGAGGGAGGTAGTGATGCCTAATCCTATTTCTAAAAATACCAAGATCAAACAGGATACATGGAGCCTTCGGATTTGACAGGAAGAATCGAAAATGTACGTAGCCATAAATAATGGATTAAAACAATGGCTGGAGGAAGAGGAGGAGGAGATTGATAAAATCCTACAAACGTTTCCTCGTTCCTCCATGAACTACCAACGGAAAGCGTCGCTCACCCGCAATGTCATTTAACGCCAGATAACAATTTCACCCTTCATGATCCACTGCAAGACCGCCCCTGGGCTACGATACAACACCTGTACTTCACCACGGCATGAGTGGACAAATTTATGTTAGGCATCTTCTGTATCCTATCCGAGAGTTGACACCTTGACGTGGTGGATAGGCTTGAGAATCTTAATGATTACAAAAGCTATGTCGATAGAGAGGAAATATCTGTAGGGTCACCCATATCGAACAGGTTTTGTAAGAAAGATCAGACAAAGAGCAGCTCACACACACAGTCGCAGGACCCACTGCTAACTGGCACGTCCCTGATGGCGAACAGGGAAATTCCTCATAGATTTTTGGGGTACCATCATAATGATGGCGTGGATCTTTGGATACCCTATAAATATAGGGCTTCACCGAATATAATGAATAAGGTGACACCAGAGAAATATCTTACCAGAAACCACTTGGCACGGAAGTGAGATTACTGCCAACCCCCATTCATAGCCAATAGGAATAGCACAACCAACACAAAACAGGGCGTTCCTGTTGGATCATCGTCACCTAAAAGTCCAACCGTATTGCCTCGTGTGTTTACGGCAGTGTGCCACCGAATGTGAGTAAGCACTGTCCAAGCAGATCCAAGTCTTGGACATTAAACAACATGAAGAAAATGAAGATCTATACTTACAACATAAGAAGTCTCTCAGAAGACTACAGACTGGAGAGTTTAATGGAAGAACTAGACAACATCAAGTGGGACATCGTAGGACTGAGCGAAGTCCGAAGAGCGGAAGAAAAGCTGATGCAATTACAAGATGGTCACCACCTGTTCTACTATAGAGGTAAGGACAAAGAAAGATCGAATGGAGTAGGATTCATGATAAACCAAGAAGTTGCTGATAACTTATTCAAGTTCAGTAGCTTATCAGACAGGGTAGCTTGGATTGTGATTAGGTTGTGTAAAAGGTTGCTTGGATTGTGATTAGGCTGTGCAAAAGATACACTCTAAAAATAGTTCAGGTTTATGCACCAACTTCACAGAGTTCAGACGATGAAATTGAGTCGTTCTATGATGATTTAAGTCAGGTAATGGATCAAGAAAAAAGTAAGTACACGTTGGTAATAGGCGACTTTAATGCTAAAGTGGGGAAGAAGATGGGAGATGAGACGTGCATTGGTAAGTTTGGAGTAGGTGAAAGAAATAACAGAGGCGAGATGTTAGTAAATTTTGCAGAGAACTACAATATGAGGATAATGAACACTTTCTTCCAAAAGCGTGTAGGTCGTAAATGGACGTGGAGAAGTCCAAATGGAACAACAAAGAACGAAATAGACTTCATATTAGGAGATGAGAGCAAAAGCGTTAGCAATGTTACGGTGATAAATAAAGTCAACATAGGTAGTGACCATAGAATGGTAGGTTGCACAGCTAAATTCAATTTCAGAGCCGAGAGAAATAAACTAGTTTTAAAAAAGAAAATAAGCCTTGCAAAGGTTAAGGATAATAAGAAGAAATTTCAATTAGAAATTAAAAATAGATTCGAAGCTCTAAGAACTAACGAGGACAGCGTGGAAGATATTAATTTGAATTTAGTGAATATCATTAGGGAATCGGCAGAGAAAGTAGGAAGTACAAAAAACATTAGTGAGAACAAATACTCCAAAGCTACAAATGACCTAATTAAAAGACGAAGGACCATGCAGATTAAAAGCTGGAGAGATGAAACAGAAAGAGTAGAACTAAACAAGCTTATCAACAAAAGGCAGAGATTAGAGAAAAGAAAGAGAAACATGGATGAAATAGAGGAAACTATTCGGAAAGGTAAAAGTATTAAAGTGACCGAGCGCAGGCATGCTTTAGGAAGACAGCAAATGATATGTTTGAAAGATAGAAATGGAGAAATAATTAAATGTAGAGACAACATGGTAAAATGAGTAGAAGCATTTTACCAAAAGCTTTACTCGTCGAAGACGGTAGTTGACTCAGTAAATTCATGTGTAGACGTTAGTAGTGTACCAGAGATTGGAAAGGAAGAAGTATAATTTGCTCTAAAAGCTATTAAACGAGAAAAAAGCACCTGGGGAAGATGGTATATTAATAGATTTATTTAAAAACGCAGGGAAATTAGTTTATATCAAATTAGCTCAGTTGTACACCCAGTGCTTACGTCAAGAAAGCGTTCCTGAATCGTGGTGCAATGCTATAGTGATTTTGCTTTATAAAAAAGGAGACCAGAAGGACCTTAGTAACTATCGACCGATTAGCTTGCTATCAAATATATATAAAGTATTCTCCAAGATCCTTACAAATAGACTAAGTCAAGTTTTAGATGGAAACCAACCGAGAGAACAGGCAGGCTTTAGGAGCGGATATTCGACTCTAGACCATTTGCAGGCGATAAATCAACTAATCGAGAAAACGACAGAATACAATATACCTCTGTGTTTAGCTTTTGTAGATTACGAGAAGGCCTTTGACTCGGTAGAACAAATAGCAATACTAAACTCGCTACGCAAACAGGGTACAAACGAACAGATCATAAGAGTTTAGAAAAAAAGTATGCGAAAGGTGCCGCTATAATTCGAATACATAAAGATACAGAGAAGATCAAGATCGAGAAAGGAGTGCGACGAGGCGATACAATTTCATCCAAATTATTTACAGCTTGTTTGGAAGATATTTTCAGAAGGTTGAGTTGGGAAAAGAAATGTTTGAAGGTTAATGGCGAATATTTGAACCACCTAAGATTTGCGGACGACATTATTCTTATCTCAGAAAGAGCAGAGGACTTGCAAGATATGCTGAGCGATCTAAACAAAGAAAGACGCAAAGTAGGTTTAAAAATGAATAAGAGTAAAACCAAAGTAATGTTCAACACGAAAGTTCAAAGTAAAGAGATTGTAATTGATGGTGAGAGTCTTGAGGAAGTTGAAGAGTATAATTATTTAGGGCAGATGGTGAAGGTGACAAAAGATCACGATAATGAAATAAAAAGACGCATTACAATTGGTTGGAAAGTGTTTGGTAAGTATAAGAAAATCCTGAGAGGCTCTCTACATTTATGTCTGAAACGTAAAGTTTACAATCAGTGCAATCTACCAGCAATGACCTACGGGTGTGAGACTTGGAAGCTGACGAGGGCGATGGAAACAATGCTAAGGATTGCACAGAGGAGAATGGAGAGATCAATGATGGGAATAACACTAAGAGACCAATTGAAGAATAAAAGCAAAGGTCACACAAATTCCATCGAAACTACTTAAAGACTATCTAAGAGCATAATAAACAGTGCCACGTGATATGTATACTTAAACTAATGGATAAGCACACACGCTCATACAAATTATGTGAATCGAATGATACATTAGAAAATAGCATGACATTTCTAGGAAACTCTAACACAGTTGCGGACATGCGCGCACACACACACAGTACTTGGAATAACTTAGAAGGTGATATAGCCTAAGCTCGAACAATGCATGGATTCAAATCTAAATATAATTACTGGAAATCAAGGATATAGATTAAGTTGAAACTGTACATATATTTGAGGCTAGGTACAATAAATTGGAGAGCAGGAGACGGAACTCAACGAGCGCCGGTCCTTACCTGCATACCATAATTAGTTAACATACACACACACACACATGCCCCCTTCCCACACACACTTTGATAATAATTGCAGAGTAAGAGCCATGACATCCGCTCCTGGCTAACCCTTACTCTCCAATTATAGCTAGATTTTTTTTTTTAATTCCAATGTACGATAATTTGAGACCAAGAGACAGTATCCCCACGAACGTCGCTCCTCTCTTGTACACTACAATTTTGTAAACACACATAATATGAAACACACACACACATGTCATATATATATATATATGACAAAACATATGTTCCTTTACACATGCACGTACACCCACGTGCACAAAACAGTTTATATAAACGCACATCAACATACAAGAGAGAGAGAGAGAGAGAGAGAACGAGGGATAGAGAAAGAGAGAGGGAGGGGCGTAACCTGCCCACGCACGCACCAAGCAGCCATTTGCTTTCACCTGGCGAGAGTTATCGTGCCTTATAAGGGATCGAGGAGCAGAAAGAATGTCGGCAAGACACAACCCAGCAACCCCTCCGTGCCAGGTGGGGCTTTTGTGTGTCACTCTGCCTCTCGACTATTCATTACCGTGCCACAGCCAAACCCCCACCCCCAACTTCTGTCCATAACCTTATCTCTGGGACGGAAAACATTATGGGTAGGGATGATAGGTAGTAATAGACATGGAACTGTCTAGTAGGCCTTATGGTCTCTTGCAGTCTCCTTCATTCTTATGTTCTTATGTAAGTTTAGAACGAACGTTCAATATTTCTCGAATGTGCTCCCACATGCGATGACTGAAGGCGTTATCACACTGGGCTATTTCACCTCCGACTGTTGGAGCAGATTTACTGTTCGCAGCTTTCGGGAAGGAATCTATGGTGGAAGAACAAATTTCCCTCCACCGTATCAAATTACATTCATTTCCCTCCAACGTATCAAATTGTATTCTATGTAAATTGTTGAAACAAAATAGTTTGTCACAGTGATTGAACAGCGAAAAAAGTGCTGGTGGTGGGCTGTACCATCGATTAATTAGAAACTGGAGGAAAAATAGCCCAATGTGATAACGCCTTAACTGCCACCGACGAATGTATATAACGTCACTACGTGCGTGCGAAAGAATTTCCGCATCATTCCGTACATGTGTTAAGGGCCCCATTCACGACAACGATTTTCAACCCCAACCCAGATTTCGGACATGGTCGGGGTTGGAGTTGTGGTTGGCGGCTTCGCCACTCACTGCAACAACCAATTGTCCAATTTTTCGCAGTTGATCCGCAGTTCTATTGTGATAAGATGTCTGATCTCGACTCTGACGATCTTTTTAATATTGCTGGTTTTTTAGAGGCAGATAGAAAGCGCAAAAAAAAAAGTCAAAGTGGTGTAAGTCTTGGCTTCAAAAAAGAAACAAGCTATCCCATAATCAATTATTAGAGGAACTGAGAGTAGAGCCTAAAGACTATATGAACTATTTAAGAATGGATGAATCCACATTTTTAGAACTTCTGTCCTTGGTAACACCAATCATAAAAAAAAACAGGATACGATGATGAGGAAGGCTATTACACCTCATGAACGTCTCGTATGTACATTACGATTCCTAGCAACAGGGAGGTCATATGAAGACCTCAAATTTTCCTCCATACAGTTCTTAACGAGCCAATTTTTTTAACTACATCATCACGTGTAGCTGCGGGGTTTACTTCCTTAAATTTTGAAAAGAGTATTTCATAAGCATTGTTTTTCACTATTTTATTCGACTATTCTTTACTTTTAACTTTCCATAGGCATGGATGTTGACGGTATATCTCAATAATCTCTCCTACGAAATCTTTACTGTACGCTTCCACTTTTTTAGTTAGGCTAAAACGCACGGTACGAAATTTTGGGCGCAAGTGATAGATTTGGTTGTCCGCACTCATCCACCACTCCAACCCCAACACAGACATAAAGCTCCGCCCACAAAATATCAGGAAAATCTGAACGACTCCAACCCCAACCACGACCTGCAAATCGGGGTTGCGATGTAGGTTGTTGGAGCCCATCCACGAGAAAATTTGGTCTGGGTTGGGGTTGGAAATCTGGGTTGGGGTTGAAAATCGTTGTCGTGAATGGGGCCCTTTACGCAAGTTTTCAATCTCAACCCGGACCTACATCGGTCTGGGTTCAGTACCCAACACCTACCGGTGACTGACACTGGCAATGTAAGTGTATATAGAAGGATGACGGCCTCGGCCGCAGCCACGCGGCTCCAAAATTATCAATACTATTGATACAATATATTGTGCCCTTACGTGGCTCCATCAGTAATATCACCGTCAATATTATTGTTCAATGTTCTGTGACCTTATAAGTACTCTGACGTCATGAGTACTGTGACGTCATGATTATTGTGACGTCATGGTACTTCATATACGCGGAGTGAGTCATGGGAAGTCCCAGCGCTCCGCTCCCGACCAATGGGCGGTCTCGAAGTCTCACTGTTGTCCAGGATACGAAACGTCAAACACGTTCTCATAGACGTCATGAGCTAACGTCTAACGTCGTTAAAAAAAGCCAAATGAAGTACCAGATGACGTCAGGCAGACGCAGTCGGCATCGGTTGACGTTATATCACATTTGGCAGATCCTGTCTGACATCACAGGCAGTCACAAAAACTGAAGTCATCATATTAAGCAGACACTACTGATCGTCGAGATCTTCATAGCTGAAGGCGTTATCACACTAAGCAATTTTCTCCAACCTCCGATTAATCGGTGGTACTGCCCATCTCCAGTGCTTTTTCCGCAAAATAGCTTGTCTTCTCAACAAAAATACATAGAATGTCATTTGATACGCTGGATGAAAATTATTTTCCTCCATATCAAATTCCTTCCCGAAAGCTGTGGGCTGCAAAACTGCTCCAACAGTCGGAGGAAAATAACCCAGTGTGATAATACCACACACGCAGTCGACGGCATCATATCAAACAGCGGAGTCCTGAGGTAACGGTCACTCTCCATCGATCCAGAAGGACGAGTCTGCCGTGACGCCGTCCCTGGTCCCCGTTTCTCATGACCCGTCCCCCCAGTCCCACGACCTATGTGGAGCGGTATTTATAAAGTCCGAAATGGACAGAAACGGACCGAAACGAACCAAAACGGAGTGTTAATAAAATCCGAAATGGACAGAAAGGCCCTTGAAGCCATATTAAACTACTAAAATGGACTTTCAGGTTTACATGATATGGTCTATTAAAAAAAAAAAAAAAACAGCATGTGGAGTGGTATAACGACCTAAGTAAAAAAGAAAAGCTTATCAACAAAAGGCAGAGATCAGAGAAAAGAAAGAGAAACATGTTGAAATAGAGGAAACTATTCGGAAAGTAAGGAATTGACTGACTGTTTGCACGAAACATGCAAAGCTTAGTACATTCAGTAGATTGTGTGTTCATCAGCCTGCCCAATGAGAAGGTATAACTTAAACAAAACTGAAAAAATAATAAAAACAAAACAGTTTTTTATTTCCTCCGACCTGACAACATGGCCTCCTAAAAGTTTAATATTAATAAATGTGTTGGGGGCATTTTTCTAAAGCACTCCAAACTAAGGGGAAGGATCCATGGTATCCATAACCCAATGAAGAAGAAGAAAGTCTGGCCTAAAATAAATGAATAAATAAATAAGTAAATAAATAAATAAACAGTATGTGGAGTCAGCAACCTCCCGACTTTGATCCACGCCCGTGGCCCATTAGTAATAACTATTACTACTACTCCGGAAATGGCTGCGAACGGAAATGACTGTGACCACTACAACACATCTAAATATCAATTACAGGGGGAGTGTACTATACTGCGTAAAACATTGTAGTATAAGCTCAAATGTTCCTAGAAATGCATTAGTACGTAACTACGATTATTACATTTGTGCTAAAATTGTGGTTGTAATGTTGCCTCATAAGAGCAAGCTACCTGATAGTAAGTTACATTAAATTTTTGTTACGCTTGGATACCAGTTATTTCCTTTCTTGCTAAACAGAATCGTATAGCGTCAGTTCTATTAAAAACAACTTGATATGACTGCTTCAGCTTGTTCTGACTGACTTAGTAGCGTGCTTTTGGTCCAAGAAATACGAACACCGTGTTTAACCTAAAATCCAGTTCCGCCCCCTACCGCCACCGTAGCCCATTAACTACGAGGAAAAATGACTACAGCTGCCCCACCTCTTTAAAGGCGTTATCACACTGAGCTATTTCTCCTCCAACCTCCAATTAATCCACAGTAACCCCCCCCCCCTCCAGATTGTTTTCCGCCAGAAAACCACTATGGCAAACTATTTTGATTTCTTAACAATTTACATAGACTGTCATTCCCGAAAGCTGCAGGATGTAGATCTGCTCCAATAGTCGGAGTAAAAGTAGCCCAATGTCATAACGCCTCAGGTGTCCTCGTCGCTCTAATAACCTGTATCCTGCCTGGGTACGGACAAATGTTCATAGCCTTAATTCAAAAGTGGACAAATGCTCATACCCCAAAAATCTCACACACCCTGATGGCATTCTTATCTAAATGTATGTGGGTTTTTTTTGTATGGGATTATGATTTTATTTTTATTAAGATTTTTGTGGGAGTATGACTTTATTTTTAAGATATTTGTGTAATTCTAATTTAATTTTGTTTCCTTTTAATTATTGGACTATTTTCTTTGAAATCCAAGGCAAGATAGAATAAAATACAAGTAATTTTGACTGGGTAGTTTTGAAAGAAATTACAATTCTTTGAAGATCTTATGTGAAATAGTGTGCATTAATTGGCATTGGTGCCAAAAAACTTTAGATTAAAGATAATGATAACAGTTTATTTTAGGGGTAATATTATTGCCTTTGAGGGATTCCTATTTGATTTGATTATATTAAAGAAATGTTTTCTTAATTTGTTTCAAGTTTGAGGGACCCCTAATTGCGTTTTGGTGTTTTGTTTTTTTATAAAGTTTGTTCAAACAAATGTTATTTCATTGTTTGAACTTTGAGGTGCGATTATTATGAGTGGATAAATGTTTTGAGTGATTTTAGAATTATTTGTATATTTAAATTGTAGGTTTTTATAGCAAATTATTTCTAAACTTGGTATACGAATGGGAACTCGCCATGGCACCAAAGATCTTCAAACAGCTGTATGTGATCCGCGCTCCGCTTTGGAACTGTGCTGTGTCATGTGCATATGCCTTCCTTCCTGGCAAAGCCCAAACAGTATATGAGGAACTGTTGCAGGCAGTCAATGGTAAGTGTGAGGAACATGGGTTTTCTCCGGATAGTGACAGAGTGGTCATGGATTTTGAGAGAGCTGCCATTCAAGCTGAAGGAACAGTACTGGGACCACACTTGAGAGTCCAGAACTGCTTCTTCCATCCGACCCATAGTACATGGAGGAACGTGCAGGAACTTGGCCTGACAAATTTGCACTAGGACAACGATGAGGTGAAAGTGTTCTGTGGGATGATTGATTTGCTTGCCATGCTCCCTGTGGATAAAGTGAATGATGGGATGGCATACCTCAGGGAAAATGTGCCAGCTGAGCTTGAGGATCTACCGGACTATTTCGATGCAACTTACGTCACTGGAAGTTACCGCCACGTTCAGCGACCAGTAGCCAACCCTTATGGAACACCGCCAACACCCAGGCTTCGCATGTTGCCCCCCCAACACCTCTATCTACCAGAATTGCGAAATGTGAACAAAGTCACCCTCGCCGGGGAGGAGGACCGTACCAACAACTTGTGCGAGAGCTGGAACAATGCATTCCAGCAACTGGTTGGACACTGTCATCCTGCCTTCTGGAAAGCTGTGGACTGCTTGAGGAAAGATAAGCAGTGGTGTCTACGATGATTCTGCAGGATAATCAGGAAGAGCCACCCAGGAAGAGAGTCAAGAAAGCCAGCAAAACATACCAACAACGACTGAGGAAGCTGTGCACAGAGTGTGTGTGTGTGTGTGTGTGTGTGTGTGAAATAAACAGATTACAAATATCTACCATGGCTTCTGTCTTAACCCTTTAATCAATAATAGGTGTGAGCATTTGCCCTGTTAGCATTCGTCCAGTGAGCATTTGTCTTGTGAGCTTTTGTCCTTCCCCCATCCTGCCCGCTTCATTTGTGTCATTATGACATTTGGAAATAAACTCTCCTTCTAGGATTCGAACCCTCGTCTTATAAAAAGCAAGCCGCTCAGGCCAGGATTCGACTCCCACAAGAGACGACCCTCGATGGAAGAGACGAAGGGGACGACGCCCAAAGAGTACATGGCTGGGGCACGTTGATCGATCCCGTCGATTTTTTTTTTTTTTTTTTTATGGGAAGGAAGGGTGTCTGCATGGGAGCTTACTCGGAGAGACCTTGGGGACTGGCGCCGGCGTGTGAGTGAAGGAACGCTCTCCCCGCCTTATGCTCCCAACAGATGATGATATATAATGTGTAACTCTGATCCGTAGGGATGTCATTAAAATCCCTAATACACTGACTACATAAAATTCCTGTAGTCATTGCCCACTACGGTATCCAATCAGATGAGGCTCTAGTTACGCCCTAACCCGTCATCTGTGGCGTTTCACACGTATCGACTTTTCGCCGTGCGCCGTCCACGACAAGACGTCGTGCTTTCATATAACCACGGGATGTCTATGGACGCTTTTACACGTCACGACCAAGACCACGTGTGATAGCATTCATAGACAACCATAATTATTTGAGAACACGGCGTCGTGTCGTGGACGGCGTACGGCGAAATACGGACGTTTGTGGGAAGCCACGACCCGCTGCCCCAGTTCTCAGCAACACGTCGCGTTATTTTAGGTCATCGTGTATTTCACACAAATCAAGCTCAGCGCTGGGCTAGGTTTATATATCTTTTGTGTCAAATGTGAAATACATCAGATTTAGATTAAAAATTATGTGTTGTTTACAAAACTACCCCTAGAGAGTCTCATTAAAACGGAATTCATAGTATTTACGGATATCCTGTCCCTTACATTGATTGGAAGCAGATACGAATCAAGCAAAACCTTAAAACGGTAATCATAATACGAATATCCTCAGATTTGAAAGGATTTATAAAATTAGAGAGAACTCCTTCGCTACGAAAATGACGCATTTGACCAATTATCTCAGCCTTGACGCCGCCCGACGATTCTATTCAGCTGAGGGGAGGAATTTGTACCTATGAATCATGTGTTGGACTAGTGATCGACAGCTTTCTTACAATTGGACGAGACTTCAGAGATCGTAAACTTTATAGATCAATCGATTGGCAATACGAAGGACACACACACACACACACGCATATATATATATATATATATATATATATATATATATACATATATATACATATATATATACATATATATATATATATATATATATATATATATATGTGTGTGTGTGTGTGTGTGTGTGTGTGTGTGTGTGTGTGTGTGTGTGTGTATGTGTGTGTGTGTGTGGATGAACATGCATTCTTTAATCATTATTATTACTATTTACCTTTTCATATTTTCTTTTTATTAATTTTTCCATTTTTTTTACTTTTGTGTGTATTTTTTTCAATTCTATACTTGGTTTCTATTTTTTCCAATATTTCTTTTTTTCATTATTTTCTAATTTTCATAATAAAAATTTCTTTAGTTTATTTTTTCTATTTATCTGTTTTATATTTCTATTTTTTGTTTTTATTTGATTTTTCAGATTTTCTAATTTTGCATTTAAATATTGCCATCTTTTTCTATTTTCTTATGCCTGTTTTTCTTCCTTCTTATTTCAATTTTCTGACGCATTTTTTTTAATTTTTCAATCGTATTTTTCTGTTTTCTTTTTTTTCTATAAATTTCTTATCATATTTTTGCGTTTTTCTTTTTTTCATTTTTCTATTCTCTTTCTATATTGTCTATGTTTCTATGCAATTTTTCTAATTTTGTTAGTTTATTTGTAAGTTTTATCTTATTCTTCTATATTTACTTTTTCTTCTATATTTACTTTTTCTATTATATTTGTTTTCAATTTAATTTTATATTTAATTTTTCCACATTCGATTCTTCTATATTTCTATACAAGTTATCTATCTTTCTATTTTTTTCTATATTAATTTTTTCTTGTATTTTGTATTTTCTCTTTTGTCTATTCAATGTTTGAGTTTATTTTTTCGGCGGCCTTTTGTTTAGTTCCCAAACATGAAACATGTTTAGTTTCGCTGACGCCTCGTAGCAGAGTTGGGGCCACCTGACGCTGCTGAGTACTCTCGAGAGGACGTGGCGACAAAGGCCCTGCTGGCCCTCTTTCTTGGCCTTCGGGTTCCTTTTCTTGAAGATTCAGGTCGTCTCGACGCGGAAGCAGGAGAGTCGGCGACCGGTCTTCCACGGGTGGGACAAGGTCCCGCGGAAGGAGGGTCGGCTCCAAGGGTCTTTCTCGAAGCAGCGCATGATCAGGTCATCTCCCCGCAGCCGAAATCGATCAGTCGGATATCAAGTTCACCCGTGCTCTCGTCCCTGAAGAGCAGGACGTTCTCCGGCTTGATATCCTTGTGGGAGACTCCGGCAACGAGACAGTTCTGGACTGTCTCAACGATCTTGCCGAAGAGTCTCTTGACCTCCTCCATGGAAAGAGGTTCGCCTTTGTCGATCTTCATGTAGTTCGAGAACGACACGGCCCCGGGGGGAAGCTCCATCACCATGAAGAAGGAGCCTTCGATGGTGATGCAGTCGTGCAGTCCAATCATCCCCGGGACGTGCTGGAGCCTTTCCAGCAAGACGGCCTCCGTGGGCACCGTCTCCCCGCCCCCCAGGAATCGACCGTCGTCAGGAGGATCCACTTGATGACAACCCGGGCACCGTCTTTGAGCCTTTGGGCAGCGAAGACGCTGCCGAGACCTCCCTTGCCGAGAAGGTGGCCTAAACGGTCATTTCTGAGACGCTACACGTTCCCCGGAGAAGGCAGAGCTCGGACGAGAGCGGTGAGTCTCTTGACAAAAACAACATCGCATCGCAGATACAGTGTTATTTTGAACTGCACTAGGGCAGGCGCGCACACACGCATAATGTGCGGACGCTGAGCGGCGGGTGGGGATGAATTGAGGGTTAGGGACAAGATTTGGACTAGGGATGGGGTTAGAATAAGGGTTAAGAGTGAGATCAAAGCTAGGGTCAGGACTGAGATTAGGATTGAGAAGAGGGAGGTAGTGATGGATAATCCTATTTCTAAAAATACCAAGTCCAAACAGGATACATGGAGCCTTCGGACTTGACAGGAAGAATCGAAAATGTACGTAGCTGTATATAATTGATAAAAAAAAATGGCTGGAGGAAGAGGAGGAGGAGATTGATAAAATCCTACAAACGTTTCCTCGCTCCTCCATGAACTACCAACGGAAAGCGTCGCTCACCCGAAATGCCATTTAACGCCAGATAACAATTTCATCCTTCATGATCCACTGCAAGACCACCCCTGGGCTACGATACAACACCTGTACTTCACCATGGCATGAGTGGACAAATTTATATTAGGCATCCTCTATATCCTATCCGAGAGTTGACACCTTGACGTGGTGGATAGGCTTCAGAATCTTAATGATTACAAAAGCTACGTCGATAGAGAGGAAATCTGCAGGGTCACCCATATCGAACAGGTTTTTTAAGAAAGGTTAGACAAAGAGCAGCTCAAACACACAGTCGCAGGACCCACTGCTAACTGGCATGTCCCTGATGGCAAACAGGGAAATTCCTTATAGATATATGGGGTACCGTCATAATGACGGCGTGGATCATTGGGCACCCTATAGATATAGGGCTTCACCGAATATAATGAATAGGGTGACACCAGAGAAATATCTCACCAGAAACCAGTTGGCACGGAGGTGAGATTACTGCCAACCCCCATTCATAGCAAATATGAATATCACAACCAAAACAAAACCGGGCGTTCCTGTTGGATCATCGTCTCCTAAAGGTCCAACCCCATTGCCTCGTGTGCTTACGGGCAGTGTGCCACCGAATGTGAGTAAGCACTGTCCAAGCAGATCCAAGTCTTGGACATTAAACAACATGAAGAAAATGAAGAGTTATACTTACAACGTGAGAAGTCTCTCAGAAGACTACAGACTGGAGAGTTTAATGGAAGAACTAGACAACATCAAGTGGGACATCATAGGACTGAGCGAAGTCAGAAGAGCGGAAGAAAAGCTGATACAATTACAAGATGGTCACCACCTGTTCTACTATAGAGGTAAGGACAGAGAAATATCTAGTGGAGTATGATTCTTGATAAACCAAGAAGTTGCTGGTAACGTTGTCAAATTCAGTAGTTTATCAGACAGGGTAGCTTGGATTGTGATTAGGCTGTGCAAAAGATACACTCTAAAAATAGTTCAGGTTTATGCACCAAATTCACAGAGTTCAGACGATAAAATTGAGTCGTTCTATGATGATTTAAGTCAGGTAATGGATCAAGAAAAAAGTAAGTACACGTTGGTAATAGGCGACTTTAACGCTAAAGTGGGGAAGAAGATGGGAGATGAGACGTGCATTGGTTGGTTTGGAGTAGGTGAAAGAAATAACAGAGGCGAGATGTTAGTAATTTTTGCAGAGAACTACAGCATGAGGATAATGAACACTTTCTTCCAAAAGCGTGTAGGTCGTAAATGGACGTGGAGAAGTCCAAAGGGAACAGCAAAGAACGAAATAGACTTCATATTAGGAGATGAGAGCAAAAGCGTTAGCAATGTTACGGTGATAAATAAAGTCAACATAGGTAGTGACCATAGAATGGTAGGTTGCACAGCTAAATTTAATTTCAGAGCCGAGAGAAATTTACTAGTTTTAAAAAAGAAAGTAAGCCTCGCAAAGGTTAAGGATAATAAGAAGCATTTTCAATAAGAAATTAAAAATAGATTCGAAGCTCTAAAAACTAACGAGGACAGTGTGGAAGATATTAATTTGAATTTAGTGAGTATCATTAGGGAATCGATACAGAAAGTAGGAAGTACTCCAAAGCTACAAATGACCTAATTAAAAGAAGAAGAACCATGGAGATTAAAAGGAGAGACGAAATAGAAAGAGTAGAACTAAACAAGCTTATCAATAAAAGGCAGAAATTAGAGAAAAGAAAGAGAAACATGAATGAAATAGAGGGAACTAGTCAGAAAGGTAAAAGTATTAAGGTGACCGAGCGCAGACATGCTTTAGGGAGACAGCAAATGATATGATTGAAAGATAGAAATTGAGAAATAATTAAATGTAGAGACAAGATGGTACAAAGAGTAGAGGAATTTTACCAAGAACTTTACTCGTCGAAGACCGTAGTTAAGTCAGTAAATTCATGTGTAGACGTTAGTAGTGTACCAGAGATTACAAAGGAAGAAGTAGAATTTGGGAAAGCACCTGGGGAAGATGGTATATTAATAGATCTGTTGAAAGACGCAGAGAAATTAGTTAATATTTAATTAGCAGAGTTGTACACCCATTGCTTACGCCAAGAAAGCGTTCCTGAATCGTGGTGCAATGCTATAGTGATTTTGCTTCATAAAAAAGGAGACCAGAAGGACCTTAGTAACTATCGACCGATTAGCTTGCTATCAAACATATATAAAGTATTCTCCAAGATCCTTACAAATAGACTAAGTCAAGTTTTAGATAGAAACCAACCGAGAGAACAGGTAGGCTTTAGGAGCGGATATTCGACTCTAGACCATTTGCAGGCGATAAATCAACTAATCGAGAAAACGACAGAATACAATATACCTCTGTGTTTAGCTTATGTAGATTACGAGAAGGCCTTTGACTCGGTAGAACACATAGCAATACTAAACTCGCTACGCAAACAGGGTACAAACGAACAGATCATAAGAGTTTTAGAAAAAAAAGTATGCGAAAGGTGCCGCTATAATTCGACTACATAAAGATACAGAAAATATCAAGATCGAGAAAGGAGTGCGACGAGGCGATACAATTTCATCCAAATTATTTACAGCTTGTTTGGAAGATATTTTCAGAAGGTTGAGTTGGAAAAAGAAAGGTTTGAAGATTAATGGCGAATATTTGAACCACCTAAGATTTGCGGACGACATTATTCTTATCTCAGAAAGAGCAGAAGACTTGCAAGATATGCTGAGCGATCTAAACAAAGAAAGTATCAAAGTACGTTTAAAATGAATAAGAGTAAAACCAAAGTGAATTCAAATTTATATATTATTATTGGAAATCAAGGATATAGATTAAGTTGAAACTGTACATATATTTGAGGCTAGGTACAATAAATTGGAGAGTAGGAGACGGAACTCAACGAGCATACCACAATAAGTTAACACACGCACACACACGCCCCCTTCCCACACACACTTTGATAATAATTACAGGGAAAGAGACATGACCTCCGCTCCTGTGTAACCCTTACTCTCTAATTATAGCTAGATTTTTTTTATTCTAATGTAGGTACGATAATTTGAGACCAAAAGACAGTATCCCACGAGCGTCGCTCCTCTCTTGTATACTACAATTTTGTAAACACATAATATGAAACACACACACACACACGCATATATATATATATATATATATATATATATATGACAAAACATATGTTCCTCTACACATGCATGCACACCCATGTGGACTTACGTACACAAAACAGTTTATATAAACGCACATAAACATACAAGAGAGAGAGAGAGAGAGAACGAGGGAAAGAGAGAGAGAGAGAGAGAGAGAGAGAGAGAGAGAGAGAGAGAGAGAGAGAGAGAGAGAGAGAGAGAGAGAGAGAGAGAGAGAGAGAGAGAGAGAGAGAGAACGAGGGATAGAGAAAGAGAGAGGAAAGGGCGTAACCTGCCCACGCACGCACCAAGCAGCCATTTGCTTTCACCTGGCGAGAGTTATCTTGCCTTATAAGGGATCGAGGAGCAGAAAGAATGTCGGCAAGACACAACCCAGCAACCCCTCCGTGCCAGGTGGCGCTTTTGTGTCACTCTGACTCTCGACTATTCATCACCGTGCCACAGCCAACACCCCCCCCCCCCACCCAACTTTTGTCCATAACCTTATATCTGGGACGGAAAATGTACAAAAATTACAGAAAGAGGCATTGCACTGATGAAAACATATCGATTAACACCTAACGTGCCGAGTGGCAATTTGTCTTCTTATTCCTGCTTATAATAATAATTATTATCAGAAATACTATTATCACTATTATTGATATGATTTCCCTTTAGCTCAGACCTTTCACGACGTCCTACAACTTTATTCAGCTCTCCAAGGTGCTGCCAAGCGATTCTTATCAGCTGAGGGAAACTCCCTCCAAGAATGAGCTTCTAGATTTAATCTGACCATCGCCAAACCATATCCTTTTTTTTCATTTAATCTATTGTTTTGGAACATGACACATCGCAGAGTTCACAGAAGCTCAATAAATCAATCAACCAAAACAAAATTTGTTTGCGTTGAATGAATTTGTCATTTTCCCATGACATCACAGGAGACCACTGAAACCCAATAAATCAGTCAATCAATCAAACCAGTCAATCAAAATTTGCTTGCATGTATATGGGACGATTTTTCTTTCTACATTTTCCCCACGACTCCGAACACTCTATTTCTGGTAACGAAGCGTTCATTGATAAAACCACAAACGTGGCCGGACAGAAGCCCTTGGGAGTCTCGGAGATAAGGTTTTGGATGACACGGGTCAGGAAGGAAAAATTCGAAATGGTCCGATCACCCGACCTTGGCACGAAAATAGACATTTACTATCCTCGGACTGATAACACTGAAATAGATCATTTGATAAAGAGAGAGGATGTGTGTCGAGAAGCCTTGGCGTAATTCTAATAAAGAAAAAAAATATTTCCTTAGCTATCTCACTGGAACGGAAAAATCTAAAATGTGAAAAAATGCTGCTTGACTCTCATTAAAATGAAGAAAATGTGCATTTGCGTCTGATTGCGAGTACGACTGTAAGAAGCCGACACACAGGCAACTACAGACATACCCATACGACTGACGCGGGGAAATTAAACATGATATTTATAACCTAATCCTGTGGGAAAGCACCATTTCTTTAGAGCTGCACTGAAACCGCTAATCCGGGAGGAGACCTAATGTCGTCATTACATCGGGGCCAGGGTTAACGGGAAATGAATTCGACTCATTTCTCTTAGGAAATGTACACATACTTTCCTACAAAGAAAATGACGCCCACAGGCACAAACATTTACATGGGATTTTTTCTTCAACTCATATTCACTTCTTTTCTCATTTTCTCTCACACTACGTCTTTTCATTTCAGTTTACCTCTAATTTTTTTCCGTGTTTCTACTTTTCACGACAAATGTCTCCGACCATTTCCTTCGCTTTTGGTCCATACAGATACAACTCCTAATAAATATCCCACAAAAGTGTTCAGTGGCAAAAGCCCCCTTTTGTACACGACAATCGATTCATTTTCATACAGGCTTCTCTTCACTTTCTACAAAGAACCTATCACGCTCGACCGGACGGTCCGTCCTAGGCATACTTTAATGCAGCGCGAGTCACTGAAGGGACTATCACACTGGGCTATTTTCCCTCCAATCTCCGATTAATCGGCATTACCACCCACCTCCAGAACCCTTTCCGCCGTAAAATCACTATGGCAAATTATTTTGTTTCATTAACAAAAATATATAGAATGTCATTTGTTATACTAGAGGAAAATTATTTTCCTTCGGCATATCAGATTCCTTCCCGAAAGCTCCGGGATGTAAATCTGCTCCAACAGTCGGAGGAAAAACAGCCCAATGTGATAACGCCTTGAGCCAGTAACCTTGTATGGAGCAGCTGCAGTTGGAGACGACGCCACTTGAAGATCCATCAGTTACGTCAATGACGTTCTTCCTCGTTGTGTTATGACCCGCCCAGAAGCTGTCTTTGTTGACATAATGCATCGAATACAGCGAGCAGCCAGGCAACAAAGCTATTTTCCCTTTGTAATACATCAACAAGACGATCCGCAATCCTCATATCTCGACTATCGCTCAGAAAAGAAAGGTCAGATCAAAATATTTAATCTCTCTCCTCCTCTGCTAGGGTGGCCAGACCCTTTAGGCCGGACACCTCCTTATGAGCACTTTGTCCTACATCCGGCGCAACCTCACGCCGTACGTGCATTTGTCCTCCTTTCTTGGGGTGTGACAAAAATAAATGAATAAACAAATAACTAAATAAGTAAAGAATATATAAAAATAAATAAATAAGTAACCCTAGGTATACAATAATACCGTACAATTAAATTACTGTATATCATAATCATCGATATGCAGTGTTCTCCTTTTTGGAAATTTGGAAATGGCCATCCTATCCTCTGCTATGAAGTTCATGTTTCGTGTATGTTTGTATTAAGGTAAGCCATAGGAAACAAATTGCGAGAAAATACATTCTACCTAGCTATATACCAAGGTCTTCTCCCCCATGTACGCGAGGTGTCTAAGTCAAATATATTCTACCAGACTAAAATGGAATTTTTAAGTTGTTCCTCACTGAAACCAAGCACAGTAAATGAAATATCATCTTTGCATAAACCAAACCTAAAAATAAATGAATAACATCAACTCAAAGACAAGAGGGCTAAGCTCTTGCTTATCCTGACACTTCCTTGGTGACCAAGGCTACTGAGGCGCAATGACAAATAAGCCGGTCAGTCCGAGCACATGGCCGTTCTATTCCAGGCTCTTCCCCAACGCCCACCCAGTCGTCGTCGCCGCGCTGACTGGACAGGGACGCTGCGAGGACGTTCCCCAACGTGCCTCTACGCGTGTCCTTCCCGAGTGATAATTAAAACAGTTTGTCTTCCACCTAAAACAAATCCTTAGTTACACCAGCGTTCTCCAACCTGGGGTGCTGAAATAAATTCGAGGGGTTGCTTGGAGGCGATGTATAAATATATTTCCCTTTATCCTTCTTGTAAAAGAATATTAGTTAGGGGGTGCTGGGCATGCTTAAACTTGACTACAGGGAGTGTCCTTATGTTCGGAAAATGATGGGGAAATGCTGCTCTACACCAGTGAATGGATGGAAATCGTAATGAAACGGTGATTATTAAACATGGCATGTTTCTATTGTATTTAAAAATACTACCCAGGGTTCTTAGTGCAATGCAACATCGCCCTTGCACCAAAGAACCGTCATAAGCTACGTTTAGCTCGGGTGACGCGCATCCTACCTTGAGGTGCAACTAAAAAAAAAAATGCGTTTTTTTATATAAATAAAACATGGATATTTTCGTCTTTTATATATTTTGTTTTAAAATAACTCAGCAAGGAAAAGAACCATATTACAATATTTTTTTCTATGTTAGAATATCAAATCTATCAGTATACCCCTCACTGGTGTTAGGGCACTTCCATATTCTGTGGTTTCATGTTTTGATGTGTTTTATTTATTTTACAATGTACAGTTGCCCCACTTAGTTTTGGCACAGTTTTAAAAATGTTTCGGACAAGAATAGCAACTCGCCCAGTATTCATTTTTATTACATTTTCGTGCCTGTTCATTAACATGTTTTTTTTTTCTTTGCTAAATAGTAACTACCTTAAAAATGTGACAAACAACGAAATACTCAAAATGGTGTAGCAGACGACACATTTTTCTTGACTTACTAATGACATCTATCACTCTTATTTGACAAGTAATACGATTAATATACGTTGCAGAGGAGAGAGTTAACGCAGGAATCCGTTCACGTAGTGGTCGATGGTAGACTAACAACCAGTTCAAGCTGTGAGTGGTGTTGAGTGCAGTGACAAACTAACCAAAACTAACTCGTATACTTATAAGTTATGCTATAACCCTATTATTAAATCAATTATTTTCATTTATTTATTCAGCAGAGGGCTTGTGATCCAATTATGTTATGTATGATTGTAGGTTGAAGTTAAGGGATAGCGAGCAAAAAGTCAGATAGAAAGTAAGCTCTGATGGGTGGCGGGGAGTACAACAGTTTCCCTCCATTACTATGTTAACCCCTTTTCCACTGTCCAAGTGGCGGATCTGTTTTCAGGCAACGTCCAGGGTCACTATGGGAAATTTGAGTGTTTAATCTTTGAAGAGCATGCTAAGATAAAAGGTAAATTTTGTAAGGTAGCCAGCCAATAGCCATACTGGCCCATATACAGTATCTACACTTGTTGCAGGCTTGCAGCATCTGACAGTGACTAAAATGGTCAATTACTTGTTTATTTTTATACTCTGTCTAATGCCTCTTTGAATAAGATAGATGCACACATTTGGAGGGATGAATAACATACTTGCACCTGTTTTTATATACTAAATATTTAATATTTGAACAAATATGGACGAGATAAAAAAAAACAGTAAAAACAAAAAACAAAAATCATAAAAACAAGTTTAAAAAAAACGCTATTAAAAACAACAACGTTTTTTTGCATCACAAATCCTACCTGGCATCATATTTGGGTAAACGCGTTGGTCGGTTCGAAATAATAAGCCTCGTACTTTGCAGCTTGCAGCAAAGAAGTCCCATTTAAAAACAAAGAATGAATGCTCTGGGCAATCGTTTCAGATAATCATTGAGCCATGAACGATAATTGTCAAGCGATAATAATCGCAAAACGCACCTTTAAGGTCACCAAGAAAATGTATCCAAGGTCCTAAGTCCTACCTTACAGTGTTCGGATTCCAATGTACATATTTCATTTTCAAAAAGACAGCTAGAGTGATGCAATTATAATTCATTCCCAATCTACCCAAAGTATGAGATACCAAGCAAATACTGGTATAGCACAGGCTCTCTTGTAAACAATGGTGTTCTATGACATAGAAAGCAGATTTGCGAAGCTGAGCAGTTATGCGGAAGCCTTGCAACGAAGACCCGAGGCTGGGCAGAAATCCTGGATCAACAGTTCAGCTTGAAGATGACCATGAATCATTCCATCAGCACGACGCCCCCGGACACAAAAATGTGGGTCACGACTAGTACAGAGCCACAGATGAAAACAAAAGGAAAGCATATGAACGTAGGAATCAAGGAGACTGCAAGAGACCATAAGGCCTACACTAGGCAGTTCCATGTCCCTTACCACCTGTCATCCCTATCTATAAGGTTATCTTGTCTTCTCTTAAAACAACCAATTGAACAAAAAGAAAGCATAAGAGCATATAAACGTAGGAATCGAGGAGTCTGCAAAAGACCATAAGGCCTACACTAGGCAGTTCCATGTCCCTTACCACATGTCATCTCTATCTATAAAGTTATCTTGTCTTCTCTTAAAATAACCAATTGTTTTAGCGCTCACTACATTGTTACTAAGTCTATTCCGTTCGTTAACGACTGTTAGTAAATCAGTTCTTGCCTATTTCATCTCTTTAAAACTAAGTCACTTACATATGCAAATATACTCATATATAACACACGCACTCTTTCATTCTCACTCACAAACACCATCGCATACATACAAAAACGCGCGCGCACACACACACACACACAGCATTTACCGCATGGGTGAAGAGATAATGAAAAAACTCAGTGAGCTAGATTTGCCCATGATTAGAATATGCAACAGTGGTCTGTCCCCGGCACACACACATACACACGCACACACACACACACAAAAAAGAAAGATATAAATAAGACTGTGGGACAAAAGGCTACAGCTAAATTAGTCCCTATTCTGGCTGACAAACCGTATAAGCAAAGATGAGAAAAACTGGGTCTGTCCTGCTGAGAAGAAAGAAGAAAAGGAGGTGACATGATTACGGCACCCGTGAAAAGAATGGACGAATTTCACTTTATCTTTTATATTTATTATTTATTTATTTATTTTTGTAACGGGAAATCTATACGAGATCAGAGGAAAAATAACTACGTGGCACAATGATATCAACATAACTCTCTACACATGTGTTAATTCGTGGAATAACATTAAAAAGTAAAATAATACAAAAATGTATACTTCATGGTTAAATTTGATCGATGGGAAGAAGTTTAGTCTTATGACTGTAGTTTCCCTGGATATTACTAATGCAATTAGGTAAACACACAGACATACACACTCGCGCAAACGGAAAATGGGGAGAGAGGAGAGGGAGGAGGATTGGGAGTAAAACAAGAGACGCGGGGTACAGACGCCAGACTGTTATGTCACGGCAGACGCGACACGCTACGCATATATGGAGAGGTGCGTTAGGGGTGAGTAATCGTATAACACAAACACACACTATCACATGTGGACAGTATCGCCTAGCACATTATATACTCAAATTAGACATTTTTCAATTCAAACATCATCATCTTACACACAGACGCACGCACAGATAACGAAAAAATCATACAAAAATATGATTGCAAAATTATACAAGATCCACCATGTATACATAGTCAGTAGCGAAAAATTAATTCTAATGCCAAAAAATGCAAAGGTTTGGAGATGGTTAAAGCTCTAAGATGTGCGGGTATACGGATGAAGTGTCCTGTCCATCTCAATAGCCTTTTAACTAACATTGATTCTATCGTTATTGTGTTTATGCAGCGTAGTAATTCTGTATGTGGATCTTTATATTTCCATGTTAGTCCAATGGTTCTCTGAAGGCATCGTATGTAGAATGCTTCTAGTTTCTTGGTATATATCTATTGACCGTCTAGGTTTCAATGCCATAGAGGGAAGTGGAGACACATACAGTGTCCGAGTTTACGGACACTTTTGTCTCAGTTTTTAGATTTTCGTTGGCGAATGCACGGCTATACAGTCTTCCAGATGCCGAGGAAGCCTGGTTAATTCTTGGGGAGATGTTGTCATCTATTATAATGTGTCTTTCTGTAAGAATGTTTAGATACTTGACACCTGACATCTGTTTGATTTCGTCTCCATTTATACGGAACGTCATGGGGCGTCAGCCTTTCGTCGTTGGATCAGAATTTCAGTTTTGTTGGTGTTAATTTGGATGCCCATTGCTTTCTTTGTAGATACCAGCTACGGTAGTGAAGATTCTATAAAGAGAGTTTCGGGGACTGTGCAACCAGCACGCAGTCGTCAGCATATTGGAGCTCTAGAATGTAGGTCATTGAAATTTTGGTAGAAGCTTAAAGTTGTCTAAGAGTGAAATTGTCTAAGTGAAATTGGATTGCAATCCTGTCTTCTAAGGGGACAGAATTGTAGCTTAAGAGGGTACCTGCTGTGAGAAATATATAAAATATTACTAGGGCTATGACACAGCCCTGCTTAACACCTACTGCAATATTATGAGGTTCTGATCTTTCCCCACCAGCAAGCACACGCGCATATTGTTGTGTATCTTCTGTAGAATGGCAAGGAATTTAGGAACCACACCAAATTTTGTGAGTACAGACCAGAACAACTATAGATGGACTGTATCAAAGACCTTGGCTAGGTCAATAAAGGTTGTGAAGATCAAAGTTCTGTTCATTACACACACGCACACATACGTGCAAACACACAGACATACACACAAGACACCTTTAATTTAGTGTGTGTGTGTGTGTTGCAACATTTCAAACTTTGGCAGATTGAGTTACTCACCCTCCCCCCCCCCCCTGTATCTAGATCACATCTACCTAATAGAGGGCGCCCCGCAGTTGGGAACCACTGATCTAGACCGATGAAATTCCAGGGTTTTCCGGAATAAACACGAGGGTGAGATGTTTGCTGAGAGAAGGTGGGTGGGATGCGTTACTGAACTGTATAACTCAGTTGATCCATGCATGTGGTACGGACAGTGAGATCTTCGAAATATTCGCACCCTTCGGTAGCGTAGAGATGTATCATGCCGCATGAATAAACGAAAATAGAAATATACTTTACCAGGGATGGGCAACCTTTATAAGTGTGGGTGCCAAAATCGGACAAATCTTAATACTTTCTTGCGTGCCACCGCAGTCAAATTATAGTATGGGCCCCTCCCTTCTCCTATAAGGGCCTCAATCGTCGTTCACCGCATCATTCTGTTACCAATAGTCGTAGAAAAGAAATTTGAGTTTTATTAGTTTTGTCTTTTTCATGTAAATCCTGTTTCGCGTTTCGGAAAAAAAGATCGTTGGAGTGCCAGGAACTGCACCGCGTGCCAAGGGTTGCCCACCACTGTACTATACCGTCGCAAATAAAATAAAGAAGGTTCTCATTCCCTAGGGTACACGGCCCATTATACCTGACACAGTGCCTAGTTATATGTCAATTTAGTATTATCTACGATTTACCTGTTTGTTTAGTATTTAACTATACCTATGCATTTATCTATTTTATTTTACTTATTATTATTCATATTTTATCTATTATTATTATTATCATCTATATTATATATTTTATCTATTTGTTTATTTATCTATTAATTTATCATTATTATAATTTTTTTGCATCCGACCTAGTTATGGACCAAAAGGTCTCCTGCCGGCCGTTTTGCTTCTTACAGCTCTATCAAGTGTCGTGTACTTAGCTCTAACAAGCGAAACGTACAAATAAAGGTTCCGTCCTCACGTGGCGGCGTTTTTTTTTTATTATCAACAGAGGATTGCTGACTGTTGCATGAACATGCCTATTGTTACGTGAGCAGTACTGCGCAGATCATCGAGTGCCAAGGTATGCCATCAAGGTTGACCAAGTGCCAACTTGGGCCTTTGTCCATTTATGGTTTTCGTTCAGAACCCTCTTGCCCCGTGACAACATAAGAATGGAGGCGACTATAAGAAACCATAACGCATACACTTGGCAGCTCCAATTCAATTACCACATATCATTCCTCACCGTAAAGTTATCTCTTAAAACAATCTGTTTCACCGCTCACTACGTCGTTACTAAGTTTATTCCATTCGTTAACCACTCTGTTGGTAAAGCATTTTGCATATTTTGTTCAGTTGAACACCGGTCTAATTGCGGTCTCGACCGATAAGCACCACGTTCAGGCCGTGACTCTCAGATGAACCAAGAGTGCTTCCTTTTGTCACGGCGACAACATCAGGGGAGACGCAGTGGTCCGGTGGTTCGAGTGCTTGTCTCGCATATTAGACGTCCTCATGACATCATCCACAAAACCGTAAACCTGAATAAGTAGGTGTTCTCACACTGGACTATATTCCTAAGACTGTTGGAGCAGATTTGCTGTCCGCAGCTTTCAGGAAGGAATTTGATATGAAGGAGGAAAGTAATTTTTCTCCAGAATACCAAATGCCATTCTATGTAATTTGTTTAAAAAATAAAATAGTTTGCCATAATGATTTGAAGGCGGAAAAAAGTGTTGGAGGTGGGAGGTACCGCCAATGAACTGGAGGTTGGAAGACAAAACAGCCCAGTGTGATAACGTCTTTACCAACCAACCCCCCTCCCCTCAACGTTTTCGCCAACGTTGAATGTTAGAATAAGGAATTATTTATTATTATTTGACAAAATGCGTGAAAAGACCAAATGCTGTCGGTGAAAAATCATTAACGACCATGGTGTTGTGGCTGCCTTGACGACGCCTATATTCTTTGTGACCTCAGTCTGCAATTCTCAATTTTCACAAGAAACGGATTCGCATATTGTATAAGAACGAGGAAGCGCAATATATGAATAAATGAACAAATAAATATAAAATTGATTAAACGCATATTAAACAAATAATGATTGAGAAACAAATATATCATAAACAAACATATTCTGCATGACGACAACCCGTTATGATTTTGCAAGTCCAAAGACCAATTTATTCATGGGCACAGAGCCCCATCACCCTACCTCGGTTCATCCGTTCGCGAATAACAGTACTTCATCTCTTCATTCAGGTCACTGCTAGATGATTTTAGTCACCTGAGCGCAGGACTGGGGAAAAGGAGAGGCAAGGGTGATGGCGTAGCTGCACACGAGGCCATTTTCCCGCCAACAACGTCGACCGCGCCTGCGCAGTAGTATTGCAACGCGTCCCTCGTTCTCATTTCTCAGCCAACTAAAGCATTCCTGTGAACCCACAGTATATAAGAACTATGCACACACTGTATATAATTTGTTGTGCTGTAGTTAGTATATTCTATGTAAAATAGTTCCCTAATAACTGAAATGATCTATTTGTATACAAAAATGCACAACAATGAATCCAAAGGTGCTTCCAATAGTGCATCTGTTGAAACGAACTGAGCTTTATTCTATTTCTTAGTGAGGCAACTGAAGGACTTCTCAAGTGTTGAAAACACGAGAGCAATTTTCTTTTATTTCCTATCGGGAGTGTGACCACAAACAGTGCTGGCAATACTTGTGGGGGCAATGACGTCCAACAGTATCACAGGCAGACTGCAGACAGACGTGGCCCGAGGGAGCAAATGTCTAGTTGGAACACGTGAAAGGTGAGGTTTCTTTCAAGCAAATAAAACACACTGGGACCAGAACCGGAGGTGGGGAAACAGCTGAATATAATCTAGTGCCGACATCTAGAAAACCATACGAATAATATATATATATATATATATATATATATATATATATATATATATATATATATATATATATATATATATACATACACACGAGTTAATTAAAATGAGTATGCTTCCACAGGGAGCCTCAACGCGGTTCGCATGAGCAATGTTTCGGCACCAGTCCCCGTTCCCGGGAACTTGGTGCCGAAACATTGCTCGTGTGAACCGATATATAAATAAATCATCTAATTAGTATGTTTTATTTATTTATTTATTTCTACCGCCTGTATAAATAAATTAAAATAATGTGAAATTAAAACAAAAGGAAATACAATGTAACCATAAATAGAAAATATACAAACAAATGAATCAATACATAGATAGATAAATCAAACACATGTATAAGTACAAACTACTGCCGTTGCTTGCAGATTAATCTAAACTTTGACTCCTTTCACTGCCGGATCTACCATTTCAGTTGGAAAAAATCGTAAGGCACGAACCATAATAAAAAGTGAAATGCCGTTATGTGACAGGATCACACAAAACTGAATAAAATCCCCCGGGGGCAACATGAATGAAAGGGCAAGTGCTGGCAGCACGAAGAGAACTTGAAATAAAACAAGGACAGACAAAACAAAGTTAACTGACATTCGCAGTCACTGACATATAGACATAAATTCGTATGATTATGACTTGAGCTACACGGTGGTTCGAAAACAGAACTTGAGCCAAATTCCTAGCCGCTTACTAGGACGCCATCTTGTCCCCAAAGACTCTTTCCCCGCGCATATTCTCCAGAAATATTCCCAGAGCCTTTCCTTAGTTGAGCACCGGTGATGTTCGTGAGTTTTTTTTTTTTTTAATATAAAGAACAGTGTGACAAGTATACATACATACAACGAAGGCTTTTCCACCCTTACAAGGAAGATAACCAAAGTAAACGGCATAAATCCACTCTCACCCATTCCATCCCTACATACTCCACTCCCATTCACCCCCTCCCTCCCTCTTTTCTTGGCTCATACTGGATGACGGGTCATCCCTGCATCTCGCCCACTGCCCTGGTTAGTGATGTACCGAAGCTTCGGTATCGGTATCGGTATCGGTAAATATCGGTTTATTTTCAAGCTATCGGTATCGGTATATATCGGTATCGGTAAAATAGAAGGTATCGGTATATCGGTATCGGTATTGAAAAATAAATACCGATACCGATACCGATACCTTGAGAGAAAATTTAAGTTAAATTACTTTCATTCATGAAACAAATAAATAATTATATAAATATATAAAGTAAAGGGTGTCTTTCACGCCATGTGGTTGTGGAATCATTTGCGTCTTATGTAAGAAGAGAAGAGAGCTAGCTGATGGCTATTATCCTATTACCCTTTTCGATCTCATTCTTAATATTTATTTATTGTAATTATTTATTTATATCTAATATTTGAACTTGCATTTTTCAGATAGTCAATATTGTGATAAATTTATTAAATTACAATTAGAATTGCCAGAATTAGCAATAATGCCTAAGTCAAAGCAAAGTGTTATATGGAATCTAGTGACAGTATGCAAAGATGATTCTTCAAAAGTATCCTGTAATTTCTGTAATACAATATTAAGCAGAGGAGGAATAAACAGGCAAACCCAAACAACAACAAATATTAGAAAGCATCTTCAACATAAACATCCTGATGAGTTTGGAAATGCCGAATTGGAGCAGAAAAAAAGCAGCTGAATCAAACCCAACACTTGCCTCATTCTTAAATGTTCCACCTACCAAAAAGCTAAAAATTTCAACTTCAACTTCTAATCAAAGTCAAACAGGCTGTTCAAGTGCAAAACAGGTATCTCAACAGCCAACTCTTGAAGCTACTCTCCAGTACAAAAAGATTTGGGACATCAACAGTGCTCCAGCAAAAGAGGTACACAAATATATTGCTGAAATGATCACAATAGATTGTCAACCTATATCTATTGTAGAAGATCTGGGATTTGCTAGGCTCCTTAATCACTTAAAACCAAACTATAAGATCCCAAGCAGGAAATACATCTCTAACACAACTATCCCAGAGCTTTATGAAAAAGTGCACAATAAAGTACAAGGCATTGTGAGCAATGCGCAAAATATCGGTATCGGTATCGGTATCGGTAACCCATTAAATTCCTGTATCGGTATCGGTATCGGTAAAATGCTAAAAAAAATATCGGTATCGGTATCGGTATCGGTAAAAATGTTGGTTCTGGCACATCACTGCCCTGGTATAATATAGATACACAGATTAAAAAAATATAACAGTCCTACCCAAGAACGGTTGCGATGTTGTTGTCGTGGTTCGAGGTCAAAAAAGGTCATAGCCAAGGCACCGAAGCAGCAGCAGGAAGTAGACAAATGTTGTGAAATGGAACAAAGTAGATCAAACCAAAGGTGGAGGAATCAAACAGTCAAAACATCCGGCGTTTGACCTCTTTGGCGAGTCTACGTATGCGTTTTCCGTCTGTCGGACGACCAACGACATCGTGAAATGTACCAGTGATGTGAATGCTGGGAACATCCTCTCGGTGAACTGCTATGGTTAGTACGAGGTATATATATATATATATATATATATATATATATATATATATATATATATAATGTGTATGTGTGTACTGTGTACGTGTGTGTGATACATAAACAAATATATAAATACTCAAACAGATAAATATCCCAATAAACAAAATTAAAGGGGGATCAGATGATCTGTTAACCTCCGGTACACGTTATTCTCTATATGAATATACCTTCTTTGGCCCCGGTTGTCAGACGATTCGTTTCAGGTGAGGTGAGGTGACGACACGAAACATACTGGACCAAGCCCAGCCTTCAGCTAAATAAAAACGTCAGGCTTGGAGTGAATAAGTACAGGACCAGTGATGATAAGGCGTCTGCAACGTGTCTGCATGCGAGTGCAAACATAAACATTGAAGTATATATTCCCTTCTCACAGCACGCGGAGAGCGTGGAAGCCAGGCAAGGGGAAGCGAAGTGAAAGGAGGAAGTGACGCAGGAGAAAGAGTAGAAGGACAAGGTGGAAAGGGGAGGAGGAGAACGAGGAGTGCGAGGGGTGGTCGCTATCGCGGTAGGACCACGTGGTGAGGGTAGGTTGCGTAACGTCGAAGCGTCTATGGACTTACGTCCAAACCACGACGGCCAAGCCTTGGCGGGCATCCTGGTCAAACCGAATGACGCAGCAGCAGACGATGGACGCCTACAGCTGTGAGGCCTATGTTATACAACAGTCCATGTGGGGGCTTATGTACGAGGAATCGTAGCAAATTGGCATTCGTGGGGATGGGGTGGGAGTCTACCTGGAAGTTTGGTAGTAAGTCCACGTGGTAGAAGGGTGAGGGCTTACATGCGCTGTTACATCGTTTACAGCATTTACTGCTGGAGGGGTGACCGAACTCTGAGCTAAGGCAAAAACCTTGGGATCGCGTTCGAACAGAGCTCATGCTAAGATGAGTGTACAAGTCGCCAATAAATGTATATATTTGGCTTTGTGGAATGGATGACGGTGTTGTCCTTATTCGCGCGTTCCCATCAAGGGGAGGACTGGTGAGCGGTCATTAGGGGCCCCAAGGGTGAGGACACAAGTTCCTTGACACTTACTGGTCAAGAAGAATCAGGACTCTGTCGTAGTCATTCGCCACGAATAAATGGAGTCCTGTGTTTGCTTATTCCACTGAGACTTTCATTTTGGCAGCGTCGAACTTACTTCTGGGGCTCTCGCCTCCCTTCTGGCTTTGTCTCGTGGGAGGGAGAGCGCGGGAACCTGGCGGCTCTTACGTCACACACCTGAGGGGGATTCTTCCAGCGTGATGGGGACGAGGTGGGGGGGGGGGCAGAGTGCAACACCCGGCGTCTGCCCTGCCTTTTCGAGCAGATTCTGTCCCACTAAGAGCAACGACTTCGAACATCGGTTTCAGGGAGACATGATTCATAACAAAAAATTTTGCTGCTAAGCTGATGCTCTCTGTAATGATCTTTTTAAGCCGAATACGTCGGATTTTGGTTCTTGTCAATTTCAAAATGGGTGAAAATAGGAAAAAGGCTTGGGCAGAGGTGGGCAACCTATTTATGTGTGGGTGCCAAGATCAGCCAAAGCTTTGACACAAATTTTTCTCGCGTACAAAACAGAATGAAATTTTAGATCAATACACGAGAATGGCCCCCCTCCCTCTCTCCCTCCCTTCACCTCCTACAAGGGCCCCAATCCGTCGCCCAGCGCAGCATGCGGTTACCAAGGGTCATACAAAAGATGTTGGAAATTCATTATGTATTTATTTAATGTGAACTCTGGGTTTCGCGTGCCGTAAAAAATATTAGCATGCCAGTTTTTGCACGTGTGCCAGTGGTGGCAAACCCCTGGGCTATGGAGTCGTTTCATCGAGCCCTTGGAAGGGGTTTGTTCTGAAGGAAGCGGTCAAGACATCTCGATTGATTCTCTAGCTACAAGGCAAGCAAAACCCTTACAGCCTAAGTGCCACCCCTGGGCAAAGTTTTCAGTGACGCCCCCCTCCACCCTTTCCCCATTACCACTTCCTATCTCCACGATCCCTTACAGCCTGTTTTAACTACTGGTTTGCGAAATAATAAGACTTTAAAAATGTTATTTAATGTCCCTATTGCAGAAAGGATATGGGAAAAATATTTCATATTTTGTTTATTCTAACGCAAAAATCGTATATTACGGTAAAATATTCAGGGCTCCTTTGACTTTTTTTATTATAATTATCTTGTCAGCCTTGGGGACGGCATGTCCAGACTAGAATTGCCGTCCCGGGGCATATGCTCCCCCCACCCCATGTGAGGGCCCTAAAGACAAGCTCTGTTTGTACCCCAAATAATTTTATTCTCTGAAAAAATTATTGAAAATAATACCTACGAATATTAACGTACGAGGAACAACGAAGAACTACCCCGTATGTCGTAACGATTGAATGAAACAATCGAAAAACAAAAGACGTCACTTGTGGTTGACCACATCAGAAGGGCGACCAGAGGCCCGGATGCTGCACGTGTGGCCTTGTGGGCTTGGGTTTCAGTATGTCCTTTACCAAAAGAATGCTCTTGTGGGGGCGAACACATCGCGGATTTTTATAATGGTCCCCCTGTGTACACTGTGCAAAAGCCAAACTCGTAGGCACAAACAAAGATTGCACAATGTTTTGGCGGAGGTTCAGCTGGGAGGCGCCAAATTTCTAGCCTCTCATCTCACCATCCTTTTATTTTTACTCTTTCATCAATGGTTACTTCACATCGAATGGTATCATAAATAATGACGAATTTCCTAATCGCCAACGTGAATATTGACCTATACAGATTAACCCAATTTAACAACTAAGAATTTCTTGTCTGATAGTAGACTGCATCCGAGTCTCACTGTGACCGCAATCTTCAACCAATATTCCGCCCACACCAGCGACCCCCGCTCCATTGTTTCCACATTTATGTAACCAACGCCCATTGAGGTCTGGGCGCCATTGACTGGGCGCCCATTCACGGAGTGGCGAGGCTGTGTGCTCCTTTCGGTTCACATTACATCACATGGGCAAGTCTTGAAGCAGATGTTTGCAAATTGAATGCTGATGAGAAGTATTCTCGACATGTTTTGGGAGATTTGTAAACATCCCTGGTGGTCTGATGCTGATCAAACGTGTTCTTGATAATCCACACACACGAACACGACTCGGTGGCGGTCCGGGTTCGAATCCTGTCCAGGGCTGAAATAAATTCAATATCGCTGCGCTATGAGTCGTTACTCCAACTCTCGTGGGCAGGGAGTTGGGTGTGTGTGTTCGTGTGTAGTCACAGCATTACCCATAGCTCGATCATACGAACTCTCTTCCGGGAGGGAAATAGCTGTCGATCACAAGTCCAGCACGGGATCTAAAGCCCAAAATGAATGCACACACACAAACGCGAATACACATCCACAATAAAAGTAAATGAATAAACAAATGAATGCATGTCTAAGCAAGTAAATTGATAAAATAAAATAAAATCCCAAAGACCACATGGCAAGTTCTAAAAATAAACACGATCGAAAAAAGCTTCGCTTATTCATTCTGACGTAGTGAAGATGCGAACAACGCAGTATCCCAGGCCAAGCTTACTGAAATGTGCTGCGGCAGTGTGGATTTCCCAACAAGGTGGACGAAACAAAACTGGAAGAGCTCAAATTAGTGAGATCCAAACCAAGAAATGTCATGCGCAGGATGAGTAGGACAAATGAAACTCAAGGACAGATATCCAAACTGCAAATCGAAATTAACATAGAATATGTAAATAAATGGTGTTTACTACACAACGAACCTTTCTCCCACTTCACAGCTTATATCCATAACCGGTACCAACATCATGCTCCTCTCCGCTGTCTGTGGTTTCTGTGGGGAATCTCGATTGAGCAATAACCCACAAGGAAGTGACCTTCGACCCGTGCATGGACATGGACCAGACCCAACTGGTTCCTAAATGGCGCCATCAACGGTGATCTTCATGGATATGCAAATTGATGACATAAGACTGGGAGGCCCAAGTCCATTAAGAAGTCCTTGTCCGTTCAGGCGATCTGTCCCGCATGCGTAATAAGGCCGGGGAGCAGGCACACCTTCGGGCCTTTGTTTATTGCATCTGTAGGATGAATCAGTGTTCTCTTAAGGGCCGTATCCCCCTCGGAATACGAAGATGGACTCCTGTGTGCATTCCGATGGTCACTGATCAATTTCGTTCAGCTGAAGGAAACGCGTCTCCACCAGTTATTGTGTGTGCGAGCCCCACGTGACCACGATGCTGCAGAGCCATAAATATATCATTATAAAAAAAAAGAGAGAGAAAAAAACTGGTGTGTATGAATTAGCCGAACTAACTTCCTCAACAGGGTCGGGTCAGGTGAGGGCATGCGTACATAGTGAATAATTTCCGGGCGGTGACGCACTTCCTACATGCTCTGCTTCCCTAAAGCTAATCTGCGATCGGACACTTATTTATACCTTTCATAATTGTTTCTTCCCGTGTTCCATGTTTCCCTCTCAATGTAGCTCTCTTTACTTCATCCTTCCTAGTCCCCATATATGGCAACTGCATAGGCCTTTTTATTAGGTAATTTATAACACCTGCTTTCTTTATTCTCTCTGCCTGTCCCATTCTGACAACTACTAAATTAAAATTCATGTCCTCAATGGTTTCCTCGTTATTTTTAGATATTCATTTTTTCCTTCACATTTGCAAGGTTATTCTAGTTTATATCTCTCGGCTCTGAAGTTAACCTAGCTATACAACCTAACATTCTATGGTCACTACACACGCACATTCACATATATACAAACACACACATTACATACATACATATATATATATATATATATATATATATATATATATATATATATATATATATATATCCGTAACATTGCTGTTGTCAGCTAATATTTCGTTCTATTTCGCTCGTTGTTCCATTTGGACCTCTCAAAGTCCAATTACGACCTACACACTATTGGAAGAAAGTGTTCATTATTCTTATGTTGGAGTTCCCTGCAAAATTTACCAAAATTTAATTTCTTCCTACTCCAAACTTCTCAATGCATGATTCACCTGTCATGTTCTTCCCCACTTTAGCATTGAAGTCACCGATTACGAAAGTACATTTATTAATTTCTTATTTATTACGAGTTAAACCACCATGGGACTCATCGTCTGAACTGCATTTTTTTTTTATAAACTTGATTTATTTTATCAGTTAACATTCTACATAGCCTCATCACAATCCAGACTACCCAATCAGGTACGAGAGAATTTCAGTGCGTTACCAGTAATCTCTCCAATGATCAAAACCCCTACTCCACTTTCCTTCTCCTTAACTCTATAACAGAGAAAGTGGTGACTACATTGTAATTGAATGAGCTTTTCTTCCTCTCAATAGGATATTATGTTTCAGATTGCAAAGGGTGCAAGAAACTGCTTTGTTGATACCAAACATGAGAAACAAACATATAAACAGCTATAAAAGAAAGAAAACACGGAGGCTTAAGGCTGGATACAACTTGAATTGATAAAAAAAAAATGAGAATATACTCACACTGAAGGCTAACCACTAAACGAAGAGCAATGACCTTCAGCTACCAGGACGTAGATTTCTTTTAGAGGCAAGTAGAACCAATTTTGCTTACAGCGTAGCCAATAATCGTTACGAAATTCCCCATAGGTTCCATGGACTGTAATTTACTTCCAATTTCTAAAATTCACCTGAACAAACACGTAAGCAATTTGCTATTAATCAATTAAGGCCGTTAATTCGTTAATTGACTTGCCTGTTTACATACCTGTTTGTGTGTTTACCTGGTTTTTTTTTTTATTAATTTCAATCATTTTTCTCCACCTGACCTTGTTTTTTAATTTTGTGGTCCCCAAAAAGAAGCAAATTAATAAATGAACGTACAAACGAAATTGTTATGTTTGGCAGTGCGCTGTGGCACGTGGTCCTCAATCATTCCCACCTGCTGCAAATTCCTTCGGTTATATATCTTTAGACTCAACGTGAATTACATAAAACCCACAGCTGTTGACCCCCAACGACGCAGCCTAACGCTTAGTTATTTAACACACCCGATGGACATTAGCATTTCCATAACAACATTACGAACATTTTCTGTGACTTTATTGGGCAGGCACCTTAAACTTAAGGACACATGGTTTTATATACTTTTACTTCATCTATAATGTTGGAATAATCTATAATACTGGAATGCATGGGAGTGGATGCATGCTTTTGATTTGTCTACCTCCCTTTATAGGGGTGATAAGGCCTTTGGTATATAAATATACTTCACTCCTTCGCTAGAATGACGTTACCCTAGCTGGTGCCAGACATTTTTATTCAGAATAACCAACGTGCCGGTATTGTATACGCTTTTCATCAACTTTAATGCAATTAAGCTATAACGAACATTTCAATTACTTGAATTATCCTTCAAGAAGATTATGAGTGATTCTTTCATGACCAACAGAACCAGCAAAAATTGAAGGAAATGCATCTAATTTATCTATTTGAAACTGAAAAAATACGAATGTTGCAAGAGTTTGTCTGCACCGAGAGACGTTGTACGAGATGCCATCTAACGCCAGATATATTAATTGTACGTATTTTTACGGCTTTGTGTTCTCAGCTGTATCACCTTTACAAATGCAGTAGTGAGTAAATCTATGTCAGTCTTTTTTTTTCAATAATAGTTTCTTTGAAAACTATGAAAAAATAATACAAAACGCCAATGAAAATTAAGTTGTTGGCCAGAGGACAGGTTAAGATTATCTGATAACGTAATCCAGTAAATTCTATTGACGTAAAAATAATTCAAGAACGTTACAATTTAGACGAAAAAATAAAATAAACGCCATGCAACTGCCGAGACAGCTAACACTATTTCACTAAGTGAATGATGGTCACCTTTTACAAGTGTATTTGTCATCGTGTTATTGGGCAACATTTCGCCAAGATTGCTACCCCCATGGATAATAATATAATTTCAGCCCTAATAATTCTTCGACAAGTTAAGATGAATAGGTTCCTGAGTTGTGCAAACTTGCAGAAACACGAATATATAATCGTTGGAACTGCATGACAAGGCGTTTATCATCGAGTTTGTTGAGGTGGCTGGCCTGACGTAATCAGAATTGATTATATAAATACACTACAACTTCAACGTCCAAAACAAATACGCAAGGCAGTGACGTCAAGTCGCCTACATAATGTTGCGAATTTGAAAAGCTGGACGACGACTTAGCTTACAGTATACTAGTTATCCCTAAGGATAATTCAACAATGTCTATATTTGTATATTTTTTCTCTTAGATCGTCATTCAGCTTCTTATTATGTGACGCAAAGATGATTTGACAGTTGGAGATTCGAAAAATATAAAAAAGATGGTAACCTAAATCGTTTCTTCTCAGAACTCGCTAAAACTGCATATGTGTGAGAGGGGGTTTATAGATACCACACTGGGTTACACATTAATTTATTTAGCCGAGGAAGTCACAATAGCCAAAAGGTCAATCACTGTTTAAGTGGTTGTTCCACTGAAGTGTTAACATCAGTGGCTCAAATTATCATTATTTTTATTTTTCGGAACTGGTTTTCGGTGCGACCTTGATGGTGAAGACAACGATGACGATGACGGACTATATAAGTGGTAATTGTTTTTATTTTTATTATCATCATCATTATCATTATTACTATTATCGTTACCGGTATCATTGCTATCGTCACTGCCCGGTAGTTGTAGGGTTAGCCATTTTCATACTGAGCTTAGTTAAAAGGTGAGCACGTATCGGAAATTGAACACACAGGGTATATATTCCCATTCTGAACATGCGAACACACCCACGTACCCACCGCCCACCGCACCCAGACGGGAGCGGACGTCGGGCCCGTCTCGTCACCCACGACTGCAGAAACCCCTCTGTATGCAAACGAGCATCTCGTCAACTTCCATGCGACCTTGCTCTTCGCTAGGTCTAAAAATAACAAAAATTATTTAAGACCTCAGTTTAAATTCAGTTCAATAAACAGATTAAATCCGAAAAGATATCAACACTCGATCTGAATAAACCACCTGGTGTTGCCAGACTTAAAATACACTCGTCACCTTGACACTGGGGTCATCAAGTGGAGAGGTGAAAGGAACGGGGAGAGAGGGGAGGAAGTATGTATGGGAAGGGGGATGGAAGAGAGCAATTGTTCCTGGGAAGGATGGCGAGGGAGAGGTAATGTTGGAGGAAACGAGGAAGTGGTTTGGTGCTGGAATGGAGCGTGAGAGGGAGAAGGATTCTAGAAATACCTGTAGAGGTGCGTGTGTGTGTGTGTGTGTGTGTACGAGGGTGGGTGTAGCTGGTTTAGGTTTGAGTGATATTTATGTTATTTATTTTATTGCAAATATTATTATCATTACTATCATTATTATTATCATTATTGTTGCTATAACCATTATGGGTAAAATTCCTGAATCACACATACATGGCTATTTAATACGAAACTTGCATTGTCCAATACCTCCTAATTTAACCTCACGTTCCATAATGCATTTTTCAAATGAAAAAAAAGTGAAAATGTGTTTGAGTGATGCTGGAATAGTACCTTATTATTATGCTTGTAGGCTCAGAGCTTGTACTGTACATATGGACGTATGGCATGACTTTTTTTCAAAGAACAAGTCATTATTATGAGCACCTCATCAGTCTTCGATTCCCGTATTACGCCACGAAATCAAACGACTTTCGTCTGAACGAAATTAAACGACTTTCGTCATAATTAAGTTTTTGTTCTGCAGCAAGTTTTTGTTCTGTCATAGGGCAATAATTTTTACCCTTTCATTTATTCAATTCATAATTTTGAATTTAATAATAAATTCGTTATTCATAGTTCATAGCATAAAAAATTTCTTGTCTCTCCGTCTAAATATAGTTTTCTCATCACGTCGCACAACTCAACTGAACACAACCTAAAGAATAAAGTGCAAACATGTCGACGATTTCACTTACCTTACTATTCCTTGCCTAATCCAAGACTCTGGCTATATTTTTGTTATTCTTTCCGTCTGTAAAAGATCCGA
Source organism: Oratosquilla oratoria (assembly GCF_046742065.1). Classification (NCBI taxonomy): domain Eukaryota; kingdom Metazoa; phylum Arthropoda; class Malacostraca; order Stomatopoda; family Squillidae; genus Oratosquilla; species Oratosquilla oratoria. The sequence goes on along the minus strand of NC_134817.1, from coordinate 26,983,870 downwards.
GGCACTGTCACAGAAATAAATCACCAAAATAATCAACTACGTGGCACACAAAACGCCGCAACGACACTCAACACTGCCCCGTCTACGTTGTGAAATAATCAAAAACGAAATCATTTTAAATCAAGTAATCAGCCGTCTATTCCTTCCAATCGTTTGTATATCTGCGTTTTCGGTCTACCGAAATTTTTAAGATAAAATTGCGCCGTCTTTTCATGTCTACCTGAATTAAAAACTGTTAACATATTGCTGCTATTTTTGATAAATATAAATAAGAGTATCGTCATAATTTCCCAGTAATTTTAGTGTTTTTTAACCAATGAAATTAATAGAGCAAAATTTTCACGCCATAATACAAAGGGAAACGTAATTTCCTTTATAATAAAATGTTATCATAATTAATTAGAATGTATGCCTTGGGGTAGTATTTACTAGTTTTTGGTACCGGGTAAACATGGCAGCCATTGAATTTGGCGGCAAATGGGTCACGCATTGCCGTTATGCTACATTTCGTTGAATATGTGACTTCCTGTATTTCTGACGCCTTTCATCAAATAATCGACATATTGAGAGAATAACCAGGACAGAAAATAAGCATGTCAGGAATAAAGATGCATTTAAAAAGTATGTATGTGGCTGGTTGGTAAATATTATGAACTACAAATGACAACAAACCTATGACGTAATGTCATCCTCACGAATTCTTGAACGCACATTTGTCACAATCATTATATTTTTGAAGTGAGCTCCCTAATATAATCCCTACTGAACAGGATGCCCGTTGACGTTTTGACTATATATGCATTTCCTATTGAACTGGTTAGGCGACAATAGAAAATAGTCCTTCGTATCAGAAAATGAACAATAAGAATGTGCGAATAATTTGTCCATGTTATCTGAAACTATATACAATACAGATCCAATCAATGTTATATTGACATACACATCATAACCCTGGGTCCTACTCTTTCAGTAACTCATGAATTGAAGGTGAAATATATTTTTGAATTACCTGAGCAACTTTAGATATGCAACAGAATGTCGAGAAAAAAGTAATGCAGGATATAAGAAATACATTATACAGAATATACAATAATGTATAAGACGTTAAATATATCAAAATATAGCAAAAGAAAAATATCTACGGTCTTATCCTGTGCAATGTTTATTAATACTGACCCAATTCTGCGTATTGAGGTATCAGGCATGATGTGTCCTATTAAATTGGAAATGACCTACAATTTTGGGAGAACCACTGCTTTAGATACGTGTCAACTCAATATTCTACTCATATTTAAGAATTTATTAATTTTCTTTGCAGTCTCCTCTATTTATAACAATAGGCTTCTTCCCTTATAAGAGAAATGGCCATCCAAGGCATACACCTACCCCAACCCCTCCCACTACCACCTATGTCGATATGCTTCCCTGTAATTAACTTAACCATTGTAATGACGTCATAACGTTTAGAAGGCTGCGGTGTCGTTATTGTTTTGTTTCCCACGCTGGGTCATGCGACGCAGCTCTTTTCCTTGTCGATTCCCATTCTTCCTCTCACGGGATGTGGGTGGAGAAACTAAGAGATTACAAGGACCACGTAAAGAAAATTCTCGAGAACAATTAGTAGAAATACCTTTTAATAGTGATGACATTGAAAAAATAAAGAAAAATCATACGACTTTTGGAAAATTGGTTATCAAAACACAATAAACAATTGTAAAAACAAAGGACAAAAAGAGCATCAAGAAAGATGAAAATTTCAAAAACAAACAAGACGCTCTAAGCGCTTGAACCACATTGCATCGCATCCAACTCTCCTACGCCTTCAACATATGAAGGACTTACGACCTTGAAGTACGCTTGCACTCGTTATCACGTGCGCAGTGGATAAAAATAGTTACGTTTGGACGCAGAATGAGTTATGTGTACATGATCCTGGGTACACACAAGAATGTAGGCACTACGCACAAAATGTAGGTACATATACGTCTACGTTTTAGCATGATGCAAAACAAGCACTTATTACTCCCACGCACACGTATATAAACAGTCAGATACACACACACACACACACACAATATTTTAAGAAAAATATTGATGCTGGAAGATACAAAGACGGGTCACCACGAGCATAGCTCTCTTCCCGTATAATACAACTTTGTAAATACACACACACACACACATTGAAACGGTCTTGATCTACATTGACGAAATGATAGATGGAGCAAATAATTATACTCATCTATTTTCTGACAATACTCTTTGAAATTCCTAGAAATGGAGAGAGTGAGTGGTTTGAGGTATAGGTGGGACTTCGTCAGGGATGTCATGCCGCCATGGCCTGTTCAATTTATACATGGATGGGATGTTGCGAGAGGTAAATGCAAGGGTAGTGGGTCAGGGATTGAAGATGGTTAAAGAAGATGGAAAAAGTGGGAGATACGCCATTGTTATTTGCTGACGACACTGCGCTTGTGGCAGGATCAGAGGAGGGATTGAGGAGGTTAGTGACAGTATGTGTGAGAAATAATTTGACGCATCCCGAAGGGATTTCTCCCCGTCTTCTCCTTTTCTGCAGAGGGGGGGGGGTCGCCGATTTAATGAAGCAGCCTTGCTGTGGATGTGCTGTGTCTTGCGACACTGCTTTTGACCCAGGGTAATGGGCAAGATGCAGGGATGACCCGTCATCCAGGAGGTGCCAAGATAAGAGGGAGGGTAGAGGGGAGTGGAGTATGTAGGAGATGGAATGGGTGGGAATGGTTTCTAAGCCTTCGTTTTTTTGGCTACCTCCCTTGTAAGAGGGAAAAGCCTTTGGTATATGTATGTACTCTTAGAAAAAAAATAGGATGATTACAAAGTTACAAGAAAATCTAGAAAGGATATATAAGACTAGGAATGAGAAATTAATCTAACTGAAAAAAGAATACAAAATATTAAAAACATGTAAAAATAAGAAGAGGTTAAACGATAAACTATAAAATGGTGAATAAAGCAATTACGTACGTAGTGTTGGTAATGCAAAACCCATTACCTCAAAAATGAGACATATAAACTGTTATTGAATATGGGAATGGTAATTCACTGCATGATGAGAAACGTGAGCCAAAACCTGATTGGTACCAGGTCAGAGTATGCTACAGCGGTGTAACCTCCACATAAAGGGAAAAATACAAAAACAACAACAGCATAAATAATGACAACAACAACAATAATGATAATAATAATAATAATAATAATGATAATAATAATAGTAATAATAATATAATAATAATAATAATAATAATAATAGTAATAATAATATAATAATGATAATAGTAATAATAATAATAATAATAATAATAGTAATAATAATAATAATAATAATAATAGTAATAATAATAATAATGATAATAATAATAATAATAATAATAATAATAATGATAATAATGATGGTAAAACACGAAGACCAACAATTGAAATAACTCGTCGCCTAATTGACAGAATGAGGAATAGAGGTGATTTGATTGTACAGTAATCTTCAGAAAAATAAAAGGAGTGAGCATAAAATGACTATCCAGACATCTTAGCGCAAGAGTAAGGAATAATCTGAGGACATAAAAACATGAAAATGTCGGGGCATTTGAAAGATATCTTAAGAAATATACTGGTCTCCGGATAGATACATTGATTTGTGGACAAAAAAAGTGGACGAAGTAATAATAGCCAAATATGGCGATTTTAAAACAGATTTTGACTGATGGAATCACAGGTAAATACATACATACAAACACATGCGCGCACACAAGCACACGCACATGCACGCAAGCATATGCAAAACGTACACATGCGCACACGGTTATGTATACGTGGATTCACACACGCACACTATATTGAATATTTACAACTTATTAGTTTGACGCACGCTGCAGGCATTCCTTGAGTAAATCTCACCACATCCGATTAGATAAATAAACAAAGATTTGACCTTGACTGCTGTCTGGCCTGACCAAGGGTGGTACACAAAGAGGCTCTCTTAGTCTGGTAAACTTGAGCGCAAACTGAGACGCAGGCGACACAGGCAACGCAGCACAGAACAAAGGCAGATTTCCTGTTGTCATATTTCTCAATGATAATCTTATCCTTCATAAAAGAAAATTAATGAGTAAAGGAAAACATAGATAAATAAACAAGCAAATAAAATAAATAGATAAATAAACAAATGAGTAAATAAAGAATGAGACAAGTGAGTATAAAAACTCAAACAAGCAAATAGATAATTATAATGTATCCTTGGAGATCGGTTGAGTCAAAATGTTTGGCGGTTATGGTCACCATTGTACTACCCAGACTGAGGATGTGCCTCACTTCTCTACCTGCAAGCTGTGTCACCTCGCCAACGCCAACACACTCGAACATTATTGTCTCGCATGTCCCACAGTGAAAGACTTACTACCACAGGGACAAGATCTAATATATGTTTGTAAATATCTCTTACAGAATGAAAATTTAGATGTACTACTAATGAGTTTTCCACATTTTGGTGGTTGTTAATTAATTTGAATTCTACTATGTCCCACGCAACACGTTTCTTTCTGTAACTCCATAAGTTTATATTTTGTTTACCGCCACTGAGCAAAGCATTTTACTAACTATGCAAATTTCCAATGCATATATCATACTAGTATTGTATCTTGGTGGTGCAGCGTATATTTATGTAATTAAGTATTATCATAATTACATAAGGATTATTTATAAATAGTATATTGTATTGTATATGTGTTATGTATGTGCATGTATACTGTACATATGTATGACATGTGTACTATGTGTTATCTACAAATATCTTTAACAGAATAATTTGGATTCATTCATGAGATTTCCATATCTTGGTGACTATTGATTTATTTAGATTCCACAATGTCCTGCGCGACATTTATCGCTCTATAACTGCTTCAGTTTGTAAATTGCTTGCCGCCACTAGGCGTAATAAATTTATCAAATCAACCATTGTACTAGAAATAGATGTTGCAGGGCGAGGTTTGTTGTACCTGGCATTTGTTGAATTAATACTGAAAATATTTCGAGACTTGCCAGTTCGTGGTGACTTTTTATGAAATGTACAACAGAAACATTCGTTGACATGTTAAGATTTTCACCTCAGAGTAAGATTTCATAGTGGTTGACCACAGCAAGATCAGATGGTTTCTCACTTGCCACAAGATCAATTGTGATCTTCATCACTACAACGTCATCTTCCTCTTCAGCTGAATAAGATATCCTGGTGGCTACTGCGATTGATTCCCGGGATTCGCTGCGTGCTATTTTGCGTTTATTCCCTACAACCATGGTCAGGCGGGGAGGCGACCCAACATCGGCCTATATATATATATATATATATATATATATATATATATATATATATATATATATATATATATATATATATATATATAATAGCGGCTTGCCACATGTGACAGGGTTTTCTCTACCAAGGGTTTCTCACTTCCCACTGTGTGGGAGTGGATGGTGATGATGAGTCTGCCGTTGTATCCATGGTGTTTACCTTATTACGAAGGATTACAAATGAATAGTATGCCGACAGGAGACCTTTTGGCCCACAACTAGTGCGGATGCGAAAAACAGATAAATAAATAAATAAATAGACAAATAAATAGATAAATAAATAGAATGAATAAATAGAGAATGACAAATAGTAAACATTCATCAACTACACGGTTGGCGAAGTTATTTTTACCCACTTCCAAATTAAATTTACTTCTTGACAGTTTGAGACCATTATTTCTTGCCTGATCTGCATTCAATGTGAAAATTTCGTCACTTTTATGTCAATTCCCTTTAGCCTAAAGACCTGCGTCAAATCGTCCATAAGTCTACGCTTTTATTTATTTATTTATTTTTTTATTATTATCATTATTATTATTTTTTTTTTTAAATAGATTCACGTGTTTTAGTCGATTTTCGTACTTTTTCTGATATTTGGAATCAGTTTTGTGGCTGGCCGTTGCACCTTTTCCAATCTGTCAATGTCTTTAATGAGATTCGGTGACTATACAGATACAGCATATTCCAAATGTGGACGATTTATATAGCTTGTGAATGACAGATGGACTTCTAAAATCAAAAGATCGCGTAATCAATCCTAGACTTTTATTTGCTTCTCTGAGGCGGAAATACATCTTATTCCCCTTCCTCTATTTTTTACCTTCCTCTCCCCCCCCCCAACCAACTTGGCACCATGGCTCTGTGACCTATCATCTTTGTTCATGATCTTGATCAACATCCTGATCTCGCGTTCTCGTGACGCGATGGCTGTGAAAAGGTTTCCTTCGCATGAACAGAATATGGATGGGCAGCGACACCCAGAATGATGGTCCAGCATGGATTCTGTATAACCTACAGTTCAGTCCAAGGGTTAGGACATGCCCTCCCCTCACCCCTTTCTCCCGATGGCGCGTCCGCCCTTCCGTAAACACGGTGGTCATAAACGCCCCGGCCAAGGCAACTACCATACCCGGAAAACCGGATGCACAGACAACTACAGTGGCGATTGGCGACACACACACGTGCGCACGCACGCACGCACACACACACACACACACACACACACACACACACACACACACACACACACACACACACACATGCACACACACACGACGGACATTGACGAGACTCAAAGTTGTTTTTCACTAGATGAACCAGGAGATAATGAAAGAAATAACAGAATGCCTGATCCCTAGGTTGGTGTGTACATTGAAGTTCATATCTAAGTCTAAATAAAAAATATTCTTCTAAAAAACGCTGTGGAAGTCGGGGACAGGTGGTATTACGGTGACACTTTGTCCTAAGAATATTCTTGAAAAAGCGCTTGGGTAAGTCGGGGTCAGGTGGTATTCTTCTTCTTCTTCTTCTTCTTCGCGTTCCTCTTCTTCTTCTTCTTCTTCGCGTTCCTCTTCTTCTTCTTCTTCTTCTTCTTCTTTTTCTTCTTCTTCTTCTTCTTCTTCTTCTTCTTCTTCTTCGCGTTCTTCTTTTTCTTCTTCTTCGCGTTCTTCTTCGCGTTCTTCTTCTTCGCGTTCTTCTTCCTCGCGTTCTTCTTCGCGTTCTTCTTCGCGTTCTTCTTCGCATTCTACTTCGTGTTCTTCTTCGCGTTCTTCTTCGTGCTGGGGATCCCGTGTTGGGGTTCCGCCCCGAGGCCGAGGCCGAAGGGGAAAACGAGGGATTAGAGCGCGGAAAGCTGCGGCCGTAGGCCGCTGTTTGCGCAGCCAAGCCCCCGGCGAAGCCGATGAGGGCGAAGCCCGCGGCTTGTTTCCCCACAAAATGAAGATTGACAGAATACAAAAAAAAAGACCAAATCGGTTTCAGGCGTTGCAGAGAGATTAAAAGAAAGAAGAGAAAGATGTGACCTTAGAGTAGTGTTCAGTTTATTATAAGAAAAAAATAAAATAAAACTGACGGAGGGGATCTTTTGGTTTGGGACAGAAGAGGGTTACGAGGTCATGTAAACAAATCAAAGAAGACCAAATGATTAAAGAATGTAAACGACACACATTTTCCACCTAGACGCACCAAATGGAATAGCTTAGAAGATGGTATAGCCCAAACTAAAGCTAGAACACATCTAAAATTAGATATGTTGTTAGAGGAGATACCTTACGAGTGAGCTCTTTCCATGATTACAACCATTGATTAAACGCAATTAGATTATTACGCATACTGCCCTTCACGTAATCTTTAGTAACTCCCACTGCCAACCCGCTAAGATTTACGAAGCCCCTCACTAACCCATTTCCCTTCCCTCTTGAGTCATCTCCCAAGAAGTAGGCGGACCGTAAAGTGTTTCGAGGACCATAATAGGTGTCTTTAGATCTTTGCTAAGCCCCCAAGGCCGAGGCCGAAGGCCCTTCCCCTCGACGACCTCTCCATCTTGTTACCCGGCTTGAGTGCCTTGAGGGCCCGTGAGCAGAGAGGGCCAGTTTACCTGCGCGGGCTACCTGCGCCAGTCGGAGCTTAGAATGAAGTCATGTAAACAAACAAGTAAACAAAGATACAGGAGACGTACCCGAGGTCGCCGCTCGAGTTCCCTTCTCTTGTGCACGCGTACACTTGTTCGTATGATTAAATTTTTGGCCGCCAGAGGTCGACTTGCTCTGTGTAGACAGCGTGAGAGGATGGAACCTTTATTAAATGCACAACGTCTGTTAACTTGAAAAAGCTTCAGCAAACGAAAGGTTGTACATTTAAGAAAGGTTCCATCTTCACGAGGTGTCGACTCTGACCATTTTGTCAACAATTGCCATTTGAAATTAACCTACATTCTTTGTTCACTTACCCTGAATTAGGGTCCCTCGCCTGTGTCTGGCGACCTTTCAGAATGCACAGCTGACACGACACATTCCTCAGCGATCACCTACGAGTGCAGTCTTAGGTTTCGTGAGACATAATCACATCTAACCGAACCCTTTGGTTTGTTGACCCCAGTTCCTGTGTAGATATCAACCAATTCATGCTCAGTTAAGTGAAGTTGTCCTGATATCTGTCAAGTAACAGACGCGCGCGCGCTTGCACACACACACACAAAGGCGGATCATGCCGACAGGAGACCTTTTGATCCATATCTAGGTCGGATGCGAAAAAAAAATTATATTAATAATAAAATAATAAATAAAAACTATGATAATGTAAATAACAAATAAAATACATAAATAAATGCATAGGTATAGTTAAATAATAAACAAACATGTAAATAGTAGATAATAATAAATTGACATATAACTAATGATAAATGAAAATCAGACAGACAAATGATAACAAAACAAAAACAAATAATATAAGATAAATTATAATCATAACAGCATCTTACTTAGGTATTTATCTAAATGATTCTTAAAGCTTCGAACTGAACTACATTGCACTACCTGTGCAGGAAGTTTATTCCATTCATTAACTACACGGTTGGCAAAGTTGTTTCTACCTACTTCCAAATTGAATCTATTTCCGGACAGTTTGAGACCATTGTTTCTTGTCTGATTCTCATTCAATGTAAAAATTTTGTCACTTTTGATGTTGTCAATTCCCTTTTGAATTTTAAAGACCTGTATCAAGTCACCTCTGAGTCTACGCTTTTTTAGGGAAAACAGATTCATATGTTTTAGTCGATTTTCGTATGATTTATTTTTGATATTTGGAATCAGTTTTGTGGCTCGCCGTTGTACTTTTTCCAGTCTGTCAATGTCTTTAATGAGATTCGGTGACCATACGGAAACAGCATATTCCAAATGTGGACGAACTAACGATTTATATAGCTTGTTAATGAGTGATGGACTTTTGAAATCAAAAGATCGCGCAATGAATCCTAGAATCTTATTTGCTTTCTCAGAGGCTGAAATACACTGCTTGGATGATTTGAGGTCGTTACTGATAATTACGCCGAGATCTTTTTCACTATCCACTTTTGTTAACGAATTTCCAAATAACTTGTAATCGTACTTACTGTTATTTTTACCTATGTGCATTACCTTGCATTTACACAGACACACACACACACACACACACACACACACACACACACACACACACACACACACACACACACACACACACACACACACACACGCACGCACGCACGCACGCACACACACACACAGATTCCGCCATGAGGGAATTTGGCAGGTGGATAGTGGAACATCCCTGGCCAGAGGTTCTCAACGTTGAAGACGTGGAGACCAAGTGGACAAATTACTCCACCACCACAATTGAGGCCTTTCACCACTTCTTCCCTGTAAAGGATTTCTCTGTCCATCACTCTGACGCTCCTTGGATGACACCACATATCAAACGTCTCATCAAACAACGCAACAAGGCATTTTACACCGACCGAGCCCAGTTCAGGTTCCTGAGGAATAAGGTCATCAGAGAGATCATTACCGCCAAATCCTCTTACTACCCAAACAAATTGCAACACCTCAAACAGCAACGCAATAACACTCAGTGGTTCAGCAAGATCAGGGCTCTCTGTGGCCTTGCATCTCGCACCTGTCACCTGACCTAGCAGCCCAGGAGATCAACTCCCACTTCGCCTCTATCTGTCAGACATTACCCCCTCTCGACCCTTCCCGCCTACCTGCCTACCTCCCTTCCCCCTCACACACCATTCAAGTTCAAGTTTCCGACGTAGCTACTAAGCTGGGTAAACTCAAACAAAATAGATCCACAACCCCCTCTGACCTTCCTATTAAAATCTACAAGGAATTTGCCCCTGAACTTGCCCTCCCACTCTCCTCCATAATTAATGCCTCTTTAAGCCAAAACACCTGCCCCAGCGACTGGAAAATATCATATGTTACTCCCATCCCCAAAACCCTCAGCCCACAATCACTAAGTGACCTTAGGCCCATCGCCATGACCCCTATCCTAAGCCTTATATGTGAAGACTTGGTTTTTAACTCCGTTTACAGCAACATAAAACATTCAATAGATGCCCAACAATTTGGCAACATGAAATCCTCCTCTACCACTCACTGTCTCATTGACCTACTCAACTTCCTTCACAGCAACCTAGACAAGCGTAACACATCCCTAGCTGTTACCTTTGTAGACTTCAGGAAGGCCTTTGACCTTGTTGACCACAATGTTGTTCTCTCCAAAGCCATCCAACTGGGGATCCAGCCCCACCTAATAGCATGGCTGGCAGATTTCCTCACCGGACGACGGTAGGCGGTCAGGTACCAAGGGTCAACTTCCCCCCTCCTCCCTTTGACCTGTGGGGTCCCCCAGGGTACCAAGATGGGTCCCCTATGCTTCCTCATCCTTATCAACGACGCCCTCATGGACACTCCTCACAGATGGAAGTACGTGGATGACAGCACCGTAGGCATCCCCATCAACACCAGGCGGCCTGATTACGCACCACTACAAAACACCCTGAACAAGCTCATGATGTGGACGGAAAACAACAACGTCACAATCAACACCAACAAGACCGTAGTGATGCACTTTTGTACCTCCACCCAAGCAGTACCTCCTCCACAACTTTCATTGGGCCCCCACTCCCTCTAATTGGTACAATCCACCAAGATCTTGGGCATCACACTCGATGCTCAATTAAATTGGAACCAACATATCACCAATATAGTCAGGACAGCGTCTTACAAACTGTATATGCTGAGTAGGTTAAAATCACTAGGAACACCTACATCTGAGCTACAGGAGGTCTACAAAACTTTCATACTCCCCACCCTCATGTACGCCTCACCAGCCTGGTCCAGCTCACTCACCCTCACACAGAGACAAAAGCTGGAGAGGGTACAAAAGAGAGCGTGCAGGATCATCCGGGGCGTGGAGTACAGCAGCTACGACCATGCTCTTACCACCCTTACTCTATCTAGGGTGTCCCAGCGGCACGGGGAGGCACTAAGGAAATTTGGGGAAAGCCTGCTTTCCCACCCTAGACACCGTCACCTCCTCCCTCCTGATGCTCCACCAACTCGCCACGCCACTAGACACATAAATAGACTCATACCAATCAAAGCGCCAAGGACAGACAGCTACAAACACAGTGCTATCCCATCTATTGTGCACATAATTAACTCATTGTAAAATTGCTCCATGTATATATTCCAAGTTTTATATCTTTAATCAACTTTTCCAATGTATTATTGTCAGTGTACCACTGTAATGGAAATAAACCTTTTATTATTATTATTATTATTATTATTATTATTATTATTATTATTATTATTATTATTATTATTATTATTATTATTATTATTATTATTATTATTACACACACACACACACACACACACACACACACACACACACACACACACACACACACACACACACACACAAATTCAATCTGGAGCTCAACACGGACACAAATACTTTCCCATTTCCTTTCCAGCCGAACTGAGTCTTCAACTACTGGCTAGAATGAAATATTTAAGGTGCTGCTGGCGGTATTATTGAGTTATATGACATTCAATTACAGGTTCTGTCTTCAATTTGGCCATATTTACCCGTTTATCTGACTAGAATTCTGGTTCAATTACAAAGGATTACAAAGGCGGAGCATGCCGACAGGAGACCTTTTGGTCCATATCTAGTTCGGATGCGAAAAAAAAATCATAATAATAATAAATTGATAAATACAAACTATGATAATGTAAATAACAAATAAAATCTCCACATTATCTCGCCCCTCAACTAATCAAGAAAGTCCAGCCCCTCAGGCGCAGTCACGCTCTTTACTGTCATTTGTTTTAGATAACATCAGACGATATCATTAATCAAGCGATGGGTTGCTACGGAATCTAGTTGACCGGCGCTTCTACCCTTGCAAACAATTTCGCGCTGTTTCGTCGAATAGCGGACCCATGTTTGAACGGACCGCGGCCGATGAAGGACCCATTCAGACCCGAGGTCAGTCCATCCCGCCCCTCTGCTGACTGAAGGGCCGTTGTTAAGATCAGCAACCCACAGAATACCTGAGGGTTGTTTATCTTTATAAGCTAATATTTGGGGTGGCTCATCTTGACAAGTTCATTCTTGGGATGTTAGGTTAGGTTAGGTTATTCATATTCAAAATCTCGTTTCTGGGGTTGCTACTCTTTACAAGCTAATATGTGGGAGGTAGTAGGTTATCTTTACTTGGACACTCTAGGGTTGATGACCATTACAACGTCTGAATGAAGTCGCTTGGTATCGTCCAGAGGAGAACACAGTCAAATACGTGACCTCGATGTATTGATAGTCAGACAGTAGCCGAAACCAGAGGGGTGAAATGTATGATTGACCTGATTACATTGACTTCAGAGGTCATGCGCAACCACAGCTATTCTAACATACAAAAACTTCACATACGTTTTTCACCACACACACACACAAACCGCATGACTGTCGTGCGGTGACGTGCCGGGAAGGGACAACTTCGGGACTCTGGATCGCGGTCATTGACCTCAGTCCGAATCGAAGCCGCCGTGACAGAAACTGAGCGGTTCTTCCTTGTCACCCAATGACCCCTTTGCTTCTCGTCTGAGAACCTAACGTGTAGACTCCTTACCCCATGTGGTCGTTATCGAGGCCCAGAGAATGCCTAATTCAATGGGTCTTGGTTCCATATCACAAAACTTGCCTCTGTTACTTGCTGATTATAGCGGATCCATTTACCTCTCCACTCTTCTCCGTTCTCCCCCACCCTTCTCCTCTGCACCATTCTCCATTCTCCCTCGCCCTTTCTCTCTCCACCCTCCCCCCACTTCCCCTCTGCACCATTCTACCCCGCTCTTCTCCTCTGCACCCTTCTCCGTTCTCCCTAGCCCCCTCTCCACCATTCTCCGTTCTCCCCACCCTTCCCCATCCTCCCCCACCCTTCCCTTCTGCACCCTTCTCCGTTCCCCCGCCCTTCTCCATTCTCCTCCACCCTTCCCCATTCTCCCCCACCTTTCCCCTCTCCACCCTTCTCCGTTCCCCTTCGCCCTTTCACTCTCCACCCTTCCCCATCCTCCCCCACCCTTCCCTTCTGCACCCTTCTCCGTTTCCCCGCCCTTCTCCATTCTCCTGCACCCTTCCCCCATTCTCCCCTTCTGCACCCTTCTCCGTTCCCCCGCCCTTCTCCATTCTCCTCCACCCTTCCCCCATTCTCCCCCACCTTTCCCCTCTCCACCCTTCTTCGCCCCCCTACGCCCTTTCACTCTCCACCTTTCTCCATCCTCCCTCGCCCTTCCTTTCTTCAGGCCGAGGAGTTGACTGCGCCCTCATTCCCTCTCCGCGGTGGTCCCGAGGATCGATTCCTACCAGGGGAGTTGATACAAAGTGTGAAGTAGCGGATCAATGACTGACAGTACAATCAGTCTCTGTAACACCTTTTTTTTCTCTTACTATACTAACAACACCTTTACTCGTCTACTAACCCAGTCGTTCTCAAGTTTTTCACTCCAGTTCTCTTTTCATGAATTCTCAGCATTCGTGAGGCTTCCTTTCATTTTTCTCCCAAATTCCACCACGAGAAAAGGTAAAAAATATACACATGTAAGAAAATGATAATAATGGTAAAAATGCTGATGGATAGAAACTTTGTTTTATTACAAAACTGACAATCATGAATAGCTTATATCTGATAGATTTTTGTTATACTATATGTTTAACTTATATCACTAGACTAAGTTACACAGAAATGTATAATTTGTAACAGCAGACCACTGACCCCCTATATTCTTGCCATGGTCCCTTTGGGGGTCCCCCATGGCATCCAGGTTAAAAGCTATTATACTAATTCCATACGAGTGCCAGGGAGATGGTGCCTAAGAGTTGCGGCAGAGGAAAATGATTTCTAGAAGTTTCGAGTCGCAACTCACACGTGGGTGGTATAGGGTCGCTCTGCAAAGGGGCTATCACACTGGGCTATTTTCCCTCCAACCTCTGATTAATCGGCGGTACCGCCCACGACCAAGAACTTTTTCCGCCGTCGAATGACTATGACAAACTATTTTATTTTCTCAACAATTTACACAGAATGTCATGCGATATGCTAGAGGAAAATTATATTATTTTCCTCCAGCAAATCTGCTCCAACAGTTGAAGGAAAAATAGCCCAGTGTGATGACACCTTGAGATAGAGTAACAGCTACAATTTGGCAGGGGCTGCACTTCCGGACAACCCTATCTAGGGTTCCACTCCGCTCACTGACACGGATAAGAGTCGAGAGAAGGTGTTCTGAATATAGCCTGGCCCCTTTTCCCGTCTGACTAGGGAGCCGCCGCCCGACACTAAGGTCAAGCCATCTGCGGCCGCGACAAACCAGTCATCAGGTGAAGGGAGGGAGGGAGTGAGTGAGTGAGTAGGAGCAGCGCTCCCACATCAATCAAAGCCCAACACCCCGCACCCCACACCTATTGCTGACACCCCGCCCTGCCCTGTAACCCTTACAATAGGACGAGGGTTTTTACACACACAAACACACACACACACACACACACACACACACACACACACTCACACTCACACACACACACACACACACACACACACACACACACACACACACACACACACACACACACACACACACACACACACACACACACACACACACACACAAAACCTTAAGGACCCGAGCACCAGGAGCAATAAGCACTAGTAGATATCCTTAGGCGCGGGCCCCCTTGGGCGTGCCCCCCCTCCTCTACCCGTTTGGCGTGGGGCCCATCCGAGAGCTACCTGTTTAATGGACTTTGGCGGGCCCTGACCATCAGCGACAAAAGATGGTCCTCCACCTCCCCAGTGTATCCTCTCGACTCGCTCTGTCCCACCTTGACGTTTGAAGGTTCACCTTGGGACCTGACACCGGCCACTTCAAGGTCTGTTTTGGGGTTTCGCCGCCAGAGGGCCACGTGCCGCTAGTCCCACGGTGCCACAGTGCTTGAGGGCGACGCAGAGCCAATCAGCTCGGGACCGGTCCTAACCGGAGCGACCGAGGCGGCAGCGATCGTTGCAGGAGGAGAGGGGTGAGGGGTTGGGGGGAATGCAGGTTCATATGTAGTATATATATATAATTTATTTTTATTTATTTTCTTTTTCGTAGCTGAAGGAATGGACTTTGGCCTAAAGGCGTGTCCCGTCCGATCAAAGCTCATTCGCGAGACCTTTGCGTACACACACCACACTCGGCATAGAAAAACTTGTCCGCACCGTCACTGTGTTGAAGGGATTAAGACGCCTATAGTGTTAACAGTTGCATTCCGCAAGCTTTTAACAATAAACGCGAACAGTAGAATATATTTTTCATTCAGTAGTGGGTTAATAGGACCAGAGATATACTAGTAAGTTACAAGTGAGAGGAGGTCATCAGGTTGAGAGCCACTGGCTCATACTCGTATGGTGGGATGTCGAAGGAGAAAAAGGTGATTGTGATGGTGGGAAGAGATGGGAGTGTTATTGCGTGCTGAGGAGTCATAAAGTTCGAGTTTGAATGGTGAGGATGGGGAGTGTTGCGCAACTGTCTCGACTGATCCGCCTTGATGTGACGTTTGCATCAAATTTGACACATTTAAAGATTTTGATAGCGTTAATGCCAGAGTTGGGTTTAGGCAAAGAAGTTGTAGAGCATAGATCAGAGGTCACCAAACTTTGTCCACCAGAGCAGGCCAGATAACTGAATGACGAACGCAGGCCGCATAACCGTTTCTTTCAGTACAGCATAGAGAATACACAAAACATAAAGACAACTAACATATTCATTTACCAATACACAAAATACCAAATACACAAATATTAAAGATAAACTTAAAAGATAAAAACAGCAAACATGTTCATTTACCAAAAACGTTTTAGTAAAATAATATATATATTTTTATCTATTTCGTTTTATTTTATTTTTATTTTATTTTTCACGTGTACAGTACGGCCGCAGGCCGGATGAACTGACCTCGCGTGCCATAGTTTGGTGACCCTTTGTCTAGAATAATACTTGGTCAAGTTTCAGTGGCTAGGAACCTACAACCTCACAACAGCCAACAACATTCTTTTATTGCTTTCGTGACCTCAGTCCGGACAATTGTCGAGGACGTAGAGGGCACGTCGCGCAGCCGCGCCGCGTCGACCCAAGACCTGTCTGTCACTAAAGAACGCACGACCGCTTTATTATGGCCGCACTTCTCGTCGCCTCTTAATCCTATTTC
>NC_134817.1:26839696-26962196 GCF_046742065.1 Oratosquilla oratoria | reverse complement strand
TTTTAATAAGGATTTTATTGATAATTTTATTAACAACGTATGATTTAAAATTTTATTTTACCCAACGGGTCACGGGTGGTCTAGTATATATATTGTTAGGCTGGTAGTCTGCCCCACGTTGGGCGCCAGACGTTAGGCTGGTTAAAGGCAAACTCTAATGAAGAGAAAGGTGGGTTTATTTAACAATTAATGTTGGACGCCAGGGAGTGGGGGGACGAGGCGGCGAGGGAGATGACTGTGTTTCAAGTCGTGTCCCCGGGCGATCTGCTTGCAAGGAAATAAGTGTGTGGGGGGGAGGTGGTGGGAAAGCAAAGAGTTGCGAGCCAGGCTCACGTATGAAGCTCCAAGGTGATCTGCTTGCGAGGGAGCAAGGGGTGTGTGGAGGTGGTGAGAAAGCAGGAGCAGCGAGCTAGGCTCACGTATGCTGCTCCGGGCGATCTGGATTCTGGATTCCAAGGAAAGACCACCTCGCTTGCGCGGGATCGGGTTTTGTGGGAGGGGAAGAATGTCTGTAGGAAAATGAAAAGGTAGTAGTGTATAAAAGAGGGCTATTGCCACCGGGCGAATTGCGAGCGATTAGGGGCTTATTTGTTGTCGTGGCTTAGGAGAAATGGACCGGGAGCTTGGAGGGCAGCGCTTGACTCCGGGGTTAGGATTAGGATCACCAACGAAAGTTTAGAAAATGGTAGGAGGCGTAGTAGTAGAGAAAGGTGGAAAAACGGAAAAATCTTTAGTGGGAGGTAAACTGAAATGAGAAGATGTAGTAGAAGAGAAAGTTAGAAAGGAAGCGAATTTTAGTCGAAGAAAAATTAGGTGTAGATGTTTGTGCGTGTGTTGTGGCTCTGTTCGTGAGAGGTGTATGTGTGTATCTTACGAGAAGTGAGTTGATTTCACTTCCCGCGTGTAGAGGGCGGTCCTGATAAGCCACAGGTGGGGCGAGCGTACCCTGTTTATCCCCAGGTTTTGGGTTTGATAGTCCATCCTTTATATACCCGTGCTCCTAATTGGCGTGAGGTCACGTGAGCTACGTGGGAAGTCTAAGGTAAAAGCGTTGATGCCGGTGACTTACGAAAACAGAGGGTATGGGTTCCTTAATGGATATAGTTGTTTATATTATGTGGCTGGCCGAGGTGCAGGTTTAGTTTTGGCTGGCTGATGCTGCACTGCACGTATTTTTCTTCAAAGAGGTTTCGTGGTTGTTACATGGCAGACCCTGGTGCTGGCTGGCCCCACGAGCGATTCCCTTGGGGAACCTCGGAGGTCAAATGTCGTTGGCAGAGAAGAGGTGAGGACGGGAGTGACGAGGTGAGGAGGGAAGTAAGGAGAGAAGCGAGGACTACTCCACACACACACGCGCGCGCACACACACACACACACACATATATATATATATATATATACATATATATATATATATAGGCTTTGTTGAAGTCTACAGCAGTAGTAGCATTGTTCAACTTGTAAGAAGTACTCTCGATATTTCGAATGAGAGAGTGGAGGTTGGAGGTCAGGGTATTGATAGAATCTCCAAGGTACATGGTGTTTACTCTAGACGTCTTTCGACCCAATCAGAGGTCATCTTCAGGAGTTACAATATACACTGTGAAAACAGGAATGACATACGAGGTGTGGCGGGGGAGATTTTGTACCCGCGAAGAAACACTGGGACAGGAAGTCATATGAGGTGTGGCGGGGGAGATGTCGTGTGGCGGGGGAGATGTCGTGTCCGCCAAGCTACCCATGGAGTGCCGACGGGTTCCCTGTAGGTTGCTGGTTGGGCTTCCTCATTGATGGGAGAGAAACTTCAATGAGGAAGCCCAACCAGCAACCTACAGGGAACCCGTCGGCACTCCGTGGGTAGCTAGGCGGACACGACATCTCCCCCGCCACACGACATCTCCCCCGCTACACCTCATATGACTTCCTGTCCCAGTGTTTCTTCGCGGGTACAAAATCTCCCCCGCCACACCTCGTATGACATTCCTGTTTTCACAGTGTATATTGTAACTCCTGAAGATGATGTATTCAAAATGGCCTCCTTCTAATATATATATATATATATATATATATATATATATATATATATATATGTGTGTGTGTGTGTGTGTGTGTATAGATAGATAGATAGTTAGGAATATATAGATAGATATAGAATAGATAGACAAGAAAATAGAAACATTTAAATAAAACTGAGTGTGTGTGTGTGTGTGTGTGAATTTTCACTTGGTACTTTACTGTGATAGTCTGTAAGTCAGTATCATTATTCTTATGTGATATTATGTAATACATTTTATTATATTTTTAATTATGAGCTGAACTCCTACCCACAAATAACTTTGTCTTTTGTAACATATGCAATTTGACAACAACGACAATAAATCTGAACTGATTTAGTTTGATCTTATCTTATTGTGACCTTCACCAGGATCGACAGATACCGATTATGGCTGTGATGAATAGAACTTGTGACAAATATCCATTGCAATCAGGGGCGTATCCAAGCTCTAAACTTAAGAGGAGCAAGTACATGAAAAAGGCACTGTGATACATAATGTTGTTTTCTCTTAACTAATTTGTGTTCTCTTTATCCATTCATATTTCAATCTTACATCTAAAATAAAAACACGAGAAAGATACATTTTTAAAGGCAGTACATAATTGTTATTTTGTATTCAGAATTAAAACCCAATAAAAGGTTTTACGGTATGCTCATAATCTCAAAACATAAAAACACATGTATATTATTTAGGTATTCTTATTTCAAACATAAAATGAGAACAAAATGAAGCATTAGGTATTCTTATTTCAAACATAAAATGAGAACAAAATGAAGCATTGTGGAAAATGTATCATGATTGTTGAAAAGGCACCAATTTAAAAAAAATCCTCGTGGGAGCAGTATCTACGCTACTGACTGTAGCGAATAACGAGAGTGGTTACTCAACTGATTGCACCATTCCTATGACGACAAACAAACGCTTAATACAAATATTAACTGGGATTAATCGACTGTAACAAAACACTAATTATGACCAACAGCAACTGTGCCAACAATCAAAGATCTTCCCAGACGAACAAAAGCTTTAATATTCTTGAAGAACAGATACTTAAAAGCCTGACTCGATGAACTCCTGGCGTCGCCTATTTTGCTAATGCGTTTGCCACCAGTCTTTTATTTACCAACTTGTTATTGTTGTCGTTGTGGGATATAGTGTACCGGAGGTTCTTTATATACCAACGTGACACTCTCTCAGTAGAAAAAAAAATCAGAAGGCGCGTAGGTGCGTTCAGACTGTTGGGGGTAGATAACAGTCACTGCTGGGAATCGGTGAGAGGTACAGTACTCGAACCCACGACTAGGAAGGTGCGAACCCCACAAACTTCCGATTCCGACTTGTTTCAATATAGTATAGGATACTGTCAGGGGCAAACGATCCGACGTGTGTTATTACAACCCTATGGCAAGGCTGCAATGGTCAGAGATAGCCAGGGTTACCAGATATACTTCTCTCTCTCTCTCTCTCTCTCTCTCTCTCTCCTAGTTCTCGAGAGTGTATTCTGGGACCGCCGCTCTGTCCCGGAACCCACCCTGACCCGGACAGAATAGTACCGGGACGAGATGTCCTACATGCCACCATATTGTGGAAATTATTGCTCAATTGTATCGGAGTGGCTGAACGCGACCTTTGACGAAGCCACATCAAAGCAAAAGTCCCTGAAGATCAAGTCCGTGTTTATGAAACACCCCCTGCCCACCAACAGGTTTGGAATTTCACAGGCGATGTGCTTAACCCCCTTTATAATTTTTATCATGGTTGACGCCAAGTTATTTAATTCATTACCGAGTCACCTCTCCGGGAACAGAAGAACCTATGAATGGAGGAGACCATAAGGCACACACTAGTTAGTTCCATGTCCATTACCACCTGTCATCCTCATCCATAAAGTTATCTAACCTTCTGTTAAAACAACCAATAGTTTCAGCGTTCACTTCTTGGTTAATAAGTTTATTCCATTCGTGAATCACTGTTGGTAAACCAGTTCTTGCTTGTATCTTTTTTTAAATCTAAATTTGTCAAATTTAAATCCATTACTTCGAGTCCTGCCCTGCTATCTTGATATGATGACCCTGTGCAGTGACTCGAGGACTGCAACCAGGATCCCCAACGACTCCGCAAGGACACCATAATCAGTGACCTTGATGTCGCCAGTGGATACTTCTCAATGACAAAGATCGATAAGTTTGCCTAATATGTCTGTGCACACCCCCTGTTTCACTCTAGAATGAGCAAGAAAGAAGCTGGACACGCCTCCTCAATATTCCAACACTCTTTGTCCCAGAGAATAAGTCAAACATCAAATCAACAATACCTGCAGAAATCCTACGGATCCATAGTAGATCCCAGAGCCACCCCCCCCCCAACACACACACACGATGCACTGAATCAAACGCTTTCTTGAGATCAACATAGGTTACAAGAAACCTCTGGTGGAATGCACGGTCCAATAAAAAGATAGGAGAGAATGTTTGAGAGCTGTCCCGACACTTTTAATATTTTCCTAGCTGACTTAAACAAACTTCTGAAATTGTGGGAAAATCCTATTAGAGAGGTGCTGCTACTAGACTGTGGAATATGAATATAAATAGTGAAAAAATGTGGTGAAACTGCGACCAAGCTGTCAGTAAGAAGATACAAGCTCCGCATGAGAAGGTTTACGTTCTTGAAGGGAAGCGGGAAAAATGAAGACAAGAACAACGCCGCTTATAAATACGGCCCTCCTCTAATTTTCTTACAAACTCCCCTTCTTCTCACACAGATATCAATTCCATAAGAAAGTGTGGTCAACGCAGCCCATTCCCACAAAAATGAGTAAAATCGAAGATATAGTTGTACATGTGCCCAAGCTCGTAGAAATATGGTTCTTAACCTGGGGGCCCTAGGCTCCATGGCAAGAATTTAAGGGGGCCATGACCTGCTGTCACCAATGATACATTTCTATAAAACGGGAGGAATCTGAAAAAAAAACACTCTGTCCTGTCAGAAGAAATAGAAGATCATTATGATTGTCAAGTTGATAATAAAGCAAAGGGTTGCTCTTCATCAACTATATATATATATATATATATATATATATATATATATATATATATATATATATATATATATAGATATATGTGTGTGTGTGTGTGTGTGTGTGTGTGTGTGTGTGTGTGTGTGTGTGTGTGTGTGTGTGTGTGTGTGTGTGTGTGTGTGTATACATATATCAAAGACTTTTTTCCCCTTACACGAAGGGTAGCCAAAAAGAAAATGGCATAGAAACCACTCCCACCTATTCCATTCCCTACATATTCCACTCTCCTTCACCCTCCTCCCTCCCTCTTATCTTGGCACCTCCTGGATGACGGGTCATTCCTGCATCCTGTCCACTGCCCTGGGTCAGAAGCAGTGTCGCAAGACACAGCACATCCACAGCAAGGCCGCTTCATAAATTCGGCGACCCCCCTCTCCGTCCCCTCAAGCAGAAAAGGAGAAGACGAGGAAAAATCCCTTCGGGCTGCCTCAAATCTTTTTCATACATACTTCCTCACTCCCTAACCCCCACCCACTCCTCCTCATGCATCACAACATCATCCATACACAACCCTTCTCCATTCATCTCTATCATCTGTTCTTTCCCGTCCTTCCTCAACAGACATTCCTCTCCTTTGTAATGCCCCTTTCGCCCTATTCATCCATCTTATCCTAGTACGCCCCTTCATATTCACTCCTTCCACCTCTGCCTTCCACACCTCTTTTACTAATCTTTCTTCACTCATTCTTTCCACGTGTCCAAACCATCCTAATACTCTTTCATCAACCCTATCTCCCAGCTCCCTTTCCATCCCTGTTCTCCTTCTCACCTCCTCATTTCTCACTCTCTCCAGCCTAGTAACCCCTATCATACTTCTCAGACATTTCATCTCAAACACATTCAAACTCCTTCTCTCTTCCTCTCTTATGTTCCATGTTTCTGACCCGTAGAGTGATGTTGGCACAATAACTTCTTCATATAACCTCCTCTTAGCATCCATTCCCAGATGTCTATTTCTCATCGCACTTTTTAATCCACTAAGGCACTCACTCGCTACTCTCAATCTACATTCTACCTCCACCCCTATTCCTCCCTTTCCTGCCACATTCGCATCCAAGTATCTAAAACTATCCACTTACTCCAGTCTCTCACCCTTAATGCTCACTTCCAGCCTGCTGTCCCTCTCTCCCCTTGTACATCTCATCACCTTACTTTTACCCACATTTATCTTCAACTTCCTTTTTTCACACACCTTCTCAAACTCTGTCACTAACTTCCTCAATCCTCTGATCCTGCTACAAGCGCAGTGTCGTCAGCAAACAAGAACTGGCTTATTTCCCACTTTTCTCCATTTTCTTTAACCATCATTAACCCCTGACCCACCATCCTTGCATTCACCTCTCGCACCACCCCATCCATGTATATATTGAACAGCCAGGGTTACATAACTCACTCTCTCCATTTCTAATCCTAACACAAGCTCTACTACTCTCGTAAAAACTCTTGACTGCTCTTAACAGCTTTCCTCCTATCCCATATACCTGCAGAACACCCCACAGTGCCTTTCTGTCTACCCTATTGTAAGCCTTTTCCAGATCCATAAAGGCCCAAAAAACACCCTTACCTTTTCGTATAGCTTTCTCACATATCTGTCTTACCACAAAAATCTGATCTACACAACCCCTACCTGTCCTAATACCACACTGTTCCTCACCAATTACTCCCTCTGTTCCTTTCTTAATCCTCTCAATTAAGACCCTCCCATAGGCCTTCCCAACTACACTCAACGAGCTGATCCCTCGGAAACTACTACACTCACACTTGTCCCCCTTTCCCTTGTAAAGCGGAACTATACAGGTACTCCTCCAGTCCTCCGGCACTCTACCCTCTCTTAAACAAACATTAAATTACCTCACCAGCCAGTCCACCGTAACAGTACCTCCTTTCTTCAGATATTCTGCATGGCATCTATCCATCTCAGGTGCCTTACCTACTCACATCATCTTAACAGCTGCTTTCACTTCATCTTTCCCTATTTCTCCTCCATTTTCCTTACTCATCACTCTCGTTTTCTTAGCACTTCCCACTGCAACTACCTTTCCCTCCTTATCCTCCTTCACATTTAGCAATTCACTACAATACTCTGCCCACCTTCCTCTCACTGCCTTCTTTTCCATTATCATCTCTCCATCTGTACCTTTTACCTTTTCTTCTCTACTTGATTCGCCTCCTCTTCCTGTTTTAATTTCTGTCCAAAACATCTTTTTATTACTTTCAAATTTTTACTGTCATACTCTTACCCCATTTCACATATGCTCTCCTGTATATATATATATATATATATATATATATATTATTTCAGACAAATGAGAGAGAAATGGGTGGGGAAGGGCAAACGAAGATGCGTTGGGAATAGAGTTTATTGCCCTAACGTTTCGACCAACTTGGTCTTCTTCAGAGGACATGTTGCATTACAATAGGATCACAAGTCTTATACTCGCAGCGAGGGGGAACCTGGCCAGCTGTGAGCGGATGTGTCAGGTCTTCTCTTCGGCTAATGATTTAATTATCAAGAGCCTTGTTGTTTTTTAAAGGCATTTAAATCAGTCTCTGTCATTGTTAATTTTCCTGGTGGCGATATGTGCAGCTTCCACAGTTTTTCTCACTTTCTTTTCAAGTCCCTCGTGTAGAATTTCCACGCGGCTCCAGTCAGGTAGGTTTCTGCATTTGTATAGATGACGAACCAGGGAGTTGGATGTTCTATGTGCCTTGAGGTCGTTTTTGTGTTTATTCAACCGTTTCTTTATCCCTCGATCTGATTCGCCGAAGTATGATGAAGGACAGCCACTGCATGGAATGCGGTAAACGACACTGAGGTTATTACAAACATTAGCATTTTTTGTTTTTGTTTTATTTTTTCTATCCTATTGGAGGACACTAGCTATATTTACTCCACCTTTTAACAAATAATTATCAATAGCTCCGGTGTTCGTAGAATTAAGGACAGTTATAAAATGTGACTTATCTTTTCCCGGGGCCTGGACGTTTGAGCCATCGTTGATCTCGGATTTCCTCATTGTTTTGGTGATCAAACCTCCGGGGTATTTCAGCTTCTTAAAGGTACTCTTGATGTATGCCAGTTCATCATCTAGGAGTCATTTACTGCAGATACGAAAAGCTCCGAGAAAGAAACCTATTAGAACACCAATTTTGACACGTCTGCTGTGTGCTGTAAAATAGTGGATAGCCCGGAATTGTGCTTTCATGCGGATACAAATGCATGTAGTACAGGCGTACTATATACTTAACCTACACACAAATAATATAAGGCCGAAAGCCAGCTGTTTGTACCCCACATATCCAATTCTTGTTTATACTATTTCTGCACCGGCGATACTATAAGGCGAAATATTGCGTAGAAGCACATGTAGGGGACACCGTTCACCACACCATCAAGAGGGATATAAGTTAAGCGCAACTTTTCTTATATATTTGTATGCTCGAGTTACATACACATACACGAAAGTTTGCGTTCAACCCATCTCCACTATGATAGTACATTGGTAAGTATACGAACGCGGGAAAGTATTTGTACAACACTGAATGGATCCCAGTGATTAAAGATATATTTTTATCAACCACAATGCACTTTAATTCTAAGCCATCTAGGCGCATGCAGAAATTGAAACGTGGTACGCCCGAGGACTTGAACTCATACGGCGAGAACGTTACCAGTGCCGTAGTGACTAGACCAATACACCATCAAGAGGGATATAAGTTGAGCGCCGCTTTTCCTATAATTTGTATGCTCAAGTTAAATACACATACACGAAAGTTTGCGTTCAACCCATCTCCATTATGATAGTACATTGGTAAGTATACGAACGCGGGAAAGTATTTGTACAACACTGAATGGGTCCCCGTGATTAGAAATACATTTTTATCAACCACAATACACTTTAATTCTAAGCCATCTAGGCGCATGCAGGAATTGAAACATGGTACGCCCGAGGACTTGAACTCATGCGGTGAGAACGTTACCAGTGCCGTAGTGACTAGACCAATACACCATCAAGAGGGATATAAGTTGAGCGCAGCTTTTCTTATATATTTGTATGCTCGAGTTACATACACATACACGAAAGTTTGCGTTCAACCCATCTCCACTATGATAGTACATTAGTAAGTATACGAACGCGGGGAAGTATTTGTACAACACTGAATGGGTCCCAGTGATTAGAGATACATTTTTATCTACCACAATGCACTTTAATTCTAAGCCATCTAGGCACATGCAGAAAATGAAATGTGGTACGCCCGAGGACTCGCACTCATGCGGCGAGAACGTTACCAGTGCCGTAGTGACTAGACCAATACACCATCAAGATATATATACACACACACACACACACACACACACACACACACATATATATATATATATATATATATATATATATATATATATATATATATATATGCACAAATTTCACAAGTCACACGTGAATCACAAATATGCAGAGTCCACTAGGAAAAGGAAAAACACACGGAGTCCGAGCGCTTTCGTGATATATTCACATTACCATCTTTCTGTACTCCTTGATAATGTGAATATATCACGAAAGCGCTCGGACTACGTGTGTTTTTCCTTTTCCTAGTGGACTCTGCATATTATATATATATATATATATATATAATATATAATATATATATATATATATATATATATATATATATATATATATATATTTCTGGCGAAGTGGGGTTTGGAAGTAGCCACACAGGAAGGCGGAATGGAGTGAAAAGTTTAATTAAAAGAACTGCTGCCCCAGAATGACTAAAAATATTTGAGTAAGGTAAAAAACGTGGATTAATTGAAGTATGTATTTAATATATTAATTAAAACATTATCTACAATTAAATTTCTGGCTAATGTATTGTAATTATATCAAGTAAAAATGTCTATAATACTGTCTTACTATTTTTAAGATATAGTGCTGCCATCTGTTATAAGCCGACATTACTACCAATGTAAACAAAGGCTCGTGCGAAGACCCAGTAGATTTGAGTTCAAGTGGTGTTTGCAGTAGAAAATACAAACAAGTAAATATATGACTGTTGAACTCGTACTATTGTGTGTTTGATAATATTTATATTTTTGGTTTTTATGATTTGACAGTAAGTTTTCAGGTTTCAGATTCACCAATCAAGTGAAACTGCGATTCAATTGGTCAGTACTTGCTAGTATAAGTATTTGATATTTCACCTCGTTACATTGTTTGGTATTACAATTATATGGGCTATCGTGGGTTTACACAGTTATAGAAAACTATTAGGGATATGGGGACACCTCACCAATAAAGAAGGAAACTTACTTTGGCCGGTAAATGATAGAGGTTAAGCTAAAACCATAAGCAAGTTCAAAACTAGGTCAGACAACTGAGTGTAGCACCTCACATGTAGATGTATGTAATAAATGGAATGAGGAAAATGCAAAGATTTGAGATGGAACATTACTACTGATTAGCCCTTCCATTGCTGGAGGTAAAGCTTTACCTTTCTATCAACCACCTATTTTTATTTATTTATTTATTTATTTTTTATTCTTATATATATATATATATATATATATATATATATATATATATATACATATATTTATATATATATATATTTATATATATATGTATATATATACATATACTGTATATATATGTATATATGAATATATATATATATATATATATATATATATATATATATATATATAGATATATATATGTATATAATATATATATATATACATATATATACATATATTTATATAAGTATATATGAATATATATATATATATATGTATATATATATATATATATATATATATATATATATATATATATTTATATATATATATATATATATATATATATATATATTATTATTCTTGTGATTCCTGTTTCAATGCTACCAAATAACTTTTACTTTACTTTCTGTTTTCCTTATTGATCAAAATTTCTATTAGGTCCTCTGTAATTTTCACAGTTTACTTGGTTTCTTTTATTTACATCTTTGTAATCTGGTAGGAGATGCTCTAGGGCAAAGATTGTTTTAATCTTTTACGACCATAGCACCCCTTTTTGTCAGATTTAGGCATTCCAGTGCTATCCATTTTGCAGGACCACCACAAGCAGGTAGTTATCATTGGTTCTTATAAGAACTGATTTATTAAATTAATGATTAGTGCAGAACCCTTATCATGATCATTATACAATTAGTACATGAGATGATGAGTTGGTTAGCTTTGCTATTGATATAGAGTGGATACAGTGTCAAATTCATGGGTTGGTGGTTGTATGTGACCTGCTGTGGGCTTCTTACTTTGGTTCCTGACAGCCCTGTTCAGGTAGGGAGGTGCCTCAAACATTGGCTTGTAAAGCTCTGTGAGTTGCCATAACTGAAAGGGACTTGCCCTTCAAGGGGTTCTCGCTTCCCTCTTTGTGGGAGTGGGATGAAAAAAAAAAAGAGGAAGAAAGAAAGTTGGAGTATTAATATTGTCATCTCTCCTTATTTGAAAAGATGTAGAAAATATAATTTTTTTGAGGTTGGTCAGGAGGCTGTCAGCCCATTGGGCCTGCACCTCCAGATGGTCTATATGGAGATAATTCTACTGTCAATTTTGCAGGATTACCCCTAGCAGGTTCCTGTCATTGGTTCCATATAAATGGGAAACAATAGATAAAGATATAGTAATAGAAGGAACTGATCACACTTGAAAAAATAACATGTATTAGCATGTGGTCTGCATTTTTTTTTATTCCATTATGGGTTTTAATTTTAATTTAATTTATCTTTATTTTACCTTTAAATATATATTCCAGTTATGTTGTTCTACTATGCCTTTTTCATTGTCTATAAATTGCACATTTATGAAGTATTTTGCAGTCTTAGATTGATAAATGTATGCATCCCATGTCTTTAGATTAAAAGTGTATACTATTTGAAAACAGATGTGGCAGTTGTGTTTTCATGAAATGTATACATTGATGATTATACTATTTTATTTATCCATGCCCTAACAGAAGATGAGTGATTCAGAAGAAAATCAGCCTGAGGATACCATACCTAGCCTTATGATGGCTTGCATAGCTTTAGCTGCAGAGATTGCAGAGCGCAATTGTGATGAGGAGAAGGATGATCTAATACGAGAACATATAAAGAAATGGGCAGCAAATCCTGTTCCTATGGTAGACTTTGAAGCAGGTAATACTTGAATTTATTGTTACTGGTTTAATTTTTAAATTAATTGGGTGTTGTTAAATGTAGGGTGAATTCAAATACAGTATTGCAAAAGTTTTCATTTAGTTGTATTATATTCTTCCTAAAAGGACAACACTAAATGTTTATTTCACAGATAAGAAGCATGTTCATATTGCAGAACATTTAAATTCTTGTTGTTGTATGTTATACTTTTAAGTACCTCATATACAGCTATACAAGAATGGTTGATGTGTTGCAAGAGAGGGAGAATTGGGTACATTGTGTATATTTAGCTCTAAAGAATGGAGTTGACAAAGTAGCTCACAATCAACTATTATGGAAATTGGCTCTTTGACTGGATAAAGGCTTTCAGGAATAATTGATACATGAAAACAGTATTGAAGGATAAGATTTCAGGATGGAGGACAACTGAAAAAAAAACAGTACCCTCTAAGTATACACCCTTTCCTGTATATTACAAATAAATAGATAGTCCTTTCATTGGTTCCACTGATGCCCTCCTAAATAATTAACATTATTGTTCTTCCCAGGACTAGAGTGGTTCAATGTAGAAAAAAGCTTGAGTCTTCGTGAAGACCTGCAAGACTGCATTGTGGTCCTGGACTTCTTTACATATTGCTGCATCAACTGTATGCACATATTGCCTGATCTGGAACATCTAGAGAAAGTCTTCCCACCAACATCAGGAGTCATCGTGGTATGTTGAGTGTACCACAGTGAAACATAGTACCTTTGCAGTAGGGTCTAACAGCCAGAGGTGGCTTCCCCCCCCCCCTCACCCAACCACTCTGTTTAATGGTGACCCACTTTCTTCATCCACCCCAAAGAATTTACAAAGCAGACCAGAAGAGCACTACATTGGGCTTTGTCATTCCTTCATCCATTTACTACTATCTCTAGCACTCTCTTTTACTTGATCAACAGACATTCCTTGTGTATCCAATGCCCCCTTCACCTTCTCCATCTACCATATTTTTTACTTCATCCACTTTTGTTTTCCACAACTTTTTTTTTTTTTTTTTTCTTTTTTTTTAGTAATTTTTCCACATGAATTCTTTCTACTTGCCACCACCTCAGCACTTTGATCTGCTCTATCCAACAGCTCTCTTTTTAACCCCATTCTTTGCCTCACCTCCACATTTCTCATTCTTTACTTCATTATAATATTGACCATACTTCTCAAACACTTTGTCTGAAACATGTTCACATTCTTATGTTCTGCCTCTACAAAATTTCAGGTCATTGATCCATGCAGTGCTGTGGGTACAATTTCTTCTGTAGATATACATTGCATTTTTTTTTTCTTCTTTCTTTTTTAATTGGGAATGGCAGTT
Source organism: Oratosquilla oratoria (assembly GCF_046742065.1). Classification (NCBI taxonomy): domain Eukaryota; kingdom Metazoa; phylum Arthropoda; class Malacostraca; order Stomatopoda; family Squillidae; genus Oratosquilla; species Oratosquilla oratoria. Next base: position 26,948,511 of record NC_134817.1, on the reverse strand, counting down.
AATGAATGGGAGTGGAGTATGTGGGGGTGAAATGGGTGGAAGTGGACTTATGGCTTTGACTTTGGCTACCTCCCTTGTAAGGGGGGAAAAAGCTGTTGGTGTATGTATGTTGCTAATGAATATTATTTTTCCAGGTTGGAGTCCATTCAGCCAAATTTGACAATGAACGTACATCAGCAAATATTAGTGCTGCTATTGAAAGGTATGGAATTCACCATGCAGTAGTTAATGATGCCCAGGCAAAAATGTGGATGGAACTTGGCATCAGCTGCTGGCCAACTCTTCTCATTCTAGGTAGGTGGCATTTCAGAAAACAGTTGATAATTTTTGCTGAGAAAAAAGAAAACTAACATCAATAGAATTCCAAGTTATCAGTATTTTTAATGCTCTTTATAAGCTGAACAGTATACTTGATCATTTTTATGCATATATATACCAAGGCATTTCCCCCCTTACAAGGGAGATAGCCAAAAAGAAAAAGGCATAAAATCATTCCCACCCATTCCATCCCTAAATACACTCCACTCCCCTCCACCCTCCCTCCCATCTTAGCACCTCCTGGATGACGGGTCATCCCTGCACCTTGTCCACTGCCCTGGGTCAGAGGCAGTGTCGCAAGACACAGCACATCCACAGCAAGGCCGCTTCATTAAATCGGCGACCCCCCCTCTCTGTCCCCCCATGCATAAAAGGAGAAGATGGGGAGAAATCCCTTCGGGCTGCGTCAAATTTTGCTCACACATACTACCTCACCCCCCATCCCCCCACCCATTCCACCTCATGCATCACAACATCATCCATATACAACCATTCTCCATTCACCCCTGTCTTCTGTCCTCTCCTGTTCTCATCCTAGGATGTCCCCTCATGTTCACTCCCTCCACATCTGCCTTCCATACCTCTTTTACTAGTCTTTCTTCACTCATTCTTTCCATGTGTCCAAACCATCCTAATACTCTTTCATCAAACCCTATCTCCCAACTCCCTTTCCACCCCTGTTCTCCTCACCTCCTCATTTCTCACTCTAGCCTAGTAACCCCCATCATACTTCTCAGACACCTCATCTCAAACACATTCAAACTCCTCTCTTCCTCTATGTTCCATGTTTCTGCCCCATACAGTGCTGCTGGCACAATCACTCCTTCATACACTCTCCTCTTAGCATCCATTCCCAAATGTCTATTCCTCATTACACTTTTTAATCCACCAAGGCATTTACTCGCTTCTCTCAATCTACATTCTACCTCCACTCCACCTTCTGCCACATTTGCACCCAAGTATCTAAAACTATCCACTTCCTCCAGTCACTCTCCCTTAATGCTCACTTCCAGTCTGCTACCACTTTCACCCCTTGTACATCTCATTACCTTACTTTTACCCACATTTATCTTCCGCATTCTTCTTTCACACACTCTCCCAAACTCTGTCACCAACTTCCTCAATCCCTCCTCCGATCCTGCCACAAGCGCAGTGTTGTCTGCAAACAACAGCTGGCTCACCTCCCACTTTTCTCCATTTTCTTTAACCATCTCCAATCCCTGACCCACCACCCTTCCATTTACCTCTCGCACCACCCCATCCATGTACAAGTTGAACAGCCAGGGCGACATAACGCATCCCTGACGAAGTCCCACCTTTACCTCGCACCACTCACTCTCTCCATTTCTAATCCTGACACATACTCTATTACTCTCGTAAAAACTTTTGACAGCTCTTAGAAGCTTTCCTCCTATCTCATATATCCGAAAAAACCTCCCACAGTGCCTTCCTGTCTACCCTGTTGTAAGGCTTTTCCAGATCCATAAAAACCCAAAAAACATCCTTCCCCTTTCATATAGCTTTCTCACATATCTGTCTTACCACAAAAATCTGATCTACACAACCTCTACCCATCCTAAATCCACACTGTTCCTTACCAATTACTCCCTCTGTTCCTCTCCTAATCCTCTCAATCAAGATCCTCCCATAAGCCTTCCCAACTACACTTAACAAGCTAATCCCTCTGAAACTACTACACTGACACTTGTTCCTTTTTCCCTTGTAAAATGGAACCATACAGGCACTCCTCCAGTCCTCCGGCACTCTACCCTCTCTCCAGCAAACATTTAATTACCTCACCAGCCAGTCCACCATCACTGTACCTCCTTTTTTTAGACATTCTGCATGGCATCCATCCAGACCAGGTGCCTTACCTGCTTTCATCATCTTAACAACTGCCTTCACTTCATCCTTCCTTATTTCTCCTCCATTTTCCTCACTCATCACGGTCATTTTCTTAGCATTTCCCACTGCAACTATCTTTCCCTCCCTATCCTCCTTCACATATAGCAACTCCCTAAAATATTCTGCCCATCTTCCCCTTACTGCCTTCTCTTCCATTATCATCTCTTCATCTTCACCTTTTACCTTTTCTTCTCTACTTGATTTACCTCCTCTTTCTCTCTTAATTTCTTTTCAAAACATCTTTTTTCAAAAAATCAAATATTTGTTCTGGGAACCTTTCATTACTATCTTTCATGCCCTTACAAGAGTACCATCTAAAAAACTTTTGTATCATTAGTAAGGAGAAAACAGGAAAGAAATTTGTAAATGTACATTCCACATGCATCCTTAGTCCCTTGACCCCATCCATCTGTCTCATTCACAGCATAGGAAAGATTTGGAATGGGATGAATGACTTGGGTGAAGGAAGCTTTGGAAGCTCATGGTATGTCTGTTGAGTTGGGAAAGGGAAGAACAAAAGATAGATGTAAATGGAAGAAGATTGTGAATAGGTGAAGGGATAACATGGCCCGAATGGATGTTCTCATCTACATCATAATTTTCAGTCAAAAAGAGGGGAAGGAGTTGCTTTATGTAAAGTGATGGGGGGTAAATTAGCTCTATCTGTCAGATCCTGCTAGAAAGGAATTGTGCCTTGCTGCATTTTTATTTTTACCCATGTAGTAGGGTAGAGGACAAAGCAATCCTTCATCCCTAGGGTGACGAGATGGGAGGGGTATGTAAGGTGTCATGGATTTGTGCCTGTCTGGAGACACCACTGCTATGAAGAAAGATGGTACATAATACTTTAAGCCTAGCACTAATGCATCTTGCCATACCCCATTTCCATCCAGAGATTTGATCCTAAGGCACAGGTATCTGGTCTTTGGAACATGCCCATAATGCACTTCCTCTTTCTATTCTCCAACTTCCTTCCAACCTATTTTAATATATATATTTTTTCACTTTCCTGCCCTCCCACACCTCATAGCCAGTGACATTGTAACAAATCCAGACATGTGCATATGTATACCCTTCACTCAGACACACATAATCCAGTGCTACACATACATATCCTGACCCCACCTGACATGCACTGCACTCACAAACACCAGTTAGTACACAACAAACTGGACTGACTCCCAACACACCAAAACACACACCCAGAAACACCCAAGCACAAAACAGACACCCTAAACATATTACAAATAAAGATAAACAATACTACAAACAAGCACACACAACTGCAGCAATTCTTACACAAACAAAATATATCCATCTATCTATATACCAAGGGCTTTTTTCCCCCATACAAGGGAGGTAGCCAAGTCAAAAGGAAATTACCTACTCCCACCCATTCCACTCCCATCCACCACCCTTTCCCTTTCAGCTTAGGTCCTCATGGATGACAGGTCATTCCTGTATCCCACCCACTGCCCTGGGTTAGAAGCAATGCAGCAAGATATAGCACATCCATAGCAAGGCTGCTTCATTTGATCAATTCCCCCTCTCCATACCCTCATGCAGAAGAAGAGAAGATGGGGAGAAATCCCTTTGGTCTGCATCAAAATATCATTCATATATAACCACTCCTTAAACTCCCCTCCCCCACCCTCTCCCTTCCTTGCATCACAGTATCATCTATACACAGCCATTCTCCATTCACTCTATCTCCTGTCTTTTCCCTGCCTATTTCTCTTCCTTGTTCAACAGACTTATCCCTCTTGCTCAGTGCCCCTTTCACCCTATCTCTCCATCTCATCCTTGGTCATCCCCTCAAGTTCACTTCCTCCACCTCCACCTTCCACACCTCTTTTACTATTTTTTTCTTTACTTACTCTTTCCATGTGTCCAAATGATCACAATAGTCTTCATCAGTCCTATCTGCCATCTCCTTTTCCATCCCAGCTCTCCTCCTCACCTCCTCATTTCTCACGCTATCCAACCTTGTGTCCCCTACCATACTTCTCAGACATTTTATCTCAAACACATTTAAACTTTTACTCACTGTCTCTCTTAAATTCTAGATCTCTTTCTCATACAATGCCATGAGCACAATAACCCTTTCACATAGTCTTCTCTTGATATTTTTTAATCCAATCAAGGCATTTATTTGCTTCTCTCAGTCTGTAGTTTACTTACACCACCACTCCTCCCTTTCCTGCCACATATGATCCCAAAACCTAAAGTTATCCACTTCCTCCAGTTTCTCTCTTTTACATACATATACCAAAGGCTTTTTCCCCCTTACAAGGGAGGTAGCCAAAAAATAAAGGCATAAAATCCACTCCCACCCATTCCATCCCCAACTTACTTGATTCCCATTCACCCCCCTCCCTCCCTCTTATCTTATCCTGGATGATGGATCATCCTGCATTTCACCCACTGCCCTGGGTCAGAAGAATTGTTGCAAGACACAGCATATCCGCAGCAAGGCTGCTTCATGAAATCAGTGAACCCCCCTCTCCATCCTTATATGCAGAAAAGGAGAACACAAGGAGAAATCGCTTTGGGCTGCGTCAAATTATTTTTTGACACATACTCCCTCACCCCCATCCACCCCCTTTCATGCATACCATCATTCATACACAACTATTCTCCATTCACCCCTATCTTCTGTTTTCTCCCATCTTTCCTCAATAGAGAATCCCCTCTTTCCCAATGCCCCTTTTACCTCATCCCATCTCATCCTTGGTCACTCCCTCATGTTCACTCCTTCCAATTCTGCCTTCCACACCTCTTTTATTAATCTTTCTTCACTCATTCTTTCCATGTGTCCAAACCATTCCAATACTCCTTCATCAACACTATCTCCCAATTCCCTTTCCACCCCTATTCTCTTCCTCACTTTGTTTCTCACTCAATCCAGCCTAGTAACCCCTATCATACTTCTCAAGCACCTCATCTCAAACACATTCAAACTCTTCCTCTCTTATGTTCCATGTTTCTGCCCCATACAGTGCTGTCAGCACAATCACTCCTTCATACAATCTCCTCTTAGCATCCATTCCCAAATGTCTATTTCTCATTACACTTTTTAATCCCACAAGGCATTTACTTGCTTCTCTCAATCTACATTCTACCTCCATGCCTCCCTTTCCCGCCACATTTGCATCCAAGTATCTAAAACTATCCACTTCCTCCAGTGTCTCTCCCTTAATACTCACTTCCTTTCCTGCCACTTTCTCCCCTTGTACATCTCATCACCTTACTTTTATCCACATTTAATTTCAATTTCCTGTCTGAAAAAAGGAGGTACAATGATGGTGGACTGGCTGGTGAGGTTATTTAATGTTTGTTTGAGAGAAGGTAGAGTGCTGGAGGAGTGCCTGTATAGTTCCACTTTACAAGGGAAAAGGGGACAAGTGTGAGTGTAGTAGTTTCAGAGGGATTAGCTTGTTAAGTGTAGTTGGGAAGGCTTATGGGAGGGTCTTGATTGAGAGGATTAGGAGAGGAACAGAGGGAGTAATTGGTGAGGAACAGTGTGGGTTTAGGACAGGTAGGGGTTGCATAGATCAGATTTTTGTGGTAAGACAGATATGTGAGAAAGCTATAGGAAAAGGTAAGGATGTTTTTTGGGCTTTTATGGATTTGGAAAAGGCTTATGACAGGGTAGACAGGAAGGCACTGTGGGAGGTATTGCAGATATATGGGATAGGAGGAAAGCTTTTAGGAGCTGTCAAGAGTTTTTATGAGAGTAGTAGAGCTTGTGTCAGGATTAGAAATGGAGAGAGTGAATGGTTTGAGGTAAAGGTGGGACTTAGTAAGGGATGTGTTATGTCACCCAGGCTGTTCAGTTTATGCATGGATGGGGTGGTGCAAGAGGTCAGGGATTGGAGATAGTTAAAGAAAATGAAGAAAAGTGGGAGTTAACCCCTTCCATATGGTGCCGCATACGTAGGCGGCATGAGGAGCAAGTGGATATGCGAGGCTGCCATATCAGCGTCTTGATTATATTTATTGTAGTTGCCCCTGCGTAATGACATACTCTCTAAACTGTCTTCATCACATTTTCTATGGTTATCAAAATTCACGGGTGAAAGAGAGAATGGTTGATATAAGCGGTGACTATATTTTATGATGCGAGTATAATTACGACACATCGTATGTCTGGCAGCTAATGCTGCCCGCGAGATTTTGGCCCGGAGTGAAGTGGTTAAGCCAGCTGTTGTTTGTGGATGACACTGCGCTTGTAGCAGGATCAGAGGAGGGATTGAGGAAGTTAGTGACAGAGTTTGGGAGAGTGTGTGAAAGAAGGAAGTTGAAGATAAATGACTGTATGGGGCAGAAACATGGAACATAAGAGAGGAAGAGAGAAGGAGTTTGAATGTGTTTGAGATGAGGTGTCTGAGAAGTATGATGGGGGTTGCTAGACTAGATAGAGTGAGAAATGAGGAGGTGAGGAGAAGAACGGGGGTGGAAAGGGAGCTGGGAGATAGGGTTGATGAGAGAGTATTAGGATGGTTTGGACACATGGAAAGAATGAGTGAAGAAAGACTAGTAAAAGAGGTATGGAAGGCAGATGTGGAGGGAGTGAACATGAGGGGACATCCTAGGATGAGGTGGATGGATGGGGTGAAGGGGGCTTTGGGGAAGAGAGGAATGTCTGTTGAGGAAGGATGGAAGAGGACAGAAGACAGAGGTGAATGGAGAATGGTTGTATATGGATGATGTTGTGTTGCATGAGGTGGAATGGGTAGGGGATGGGGGGTGAGGTAGTATGTGTGAGCAAAATTTGACGCAGCCCGAAGGGATTTCTCCCCGTCTTCTCCTTTTATGCATGGGGGGACGGAGAGGGGGGTCGCCGATTTAATGAAGCGGCCTTGCTTTGGATGTCCTGTGTCTTGCGACACTGCTTCTGAACCAGGGCAGTGGACAAGGTGCAGGGATGACCCGTCATCCAGGAAGTGCTAAGATGAGAGGGAGGGTGGAGGGGTGTGGAGTGTAGTAAGGGATGGAATGGGTGGGAATGATTTTATGCCTTTTCCTTTTTGGCTACCTCCCTTGTAAGGGGGAAAAAGCCTTGGTATATGTATGTATGTAATAGTAAGGTGATGAGATGTACAAGGGGTGAAAGTGGCATCAAGATGGAAGTGAGTATTAAGGGAGAGAGACTGGAGGAAATGGATAATTTTAGATACTTGGGTGCGAATGTGGCAGGAAAGGGAGGAGTGGGGGTGGAGGTAGAATGTAGATTGAGAGAAGCGAGTAAATGCCTTGGTGGATTAAAAAGTGTAATGAGAAATAGACATTTGGCAAATGGATGCTAAGAGGAGATTATATGAAGAAGTGATTGTGCTGACAGCACTGTATGGGGCAGAAACATGGAACATAAGAGAGGAGTTTGAATGTGTTTGAGATGAAATGTCTGAGAAGTATGATAGGGATTACTAGGCTGGATAGAGTGAGAAATGAGTAGGTGAGGAAGAGAACAGGGGTGGAAAGGGAGTTGGGAGATAGGATTGATGAAAGAGTATTGGGATGGTTTGGACACATGGAAAGAATGAGTGAAGAAAGACTAGTAAATTAGATGTGGAAGGGGTGACCTAAGATGAGATGGATGGATGGGGTAAAAGGGGTTTTGGGGAAGAGGAGAATGTCTGTTGAGGAAGGACGGGAGAGGACAGAAGACAGGGGTGAATGGAGAAGGGTTGTGTATGGATGATGTGATCCATTGAGGTGGAATGGGTGGGGGATGGGGGGTGAGGGAGTATGTGTGAGAAAATTTGACACAACCTGAAGGGATTTCTCCCTGTCTTCTTCTTTTCTGCATGAGGGGATAGAGAGGGGGGGGGTTGCTGATTTAATGAAGTGGCCTTGTTGTGTCTTGTGACACTGCTTCTGACCCAGGGCAGTGGACAAGATGCAGGGATGACCTGTCATCCAGGAGGTGCCAAGATACGAGGGAGGGAAGAGGGTGGAGAGGAGTGGAATGTGATAGGGATGGAATGGGTGGGAGTGGTTCTTATGCCTTTGTTTTTGGCTACCTCCCTTATAAGGGGGAAAAAAGCCTTTGGTATATGTATGTATGTTCTTTTGCACACCTTCCCAAACTCTGTCACTAACTTCCTCAATTCCTCTTCTGATCCTGCCACAAGCACATTGTCATCAACAAACAACAACTGGCTTCTCTCCCATTTTTCTCCATTTCCTTTAACCATCTCCAATCCCCAGCCTTATCCTTGCATTTACCTCTCACACCACCCCATCCAAACAAACAAAATACATACATACATTTACCAAGGCCCCCTTACATGGGAGGTACCCAAAAAGGAAAAGGCATAAAATCATTCCCACCCATTCCATCCCTGAATACACTCCACACCCCTCCACCCTCCCTCTTATCTTAGCACCTCCTGGATGACGGGTCATCCCTTCACCTTGTCCACTGCCCTTGGTCAGAAGCAGTGTCGCAAGACACAGCACATCCACAGCAAGGCTGCTTTATTAAATTGGTGACCCCCCCTCTCTGTCCCCCCATGCATAAAGGAGAAGATGGGGAGAAATCCCTTCGGGCTGCATCAAATTTTGCTCATACATACTACCTCACCCCCCATCCCCCGCCCATACCACCTCATGCATCACAACATCATCCATATACAGCCATTCTCCATTCACCCCTGTCTTCTGTCCTCTCATGTCCTTCCTCAACAGACATTCCCCACTTCCCCAAAGCCCCCTTCACCCCATCCATCCACAGAACAAGTAAAACAACAGCCACATCAGTTGAATAGAAATCATATAACAAATAGACAACATTTACATACTTGGCATGATGGTGTTAATTTCCATTTTTAGGTCCAAATTGTGAGCCTATATTTGTTTTAGTTGGAGAAGGTCATAAACAGCGATTAGAACATTATGTTACCTTGGCTCGCCATTATTTTTCAAGTAAAAGGTAAGGAAATAAATGAATTTGTGTGTGAAATATAATCTTCCATACATTTATAAGATAAAGTTGTTGGTCACATATTCATGTTTTCATGGTGGCAGTGGCAGTTAGAATCTAAGATCAGTGAAAATTCTTTCTATTTGAAGGAAGCTGCGTGATGTGTGTGGCCTTGTTAAACCTTCAAGTCATGTTGATGCTCAAAATCTGCCTCTGCTCTATCCTGGTAAAGTTGCTGTCTTCCCACAAGGAATCATCATTGCTGATTCAGGCCATCATAGAATTCTTGTTACTGACAAAAATGGAACAGTGAAGGTAAGGTGGAACCATACTGGCTGATTGCACATAAATTCTGTATTGTACAATATTATTGATGGTTAAGGGATGATATTGAAGAACGACAGAATATACTGTAGACATCCAATACACATGCCAAACACCTATGCCACTTTAATACCATCCCTACACCATCAGTAATTTACAAATGTGTGTGTTATGTTACATTGCGTTGTGTAGCAATCATTCTTATGTCCTGATTTATGGAAAGGATTTTGGTTTCTTAGTGTAGATGGTCATTTGCTGTTGCTTTAATGCAGTCACTTTTTTTTTTTTTTTTTTTTTTTTTTACCAAAGGCAAATTTGATAGCTTTGATTTAAGTGAAACACCTTACTTAAGTTCATCTCCATTTAAGTACAGAAAATACAAACTGACTTGTACATTTGTCCACAGCATATTGTTGGTTCAGGAAAACAAGGGCATGCAGATGGACCCTTCTCTTTGGCAGAGTTCAACACACCCCAGGGGGTTTTATTTTATCCTCCTCATACTATATTTGTAGCTGACACCAATAATCATTTAATAAGAAAGGTTTGTATGTTTTATTTGGTTAGGCTTTAAGAACTTTAAGAAGTGTATTGGAAAATAACCATGCAAATGAAACAAACCAATAGACAGAGTGATTGGGAAGTATGGAGTTCCAGGTAAAAATCATAGTGGAGAATTGATGGTGGAGTTGTGTCTTGAAAGAAAGTTGATGATAGCAAATACAGTGTTTAGGAAGAAAGTCAAGCATAAGTACACATGGGGGAGGGTGGTGGATGGAAGGGTGGCAGATAGAGCATTAATGGACTATATAGTGGTGACCAGGAGTATGGTAGGAAGAGTTAAGGATGTACATGTTCTAAGGGGAGAGAGTGGGGGAATATCAGATCATTTTCTGGTGGAAGGTATTTTAAGAGTAGAGAATAGGCGGAAAAAGAGGAAAAGGGCAGAAGGTAGGGAACTTAGAGTGAACTGCTTAAATGAAAGAGAAAAAGAGGAGTATAAGAAGATGAGATGTACAAGAGGAGAGAGTGACAGGAGGCTGGAAGTGAGCATTAAGGGTGAGAAACTGGAGGAAGTGGATAGTTTCAGATACTTGGGTGCGAATGTGACAGGAAAGGGATGAGTGGGGGTAGAGGTAGAAGGTAGATTGAGAGAAGCTAGTAAATGCCTTGGTGGATTAAAAAGTGTAATGAGAAATAGACATCTAGGAATGGATGCTAAGAGGAGGTTATATGAAGGAGTGATTGTGCCAACAGCAATGTAAGGGGCAGAAACATGGAATATAAGAGAGGAAGAGAGAAGGAGTTTGAATGTGTTTGAGATGAAATGTCTGAGAAGTATGATAGGAGTTTCTAGGCTAAATAGAGTGAGAAATGAGGAGGTGAGGAGGAGAACAGGGGTGGAAAAGGAGCTGGGAGATAGGGTTGATGAAAGAGTATTGGGATGGTTTGGACACATGGAAAGAATGAGTAAAGAAAGATTAGTAAAAGAAGTGTGGAAGGCGGAGGTGGAATGAATGAATATGAGGGGGCGTCCTAGGATGAGATGGATGGATGGGGTGAAAGGGGCTTTACAAAAGAGAGGAATGTCTGTAGAGGGAAGGAGGATAGGGAGGGAAACACAGTTGCAGTGGGAAGCGCTAGGAAAATGAGAGTGATGAGTGAGGAAAATGGAGGAGGAATAGGGAAAGATGAAGTGAAAGTAGCTGATAAGATGATGAGAGCAGGTAAGGCACATGGGTTGGATGGATGCCGTGCAGAATGTCTGAAGAAAGGAGGTACAGTTATGGTGGACTGGCTGGTGAGGTTACTTAATATTTGTTTAAGAGAGGGTAGAGTGCCGGAGGACTGGAGGAGTGCCTGTATAGTTCTGCTTTACAAAGGAAAGGGGGACAAGTGTGTTAGTGTAGTAATTTCTGAGGGATCAGCTTGTTGAGTGTAATTGGGAAAGCTTATGGGAGGGTCTTGATTGAGAGGATTAGGAGAGGAACAGAGGGAGTAATTGGTGAGGAACAGTGGTTTTAGGACAGGTAGGGGTTGTGAAGATCAGATCTTTGTGGTAAGACAGATATGTGAGAAAGCTATAGGAAAAGGTAAGGATGTTTTTTAGGCTTTTATGGATCTGGAAAAGGCTTATGACGGTAGACAGGAAGGCACTGTGGGGGGTACTGCAGATATATGGGATAGGAGGAAAGCTGTTAAGAGAAGTCGAGAGATTTTACAAGAGTATCAGAGCTTGTGTTAGGATTAGAAATGGAGAGAGTGAATGGTTTGAGATAAAGGTGAGACTTCGTCAGGGATGTGTTATGTCGCCCTGGCTGTTCAATCTATACATGTGGTGGTGCGAGAGGTGAATGCAAGGGTTTGATATGGTTAAAGAAAATGGAGAAAAGTGGGAAATAAGTCAGTTGTTGTTTGCTGACGACACTGCGCTTGTAACAGGATCAGAGGAGGGATTGAGGAAGTTAGTGACAGAGTTTGAGAAGGTGTGTGAAAGAAGGAAGCTGAAGATAAATGTGGGCAAAAGTAAGGTGATGAGATGTACAAGGGGAGAGAGTGACAGCGGGCTGGAAGTGAGCATTAAGGGAGAGAGACTAGAGGAAGTGGATAGTTTTAGATTCTTAGGTGCAAATGTGGCAGGAAAGGGAGGAGTGGAGGTGGTAGGATGTAGATTGAGAGAAGCGAGTAAATGCCTTGGTGGATTAAAAAGTGTAATGAGAAATAGACATTTGGGAATGGATGCTAAGAGGAGGTTATATGAAGGAGTGATTGTGCCGACAGCACTGTACGGGGCAGAAACATGGAACATGATAGTGGAGAACAAAATATCACGATAGGATGTAATGATAATGGAGGAGAAAATATCACGGTAGGATATAATGTCAGTGAAGGACAAAATATAATTTTAGGAAGAGATACCGGACAGAATGTCAATGAAGGCCAAAATATCAAGATAGGATGTAATGACAGTGGAAGACAAAAGATCACGATGGGATGTAATTATAGTGGAGGAAAAAATATCACGGTAGGATATAATGTCACTGGAGGACAAAATATAATTTTAGAAAGGGATGCCGGACATAATGTCACTGAACGACGGGAGGCCGGCGTGAATCACGGTGACGTAGGGGGACAAAATGTACAAAATAGATCGGATGACCGTAATCGACCAGATGTCCGTGATGGGGGAAATGTTAATTTTGATAGGAGAAATGTTAATGAGGCATTGAATGTCAATGAAGGACCAAATAATAATAATAATATAGAGCAAGGCATAAATAAAAAACAAAATGATAATATAAGACATGATATTGAAACTCAAAATGTGTCAAAAAGAAATAATCACGAGTTTCTTAAAACTATGTACTTTAATGCTCGTAGTATTAGGAACAAATTTCAAGAAATACAGGCGTATGCCAAAAGCGAAAATCTCGATATGATAGGAATAACTGAGACATGGTTAAATGGTACAGAGTTCGAAGCTGAATTTAATATTGCGGGATTTAAACACTTTCATCAGGATAGAAACCACAAGAAAGGTGGGGGTGTTCTACTGTACGTTAAAAACAATGTTCATGCTTGTGTTTTAGAGAAAGTGAAACAGGATGCATATGACAGATAGTGTATTTAGAGTTAACCCAAACAAATGGACAAAAAATGAATATAGGTGTAATATATAGGCCAAAGACATTATCATTAGCAGACGACAAACTGTTATTTCAAGAACTGTCTAGTTTCTGCAACCGGGATTTATTGATAATGGGTGATTTCAATTTTACTGACATTGATTGGATGACCCTTGAACATGGCCATATAGGTAGTCGCTTGATTGATTTTCTTGGTGACAATTACTTAATTCAGCATGTAAAAGAGCCCACAAGATATGGAAACTTACTCGATTTATTGATCACTAGCCGCGAAAGCATGGTAACTGATGTAGAAGTCGGTGAATCTGTTGCAAATAGCGATCACAACTTAGTCAGATTCAAACTCCTAAACAATTTTAGAATAGATAATTGTGCTTCTAAAATACCCGATTTCAGTAAAGCTCAGTTCATAGAACTACGTCAGGAGCTTCAGCTTACAGATTGGGAGGCAAAATTAAACGAAAGGCCTGTAGATCAGATGTGGGAAATATTTCAAAATACGCTCACTAAGATGATTCAAACTTACATTCCTTTTAAGGACAGACGTCCACCAAATCAGGCTCGCCCAAAGTGGCTCGACAAAGAAACTGAAAAAAGTATTGCTAAAAAGAGACAGGCTTATAAGAAATATAAGTGCTCGGGTGCATCTAATGACTATGAAAGTTATGTATCAATACAGAGAGATTTAAAAAAGACAATAAGAAAAAGAAAACGACAATACAAAATGAACATCGCTGATAAATCCAAAGAGAATCCCAAAGAATTCTATAGTTACATTAGAGATAAAAAGGTTGTTAGGAATCACATTGGTCCACTATTATCTGCTGACGGTCAACTTGAATATTCAAATGAAGGAATGTGTAATATCTTAAACAATTATTTTAGCTCGGTATTCGTAAACGAAACACCTCAAAGTGAATTCCAAAATGAAACCTGTGAAAAGTCTGGGGTAAACTTACTCACTAAACTTACTCTCTACTGTAAATACAAAAGAAAAAATTAAAATGTGTATATAAAAAATCAAAGTTAATAAAACACCAGTGCCTGACGGTTGGGATCCAAAAATCTTAAAGAATATTAAAAACGAAATTGTTATTCTATTAGAAATTATTTTGAAAAAATCCATCCTATCCGGAGATGTCCCAAGAGAATGGAAGCTAGCTAACGTTACTCCCATATTCAAAAAAGGTGACAAAAATAAACCAAATAACTATAGGCCTATAAGTTTGACTTCGATCGTAGGAAAAATAATGGAAACTATCATCAGAGATGCTATCGAATATCATTTAGAAAGTAACCGTTTGATAAATGATAGCCAGCATGGTTTCAGACGGAAACGTTCTTGCGTGACTAACTTACTCGAATTCTACAACACAGTTATCTCGAATTATGACAAAAGAAACAATATAGATTTAATATATCTAGACTTTGCAAAAGCTTTTGATACCGTCCCACACGAAAGACTACTTACTAAATTAGCTTTGCATGGAATAAGTGGTAGCCTATTAGGTTGGACTAGTAATTGGTTGAAAGGTCGAAAACAGAGAGTTGTTTTAAATGGAAAAACTTCTGGATGGAAAAGTGTTGCAAGTGGAGTTCCTCAGGGTTCCGTTCTTGGGCCACTTCTATTCATAGTATATATAAATGATATAGACCATGGACTAAAATCTACTGTTTCCAAATTTGCTGATGATACAAAACTGTGCGGAGTGGCAAATGATCACTCAAACCAATTAGATATTCAAGAAGATTTAGATCAATTACAGCAATGGTCTGAAAAGTGGCTAATGAAATTTAACACAAGTAAATGCAAGGTAATGCACATAGGTAAAAATAACAGTAAGTACGATTACAAGTTATTTGGAAATTCGTTAACAAAAGTGGATAGTGAAAAAGATCTCGGCGTAATTATCAGTAACGACCTCAAATCATC
This sequence comes from Oratosquilla oratoria, assembly GCF_046742065.1. Lineage (NCBI taxonomy): Eukaryota > Metazoa > Arthropoda > Malacostraca > Stomatopoda > Squillidae > Oratosquilla > Oratosquilla oratoria. The sequence continues at coordinate 26,933,456 of NC_134817.1, read as the reverse complement.
CAAGCAGTGTATTTCAGCCTCTGAGAAAGCAAATAAGATTCTGGGACTGATTGCGCGATCTTTTGATTTCAAAAGTCCATCACTCATTAACAAGCTATATAAATCGTTAGTTTGTCCACATTTGGAATATGCTGTTTCCGTATGGTCACCGAATCTCATTAAAGACATTGACAGACTGGAAAAAGTACAACGGCGAGCCACAAAACTGATTCCAAATATCAAAAATAAATCATACGAAAATCGACTTAAGCACATGAATCTGTTTTCCCTAAAAAAGCGTAGACTCAGAGGTGACTTGATACAGGTCTTTAAGATTTTAAATGGAATTGACAACATCAAAAGTGACCAAATTTTCACATTGAATGAGAATCAGACAAGAAACAATGGTCTCAAACTGTCCGGAAATAGATTCAATTTGGAAGTAGGTAGAAACAACTTTGCCAACCGTGTAGTTAATGAATGGAATAAACTTCCTGCACAGGTAGTGCAATGTAGTTCAGTTCAAAGCTTTAAGAATCATTTAGATAAATACCTAAGTAAGATGCTGTAATGATTATAATTTATGTTATATTATTTGTTTTTTGTTTTGTTATAATTTGTCTGTCTGATTTTCATTTATTATTAGTTATATGTCAATTTATAATCATTTACTATTTACCTGTTTGTTTGTTATTCAACTATACCTATGCATTTATTTATGTATTTTATTTGTTATTTTTACATTATTATAGTTTTAATTTATTATTAATATGATATATATGTATGTATGTATATATATATATATATGTATATGTATGTTTTTTTTTTTTTTTTTTTTTTTTTTTTTTTTTTTTTTTTTTTTTTTTTTTTTGCATCCGACCTAGATATGGATCAAAAGGTCTCCTGTCGGCATGCTCCGCCTTTGTAATCCTTTGTAATAAGAGAGGAAGAGAGAAGAAGTTTGAATGTGTTTGAGATGAAATGTCTGAGAAGTATGATAGGGGCTAGGCTAGATAGAGTGAGAAATGAGTAGGTGAGGAGGAGAACAGGGGTGGAAAGGGAGTTGGGAGATAGGGTTGATGAAAGAGTATTGTGATGGTTTGGACACATGGAAAGAATGAGTGAAGAAAGATTAGTAAATGAAGTGTGGAAGCCGGAGGTGGAAGGAGTGAATATGAGGGGTCGTCCTAGGATGAGATGGATGGATGGGGTAAAAGGGGCATGACAAAAGAGAGGAATGTCTGTTGAGGAAGGATGGGAGAGGACAGAAGATAGGGGTGAATGGAGAAGGGTTGTGTATGGATGATGCTGTGATGCATTAGGGGGAGTGGGTGGGGGATGAGGGTGAGGAAGTATGTATGAGAAATAATTTGACGCAGTCCGAAGGGGTTTCTCCCTATCTTCTCCTTTTCTGCATGAGGGGACGAAGAGGGGGGGTCGCCGAATTAATGAAGCGGCCTTGCTGTGGATGTGCTGTGTCTTGTGACACTGCTTCTGACCCAGGGCAGTGGACAGGATGCAGGGATGACCCGTCATCCAGGATGTGCCAAGATGAGAGGGAGGGTGGAGGGGAGTGGAATATGTAGGGGATGGAATGGGTGGGAGTGGTTTCTATGCCTTTTTCTTTTTGGCTACCACCAGTGTAAGGGAGCCTTTGGTATATGTATGTAAATGACTCCACAAAAAATTACATTGATGGATAGTATAAAGCAGGTCTTTGGATGGATATTGTATGTATGTCAAGCAGGAAAGAGAAAGTGCAAATGATGGAGTGAATGGAGGGAGATTGTGAATAGATGGAGGATTTGGCCAGAAGGGATGTTCTCATCTGCTCCAAAAATTATTCTGAGTGGATGAGGAGAGTGTAGCCATTTGATGAGGTGGTGGGGGTAAACTAATTCAGACTGTTGGGCTCATCTGTGGAAGACCTGGACCTTGTTTTATTGGCCTCAGCCATTGCCTCACTGTGATGTAGGCAAAGCAGCCCTTCATCTCTGAGGTGTTGAGATGAGTGGGATGGTAAACAGCTTTCTTTTGCATATTATGTTGACACATCATACACAACTAAAACCTATTTAAGGTACGAGGGGTGATCAAAAAGTAATGACAGTGATACCATATATTTTCACGGTACAGAGGTAAATCCAAATAGTGGCCTACATTCCTTCAAAGTACTCCCCTCCTGCCTCTATGCAACGTTCCATCCTCTTTCGCCACTTCATGAAGCACTCACGGTACTCAGAAGCCGATATACCTCGTAGCTCTGAATTGACTGCTCGCGCCAGATCTTGGATGCGATGAAACAGCTTCCCTGCGATCGCACCCTTGATCTTTGGAAACAACCAAAAATCACAGGGAGCAAGGTCAGGTGAGTAGGGTGGGTGGGGGAGAAGTGTGATCCCCTGCTGCTCCAGGAACTGCACAGTGAGGCGAGCTTTGTGGGGGGCAGCATTGTCATGGTGCAGCAAAAGGCGCGATCGGCGACGGGTTGGTGCAGTCTTGGCCTGATATTCCAGGACTCGAGGAAGGACGTGATCAGTGTAGTACTGGGCTGTGATAGTACACTGTTGAGGCATTACATCCACACACATTGGTCCTTGTGAATTGAAGAAGATGGTGAAAAGGCGCTTCCTGCTGCAAAATCCTTCCTTCAGAATCTGAGGTCGAGGTTCTTCATCACTCAACCACACCATGTTAGACTGCTTGTCTCTGGTGGTGAAGAAAGAAATCCAACACTCATCTCTGGTAGCTACATCTGAGAACCGTTTCGGACCATTTGGCTCGAATTCAGCCACCCATAGACGACAAATCCGCACCCGTTCGCTCTTCTGCTCTTCCGTAAGCAAATGAGGTATCCATCGAGCACACTTCTTCCTCAGCCCTAAGTGTTCATGCACGATGTCATGTGCGCTCCCATAACTGACACCGAGCTCCAAGGATAAGAATCGAAGAGTAACAGTTGGATCTTCGTCAATGATGGCCCGCGCACGGACCGTCGTTGCTTCGGTCACGGATGTCCGAGGGCGGCCAGGACGATGTTCATCTTCTAGCTGCAATTTTCCGGCTGCGAAAGCTCGAATCCAGCGGGAAACAGTTTCCAGTGATGGAGTAGACTCGGGAAAAACTTGCAACAATTCCTCTCTGATCTCCGTTGCTTTTTTCCCGAGTTTCCACCTTGTGAAGGTGTAGAATCTGCAGCCTTCTTTCGAAAAATCCATGTTTCCGGTTAGAGAGGCAAACCAACAATGACGCAATCGCACAGCGCAACGATAAAATGTAAGCTAGACAAACAGCGACAAGCTCAAACATGTAACAACAGGCAACACTTGCTGCCCCTTGCTCCCCGCCCCCCCAACACTTATAGTCTCTCAGCTACGAGTCCGACTGTCATTACTTTCTGATCACCCCTGGTATAGTAATGAAGGCAGGTTGAATGTATGAAATGTGTGAGGCCTTAGGAAGTGTATTTGACAGTGAATGGTGGAGTGGATGTGGAAGTGTTCCTTTTATAGTAAAGGAAGTAAATATAATAATTGAATGGAAAGTGTTATCAGAAGTAGGCATTTGGGGATGAATGCAAACAAAAAAGCTCCCCAGATCTGAACACCTAGTGTACCATTTAGTTCAGATATTGGAAGGATTACTGTACTTGATCCTAATTATCACTTTAGTTATTACATACATACATACATATACCATGGGCTTTTTTCCCCCAAACAAGGGAAGTAGCTAAAGTCAAAAGGCCTTTTGGTATTGAATGATAGTTTTTGCTATGTAAGCTACACTAATAGAAAAAAAATTGAGTGACCTTACAGAACTCGAACTTTGATTCTAATAAAACAGCAGACTCATCCCATTTACAGGTCAATTTGGAAACTCAAACTGTGGAGACTGTAGTAGGGACTGGAGAGCAGGCTTGTGAGAAAGACTTGGGTGGTCTACCAGGCAAACAACAGGTAGGTCCTACAAGTACATGGAATTGTAATGATGTATGAGGTATTGACTACATAAGTTTGATACAGTGAATACTTGAAGGAGTTATTGATACCCATAAAGATCATAGTCAGCTTTCTTCTATCTGTCTATATACAAAGGGCTTCTTCCCTCTTATAAGGGAGGTAGCCAAATCAAAGTCACGCACCCACCCCTACCCATTCCACTCCCATCCACCACCCATTTGTTTCCCTTTCATCTTAGCTCCTTGTGGATGAAGGGTCATCCCTGTCTCCTGCCCACTGCCCATTCTTTTATGACTGGAGATTAATCCTTGCTCATAAAAGAATGCCGAGTCACTTAACCTCTACTGTCTGCTCCTTTCTGCTACTTCTTTTCAATCTCCTTTTTTCCACCCAGTGTAACGCCACCTCTTAACTTTTTCATAGCTCCTATAGGTTGGCCTGGGGTTGGGGTCTGTAAGAATACCAGCTACATATATTCTGCATAATATGAAATATGTACTAATAGGGATATAGGGTACTGAAAGTTAGCAGCCTCACTTCCTGAATGGCAAATTACTAAATGAAAGGCATGGGGGAAGGGTTAAGAGGCTAAAATCTTGGTATCTTTGCCAGCTGTCAAAGAATTGACTGCGAGAATATGCGTGCATATAACAATGTGTGTGGGAAGAAAGAAACCTGAACAAGTTGAGGGTGTCACTGCTCAACTGGTGGTATACTAGATCTTCAATTGCATGTCACAGTAAATGTTACTTCATGTGACCTCAACACTGACAACCAGGAATCATCAGTCCATATAAGGTATATCTGGGCAAAGATGACTTTGTGAGCTTGCTGAGTACATGGTAAAAGTGGCTTCTTGAGTGGCTTGTGGGTAGTGTAACCCTACTTGTGCACTCAGTGAGATATGGTATAAACAGACACTATCATCAGATAGTATGACAGAAAATTTTGAAAGTAATAAAAAGATGTTTTGGAAAGAAATTAAGAGAGGAAGAGGAGGCGAATCAAGTAGGGAAAAAAAGGTAAAAGGTGCAGATGGAGAGATGATAATGGAAGAGAAGGCAGTAAGGGGAAGATGGGCAGAATATTTTAGGGAGTTGCTAAATGTGAAGGAGGATAGGGAAGGAAAGATAGCTGCAGTGGGAAATGCGAAGAAAATGAGAGTGATGAGTGAGGAGAATGGAGGTGAAGGCAGTTGTAAAGATGATGAAAGCAGGCAAGGCACCTGGTCTGGATGAATGCCATGCAGAATGTCTGAAAAAGGGAGGTTCAGTGATGGTGGACTGGTTAGTGAGGTTATTTAATATTTGCTGGAGAGAGGGTAGAGTACCGGAGGACTGGAGAAATGCCTGTATAGTTCCTCTTTACAAGGGAAAAGGGGACAAGTGTGAATGTAGTAGTTTCAGAGGGATTAGCCTGTTAAGTGTAGTAGGGAAGGCTTATGGGAGGATCTTGATTGAGAGGATTAGGAGAGGAACAGAAGGAGTAATTGGTGAGGAACAGTGTGGATTTAGGACAGGTAGAGGTTGTGTAGATCAGATCTTTGTGGTAAGACAGATATGTGAGAAAGCTATAGGAAAGGGGAAGGATGTTTTTTGGGCTTTTATGGATCTGGAAAAGGCTTATGATAGGGTAGACAGAAAGGCACTGTGGGAGGTTATGCAGATTTATGGGATAGGAGGAAAGCTTTTGGGAGCTGTCAAGAGTTTTTATGAGAGTAGTAGAGCTTGTGTCAGGATTAGAAATGGAGAGAGTGAGTGGTTTGAAGTAAAGGTGGGACTTCGTCAAGGATGCGTTATGTCGCCCTGGCTGTTCAACTTATACATGGATGGGGTGGTGCGAGAGGTGAATGGTAGGGTAGTGGGTCAGGGATTGGAGATGGTTAAAGAAAATGGAGAAAAGTGGGAGGTGAGCCAGCTGTTGTTTGCGGACGACACTGCGCTTGTGGCAGGGTCAGAGGAGGGATTGAGGAAGCTGGTGGCAGAGTTTGGGAGAGTATGTGATAGAAGAAAGCTAAAGATAAATGTGGGTAAAAGTAAGGTGATGAGATGTACAAGGGGTGAAAGTGGCAGTAGACTGGAAGTGAGCATTAAGGGAGAGCGACTGGAGGAAGTGGATAGTTTTAGATACTTGGGTGCAAGTGTAGCAGGAAAAGGTGGAGTGAAGGTGGAGGTAGAATGTAGATTGAGAGAAGCGAGTAAATGCCTTGGTGGATTAAAGAGTGTAATGAGGAATAGACATTTAGGAATGGATGCGAAGAGGAGACTGTATGAAGAAGTGATTGTGCCAACAGCACTGTATGGGGCAGAAACGTGGAACATAAGAGAAGAAGAGAGAAGGAGTTTGAATGTGTTTGAGATGAGGTGTCTAAGAAGTATGGTGGGGGTTACTAGGCTGGATAGAGTGAGAAATGAGGAGGTGAGGAGGAGAACAGGGGTGAAAAAGGAGCTGGGAGATAGGGTTGATGAAAGAATATTAGGATGGTTTGGACACATGGAAAGAATGAGTGAAGAAAGACTAGTAAAAGAGGTATGGAAGGCAGATGTGGAGGGAGTGAACATGAGGGGACGTCCTAGGATGAGGTGGATGGATGGGGTGAAAGGGGCTTTGGGGAAGAGGGGAATGTCTGTTGAGGAAGGAAGGGAGAGGACGGAAGACAGAGGTGAGTGGAGAATGGTTGTATATGGATGATGTTATGATTGCATGAGGAGGAATGGGCGGGGGGGTGGGGGGTGGGGTAGTATGTGTGAGTAAATTTTGACGCAGCCCGAAGGGATTTCTCCCCGTCCTCTCCTTATATGCAAGGGGGGACGGAGAGGGGGTGTCGCTGATTAAATGAAGCGGCCTTGCTGTGGATGTGCTGTGTCTTGCGACACTGCTTCTGACCCAGGGCGGTGGGCAAGGTGCAGGGATGACCCGTCATCCAGGAGGTGCTCAGATGAGAGGGAGGGTGGGAGGGGTGTGGAGTGTATTTAGGGATGAAATGGGTGGGAGTGTTTTTTATGCCTTTCCCTTTTTGGCTACCTCCCTTGAAAGGGGGAAAAAGCCTTGGTATATGTATGTATGTATGTATCATCACCCTTGTTGTAACACTTACTCTTACTCTTATTGCGTGAATACATACCACACCGCTATCAATAAGACTCATACCACACACACATTCCTCAAAGATTCTTGGAATAACATCATATGATACATCCAAATCATTCAAACAACACATCATAAACATAATGACTAAATGCACACCTACACTTAAGAACATAAGAAATAAGGAGACTGCAAGGGACCATAAGGCCTACACTAGGCAGTTCCATGTCCATTACCACCTGTCATCCCCATCCATAAATTTGTCTAACCGTTTTTTAAAACAACTGGTAGATTCAGCACTCACTACATAGTTACTAAGTCTATTCCATTTGTTGAACCTATTAGTAAACCCATGCTTGCCTATGTACTTCTTAAATCTAAATTTGTCCAATTTAAATCCATTACTGCAACTCCTGCCTTATTGTCTTAATATGACCTTGTTAGTGACACCCTTGTTAAAGCCATTTATCCACTTAAACAATTCTATTAGATCACCACACTAAAATCAGTTGCAGGAACAACAGTTAGACAAAACAAAGAAACTAAGGCACACCACAGTACCCTACAGACCATATACACCATGAAATGAAAGTCCGAGGCACACAAACATTTGCTGCAGCCTCCACAAACACAGCATACCCACTACACTACATAGCAGAACACCCATACACACCAATAAACATCAAAACAACACCCAGATACCTATATCGCACACAATACTCTCTTCTCTTCCTCCATAACCACCAGACACCAGTCTACAGAAACATATCCATAATCATATCACTCAGTCTGGCCAGATTGTGGTGTAGCCATCATCTAGTCCTTCAAAGTTACCAGAAGAGGCTGGATGACTGCATTGCAGATGTCCAGGATGCAACACTTCACTGCATACTATACAACACATTATGGAAGATTGTATTGTACATAATCATGCATGCCAACACAATATACATACATACATATGCCAAGGGCTTTTTCCCCTCTACAAGGGAGGTAGCCAAAGTCAAAGGCATAAATTCACTCCCATTTACCCCCCTCCCTCCCTCTTTTTCTTGGCTCCTCCTGGGTTATGGGTCGTCCCTGCATCTCACTGTCCTGGGTCAGAAGCAATGCAGAAAGACACAGCACATCCATAGCAAGGCTGCTTCATTTAATTGACGATCCCCTCTCTCTCGGCCCCCTTATGTAGAAAAAGAAAAGACAGGGAGAAATCCCATTTGGCTGATTCAAAATACAACACAATGTACACTCTCTAAAGGACTTGTAGGAAAACCTCATTCTAGCCATGGCATTCTTCATGGAATGACACTTGGCGATCCATAACTGCCATGTCTGTCCAACTACAACAACCAACCACAGCAGAGTATCATAACCTGCAGTATTGGTCCCAAGTCCAGAGTAAATTGGGACAATTGAGTGTAGGGTTGACAACTGTACCTCATATACATACATATACCAGACTTTTCCCCCCTTGCAAGGGAGGTAGCCAAAAAACAAAGGCATAAAATCCATTCCCACCCATTCCATCCCCAATGCACTCCACTCCCCTTCACCCTCTACCCTCCCTCTTATCTTGGCACCTCCTGGATGATGGGTCATCCCTGCATCTTGTCCACTGCCTTGGGTCAGAAGCAGTGTTGCAAGACTTAGCACATCCACAGCAAGGCCACTTTATTAAATTGGCGACCCCCCCCCCTCTCTGTCCCCTCTTGCAGAAAAGGAGAAGATGGGGAGAAATCCCTTCAGGCTGCATCAAATTTTTCTCACACATACTACCTCACCCCCCATCCCCCCACCCATTCCACCTCATGCATCACAACATCATCCATATACAACCATTTTCCATTCACCCCTGTCTTCTGTTCTCTCCTGTCCTTCCTCAACAGACATTCCCCTCTTGCCCAAAGCCCCTTTTACCCCATCCATCCATCTCATCCTAGGTCGCCCCCTCATGTTCACTCCCTCCACATCTTCCTTCCATACCTCTTTTACTAGTCTTTCTTCACTCATTCTTTCCATGTGTCCAAACCATCACAATACTCTTTCATCCACTCTATCTCCCAACTCCCTTACCACCCCTGTTCTCCTCCTCACCTCCTCATTTCTCACTCTATCCAGCCTAGTATCCCCCATCATACTTCTCAGACCTCATCTCAAACACATTCAAATTCCTTCTCTCTTCCTCTCATATGTTCCATGTTTCTGCCCCATACAGTGCTGTTGGCACAATCACTCCTTCATACAATCTCCTCTTAGCATCCATTCCCAAATGTCTATTTCTCATTACACTTTTTAATCCACCAAGGCATTTACTCGCTTCTCTCAATCTACATTCTACCTCCACCTCCACTCCTCCCTTTCCTACCACATTCACACCCAAGTATCTAAAACTATCCACTTCCTCCAGTCTCTCTCCTTTGATGCTCACTTCCAGCCTGCTGCCACTTTCACCCCTTGTACCTCATAAAAATAAAAAAGTTACAGAAACTTTCAAAATGTCTCAGAACATGCTCTAACATAAGGAGTGTATACCATTGAATATTTGAGAATGTTCACAGACTTTGAAAGATTTTCCCTGGAAAGACCAAAGATGCACCAGCATGTAATGGTCCTGCAAGATTTACAGTGAAGCTACCTGTTTTCAAAATCAGTCAACCTTATCACCTTCATTAGGAAGTGCAGCCCAGAGGGACTGAGTCCAAGATCTCTATTTATCAACTTCAATTGTATTTCTTAAACTTTTTCACACATGAAGAACTGACAACCGGCAACTGTTCTTCTCTCCTCACAACTTTCAGCCATCGACATAGGAACAGTCCCACTCTGGTACAACACAGAAAACAGTCCACACCTTCATTCACTCAAAACAGAATTATGGAGCAGACAAGAAGAACATCCCTTTATGCTGTATCATTTCTTCATGCACTTGCAAACCTTCTCCATTCACTCCAATTGCAGAATTAGTGCATATATATTCAATATGTATACATATTGTGTTTTTTATGTCTAGATACATGAAGTTTGTTGTTTCTTAAAACTTTGTCATCATTTTTGTTTTTAAGCTGTTTACATAGTTTTACCCAACTCTACTTCCATATACTTCATAATAAGGTAGTTTTCTGTAGAGTAATACTTTATTTTTACTGTATTTCTCCTTCCTATCCTATTTTTTATTTTCTTTGTAATAAATACTACAGGCAATATCCTCACCTTGGGACTTGTGCTTTGGAAAATCATTGGATCTCTCAGATGAAGAGGAAGACAACTTGCTGGTGATAGCAATGGCAGGGAGTCATCAAATTTGGGCATATTTCCTACGTGATGGCAAATGGTTCAGAGGCAGGTGAGCTGCACAGCATCACACTTATGAATGTTTTATAGAAATATGGTTTTAATTTTTTTTCTTTCTTGGATTTTACCTATTTCTATCACTTTTATTTGGTATTATTTACCTCTCATGCTGTGTGAATCTGCAAGGATAAGTGTGTCACCTCTCATGTGTGTTGCCTGTGTATTTTGAGGTAATATACATCCACCAAATGCCCTTTCCCAATTACAAGGAGGTGGCCAGGTCAAGGCACTCGCATACATCATAAATAGATAAACAGATAGAATAAACATACATACATACATATACCAAAGGCTTTTTCCGCCTACACGGGGGGGTAGCCAAAAAGAAAAAGGCACAGAAACCATTCCCACCCATTCCATTTCCTATATACTCCACTCCCCTCCACCCTCCTCCCATCTTGGCACCTCCTGGATGACGGGTCATCCCTGCATCCTGTCCACTGCCCTGGGTCAGAAGCAGTGTCGCAAGACACAGCACATCCATAGCAAGGCCGCTTCATAAATTCGGCGACCCCCCTCTCCGTCCCCCCATGTAGAAAAGGAGAAGACGGGGAGAAACATGAATAAACCTGAACAAATGAAATAAGGGATTTGTGGGAAAACCCTGTTCTAACCACAGCGTTCCTCAGGGAAATGAGACTGCTCAACCAGACAAGTTAGAGAACAACAATAACAAATAAAACCTGTTTAACCATCCCTTCCATCTCAGCACTTTGGGAGTTAGGAGTTGCCTTATTGCCCATCACATTGTTTGGGTCAGAAGCAATGCAATGAGGCACAGCTTTCACATCAAAGCAGGTTTACCCCAACTTCTTCATCATATGGTGACCCCCCTTCCTCATTACCCGTTTGGTAAACATTTAGCTTGCATCCAAAGCTCACTCCATTTACTTTTTTTTTTTTTTTTTTTTTTTTTTTTCCCTTTCATTCCTCTTTCCATATGCTCAAACCACCACAGTATTATCTGTTCTTTCTTATCTGACAACCCACTTCCCACCCAAGTTTTCTGTCTCACCTCCACATATCTCATTATCCATTCTTATAATACATACATACATATACCAAGGCTTTTTCCCCCTTTCAAGGGAGGTAGCCAAAAAGGGAAAGGCATAAAAACACTCCCACCCATTTCATCCCTAAATACACTCCACACCCCTCCCACCCTCCCTCTCATCTGAGCACCTCCTGGATGACGGGTCATCCCTGCACCTTGCCCACTGCCCTGGGTCAGAAGGAGTGTTGCAAGACACAGCACATCCACAGCAAGGCCGCTTCATTTAATCGGCGACCCCCCCTCTCCGTCCCCCCTTGCATATAAGGAGAGGACGGGGAGAAATCCCTTCGGGCTGCGTAAAAAATTTGCTCACACATACTACCTCACCCCCCACCCCCCCGCCCATTCCACCTCATGCAATCACAACATCATCCATATACAACCATTCTCCACTCACCTCTGTCTTCCGTCCTCTCCCTTCCTTCCTCAACAGACATTCCCCTCTTCCCCAAAGCCCCCTTCACCCCATCCATCCACCTCATCCTAGGACGTCCCCTCATGTTCACTCCCTCCACATCTGCCTTCCATACCTCTTTTACTAGTCTTATAATACCATTCTTATAATATCAATCATATTTCCCAAACACTTTATTTCAAGAACCTTTCTGTCACTTCCTCTTTGCCTCGCTCATTTTTCAACTTCCTGCTCTAAAATGAAATGACGTGATCTACATGGAATAATGACAGGACTGCTGGCTCTGACAGTCTAGGGAATGACAACAACATGTAATAATGAAGGTTGCAGGTTGAATGTAAATGTGAAAGGCGAGAGGTTTGAGTTAACGGATAGTTTTAAGTATCTGTGTTGGGAGGTGAATTATTGAGTACAAGAAGCAAGTAGATGTCTGGGTGGAATGATAATTTTTTTTGTGAAATAGGTATTTGGGGATAGATATACTCGTAGCTTCATTATTATTATTATTATTATTATTTTTTTTTTATGATTAACATCTCTGTTAATGTATCATTATATCTGTATTTTTTTCTCTTTTTTTATATAATGCAGTGAGTATAAAGCAGGAACTGCAGTGTGCCTAGCTGGCAATGGTGAGGAACAGAATCGCAACACACGATATCCTCTCAGTGCAAGTTTTGCACAACCGTCAGGAGTGACTTGGTGCAGAGGAAGCAGTATGAGGGATGTCTTTATTGCAGATTCAGAAAGCTCAACAATAAGGAAACTACAGCTGAAAGACTGTGTTGTTAAAGCAGTGGTAGGAGGAGCAAGAGATCCTATGGTAAGTTGGATTAGTCTCACTGTTGTATTCTCTCCTGCTCTGGTGGGTGAAATTAGGTAAATATATAATCATCCAGTGATTAATCATAAATGTCCCACTGGCTGAGCGGGTTAGGGCGTTGTTACTTGTGGTGAAGGTCGAGGGGATGGCAGATTGAATCCTGCCACCACCAAAGTTGAACCAAGGGCATGGTTCATTAAATTCCACACTACAAAGTCCTTTGTAAGGGGCACTGCCCTAGCCTTCTGATGGGAGTAGTTTGTGATGTTAAACCATATTATCATAACCTATATAATGGATAAAATATATATCATGGATAACCCCTTCTTCCTTTGTTCTATTGGTTTTTATCTCTCCCCATTTTCCCTAGACCATGTCTCTGCCTTCATTACTAGGTATTTATTTTCATTACCCTTTTTATTGCTTCCCTTACTTTGTAATTCACCTCCACCTCTACTCCTCCATTACTTGCCACATGTGACCTCCAAATATATAAAGCTCCCCACTTCTCCCAGATTCTCACCCTTTAAACTCACCTCCAATCCAGCTACACCATCATGATTTGCATATCTCATCACCTTTTGCCTACATTTACTTTCAACTTTCACCTCTCACATACCCTCTTACACTTCACCAGTAATTCCTTAGTCTGTCCTTCAGCTCAGCTATAAATGCATTGTCATCCTACTTACCTCCACTCTCACTCACTCCAAGCCCTTCTCTAATACCCTCATGTTTACTTCCCTCACCATCCCATCCATATACACACTAAATAATTATGATGACATTAAACAAACCTTGTGCAGCCCCACCTTCACCTGAAACCACTACCTCCCTCCATTCCTTACCATCACACAGCTTTATTACATACACACATGTACCAAAGGCTTTTTCCCCCATATAAGGGAAGTAGCCAAAACACAAAGGCACAAAAACCACTCCCACCTATTCCATCCCCAACATACTCCACTCCTCTCCAAGCTTTATTACTAACAAAAACTTTTGACTCCCCTCATCAAACATACCCTATCTGTAACATTCCATGATGCCTCTCTGTCAGCATTGTCATATGCCTTCTCTGAATACATGAAATTTGAACAGATATAATAACTGCCAAAAGTTTCTCACATATCTGTTTTAGCACAAAAAAATGAATCTTATACTGCTACTGTTTTTAAACACATACTGCTTTTCCTCAATTACTCTGTTCCCTTCCTAATCATCTCACATAACACTGTCCCATACACATTGCCAATTACAATTGTCTGACATCTCTAGGATCTTCTGTCAAACAGAGAGGAGAGTGCAAGAGATAGGAATAAATGGAAGGAGATTGTAAATGAATGAAAAAGTGATGCAGCCTGAAGGGATGTCTTTATCTGCTCAAACTGTATGATGTGACATATTTCCTGAAGAGGAATTACTAAACAATATTTATACCTTCCAGGACTTGTTTTCCTTTGGAGATAGAGATGGATGTGGAGTAGAGGCCAAGCTGCAGCATCCTCTAGCTGTTGCTGCTATTGGAGAGGCAGTGTATGTTGCTGATACATACAACCATAAGGTAGATAAGTTAATTCACACTTGTTCTGAGTAACATTCTTGTAAAAATTAATTTCACTTTTACAATAACTTAGCATTGCAAAACTTCTCAAAGGAGGTGGTTTTGAATATGTGTAGGTTATGTGAGACTTGAAGTATCAGTTAAGAAGCTGGATAATGAAAAAAAAAAAAGTTTAGAACACAATCGTTTTCATAATGAGAATATGGATAATAGCTTAAAGAATATTTTATGGCTATCAGCAATTTAATTATTTGAAATAGTAATATCTATAAATTAGTGTCATTGATAGAGATTTTATATTTATTATGAACTCCCAATTGGGGTTTTGACTGTTTAGTTACATGTAGTCACTATTTTAGACTTTATGGGTACCCATACAATCTAGAGCCACACATCATTCTTCTATGATGCCAGAAGGAAATCTCAATTTATAGAGGAGAGTCATGCTAATTTTTTCTTTCTTTTTCTTTTCTTTTCTTTCCCTCCTTTCATAACTACCACATGTACCCATTATTGGTCCCTTATCTAATATTTCATAATAGTAATGATATTGGGCACACAATTAGAGGAAGCAATTGGAATTTATAAATTATGCTTTATGTTTATATGTATTCTTTACTATTCTGTGTGATTGGTAGACACTTAGATTTTCCTCATATTTTCAGATAAAGGTGGTGAGGGCAGAGGGCAAGACCTATTCTGTCACCGCTGTTGCTGGAACAAGCAAGATAGGCAATACAGTTGGAAACATGCTTGAATCACAGGTATTGATTAAGTATTATTTTGTTCCTGTACTTGGGTACTGACCTCATGCAGACATTTCTTGAGTCACATTTTTGGAACACCCTAATGGACCAGTCATCTGTTATTCTATTCATCTATGTTAGAGAAAAATCTTTATAGACATTTGTTCTGTCCATTTGTATATCAAGGGTTTCTCCCGAATTATAAGGAAGGTAACCAGTCAAGGCATGCACCCACTCCCACATATTCTACTTCCATCTGCCACCCTTTGTTTCTCTCTCAACATTTATTATTATTGATGTTAGTACATACATACATACATATACCAAAGGCTTTTCCCCCTTACATTGTGGGTAGCCAAAAAGAAAAAGGCATAGAAACCACTCCCATTCCCATTGATGTTAGTACATACATACATACATATACCAAGGCTTTTTCCCCCTTACAAGGGGGGTAGCCAAAAAGAAAAAGGCACAAAATCAATCCCACCCATTCCACCCCTGAATACACTCCACAAAATCAATCCCACCCATTCCACCCCTGAATACACTCCACACCCCTCCACCCTCCCTCTTATCTTAGCACCTCCTGAATGACGGGTCATCCCTGCACCTTGTCCACTGCCCTGGGTCAGAAGCAGTGTTGCAAGACACAGCACATCCACAGCAAGGCCGCTTCATTAAATCGGCGACCCCCCTCTCCATCCCCCCATTGCATAAAATGAGAGGACGGGGAGAAATCCCTTCGGGCTGCGTCAAATTTTGCTCACACATACTACCTCACCCCCCATCCACCCGCCCATTCCACCTCATGCTATCACAACATCATCCATATACAACCATTCTCCATTCACCCCTGTCTTCTGTCCTCTCCCGTCCTTCCTCAACAGACATTGATGTTAGTATTAGCATTATTATCATTTGGTCATTTTTTGTCCAATTAGATGTTCCAATATCAGATTACATATTGTTATTGCCTCTGTTCTTTATTTTTATAGTTTTAAATATTACTTCTCTAGATTAATTAACTATAGATCAGTTCAATATGGCTTTAAAATAGAAGTATATGGAAGCTGAACTGCTTTGTGGTAAAGAATTTAATTTTACTTATTGACTTAAATCATTCTAACAGTTCAGTGAGCCAAGTGGTTTGTGTGTGAGTTCTGACCAGCAGCTTCTTTATATTGCTGACACCAACAACCATGCCATCAAGGTCCTTGAGCTTAAGAAGGGCACTGTGCATCAGGTAAGAGGCAAAATTTGGGTGCAAAAGTTAATTTTTAAATTTAGGATTAAAATCAGTATTATTATAAAATGGAAAGCAGAAGTAGATGAAGTGTGCTTGAAAGGAAGACTGAGAATAAGTAGATAGATATGGTGAAGGGAGTGTTTGATGCACATGGAATGTCTGGTGAGTAGGAAATTGAGTGTGTGAAAGATAAGAGTGAATGGAGGGAGATTGTAAATAGATGTAGGTTGATGTGGTCCAAGGAGATATTCTTATCTGCTGCAGCCATTATTTGGAGTGGATAATAGTAAGTATTGAGTGCATAGCAATATGCAGTTAATCCTATAGGGACTTTATAGGTATTCATATGGACCAGAGCCACACAGCATTCATCTAAGTCAGAGACAAATCTCCACTCGTAGAGGAATGCTGAGCTGCTTTTTAACATTTGTTGTCCCTCCTTTCTGCAGCCTCCTTGAATGATCCTTTTCCACTTCTAAGTCTCCACATGGGATAAGAATGCCATCACCATATTTCTGTGCGTGTCATAGAATTCATAGACTGCAACTTAACATGATGGAGTGAAAGCAATAGGAATCCCACTAACTCTCATTTTTTCTTGTGAATAAACAGAGGGTGTGGGAGGAAGACTTAAACTAGATAGAACCTGGGTAATTGGGTCTTTGAATGTACATGGATGTAGAACAAGTGAGAGCAAAAAATGAGAAGACCAGTAGTATGTTTGTGAGAAGAAAGAGGGATGTATTAGCATTTAGGGAAACTAAACTGAAAGGGAAAAGTGAAGTTGAGTTTAGGAGTGTGGTAGGTAGGTTGTTGGAAGTGGAGAGAGAGTGAGGAAAAGACCAAATATATTGGTAAGTGCTGAGTTATGTGTGTAGTTAAATTGAGGGGAGTATCATTAAAATTATTGTGGATAAAACAGAGAATAGGTTAGTAATTTTGGGAATGGATTAAATGATTGATTGAAGTTTCAAAAGGAAAATGTAAATGTAGTGGTGTTAGGGGCACTGAATGTTAGAATAGGAGATGAGCCAGTAGATGGAGTAATAGTCAGGAAAGAATTAAAGTAGAAAGAAATAATGGGTAGAGTTTTTCAAGTTGCTGAATGTAAAAGATAGGGAGGCTTAGCTTGTGGTAATGGGAGATACCAGGAGAATGCTTTGATGGGGGAAAAGTATGATAAGGCTAAAGCTAAAGAGGCAGTACATGTAACAATGAAAGAAGTAAAGGCTTCTCTTACTTTCAGTTGCCAGTATCCTTTGAATCAGTGGACAGTAAGAGTGGAGACTTGACTGACACAGGTGTGTCAGATGACAATACTGTTGGAGTTATGCTGTCAGGATCTGGTAAAGAACAGGTTGTTCTTGATGTAGTGATCAACTTGGTAGAAGGGTCAAAGCTAAATTTAGAAGCACCAAGCAAATGGAAATTGGAAATAGATGGTGAGTATTTGGAGTATAGAATTGTACAAGTTATGACAGGAATAATTGTAAAATGATGCTGCAATGTGATTTTTCATAACATACAAAGTGCCATTCTAATGAAAGCTTGCTGAATTATTCCCATCATAAGTATCTAATTGAATTAATGAACACTTACATTTGTCAGTCTTGAGTTTAGAGGTGTAAAACCAAAGTTAGGTACCATTTGCAGGGAAGTATGTTAACCCCTTCCATACGGTGCCGCATATGTAGGCGGCATGAGAAGCAAGTGGATACGTGAGGCTGCCATATCGGCGTCTTGATTATATTTATTGTAGTTGCCCCTGCGTTTTTATTTACTCTCTAAACTGTCTTTAATCACATTTTCTATGGTTATCGAAATTCACAGGTGAGAGAACGATCAATATAAGCGGTGACTATATTTTATGATGCGAGTATTATTACGACACGCCGTACGGCTGGCAGCGGCTGCTGCCTGCGAGATTTAAGGCCCGTACTGAAGAGGTTAATTGCCATATTGTTAATTCTGTCAAAGATAAGAATGAAGTTAGTTATCTATTATATCAACATAAATGGCGATGAACTGAAATACAGTTTTCATTTTTGATTGAGTTAGAAGGATATGACTACTATTAGACATATGGAGGAAAGATTTATGCTCTGACTGCCACTGTCCCAGTTGAGGGGTGTTCCTCCATAGCAGCAACCTAAGAGTATATTAATAGAAGTGAAGGTGATGGATGGTCCAGTGTAAATGCCATAAGGCAGCAGTACTTGCAGGAGCACTTCTGTTAAGATGGGAGTAGTTAGGATGGTTTGGTTACTATCAAAGGGGAGGGAATGCCACCACATAGAGCTGTCCCTATTAGCCTCACTGACTCACTGCAGCATATGAAGCCCTTTAAAATATGTTGAGCTCATATTTTTTTCATGAGTGATGTTTTAATGGCCAATTTTTATCTTATTACAGTTAGCATTCACTGGTGTGAATCTGTGTATTGCATTTTTACAACTTTTGATGATCTTTGTGAACAGATGATGTATCAGCTGAAGCTACTACTGGTGATCTCCAGCCTTCTTTTGAAGTTCCACTTACTGTGAATTTGAAGCCACATATAGGAGAGGATGGTCCTGTGCCTCACACCAGTGTGATACTAAAAGTGTTGGCATATATATGTTTGCCAACAGGTGTCTGTGTGATAAAACAGTGCCAACAAAAACTACTATTTACTTTAGGCAGTTTAGGTGAAGATAAGGAGGAGCATGAACAAATGCGAATTCCTGTGGCTTTAGAGATGGGTTCAAGTTCCTTTTAAGTAAACCATGTAATAGGTTTAATAGCTTTAATTAAAAGTATTATGTAAGGTATTAATGATCTCAACCCTCCCTTGCATTGTGGGAAGAGAATGCCTCATGAATCTTTTTTATATTTTCATACTCTCATTCTTGTCACAATTTATTAGATTTGAATAACTAAATCTAACATAGATCTGTTCTCTGTTTATTACATTCCTTAAGCTTTCTTTTCAGCAATATCTTAACAGCTACAGCATGACATTTTACTTAATCAAACAAACTATAATTGTTACCCAGAGATATGAGTACTGGTTAGATCTAACATTTTTTTTTTTTTTTTTTTTTTTTTTTTTTTTTTTTTTTTTAAGATAGTTATATCAAATTAGAAAACAATTGAGGGTACTCAGCTGGGTAAGCAGAATTTTAGGAGACTGAAATAATTACAAGGCCTCATTGAGTTGGATTAAATAGTTTTGATGCTGTGTTAGGTTTCACTGAATTAAAGATGATGGTATTTCAGGATAATTAAGATAACTGTTGTCTTGAGTGTCATAGATTGGAAACCTCCAGCCATATAGTGGTTGTTGGGCCCTCCCATGGATCTCTTGGGAAGAAAGATCGGACAGTTCTTATGCTGCATTGAGAAGCAGTTACTGGTTGAAAACTCTCTGTGAGAAAAGGTGGAGGAAATGTAGTCAAAGTTTAGAGTGACTCTTGGGCCCAGTCCTGAGATTGAGTTACACCTTCAAATGAAGGTAATGTTGTAGACAGATTTTGAAGACAAACAACAGAGAAATGATTCTTTCCGATATTTGTCTCATAGGACCACCACTTGCAGATACCTGTCATTGATCTTGTTAGTTCATGTGCATAGGTAAGATAGAGTAGCATAGGTATTTTTAGTTTTCTATTAAACTAAAAGAGTGGGTGCATGTCTTGGCTGACTACCTTCCTCATAAGGCAAAGAGACCCTTGTTATATAGATATATATAAAGTATATATAAGAGTTTTTATGAGGGTAGTAGAGCTTTTGTCAGGATTAGAAATGGAGAGAGTGAGTGGTTCGAGGTAAAGGTGGGACTTTGTCAAGGATGTGTTATGTCGCCCTGGCTGTTCAACTTATACATGGATGGGGTAGTGCGAGAGGTAAATGCAAGGGTAGTGGGTCAGGGATTGGAGATGGTTAAAGAAAATGGAGAAAAGTGGGAGGTGAGCCAGCTGTTGTTTGCGGACAACACTGCGCTTGTGGCAGGATCGGAGGAGGGATTGAGGAAATTGGTGACAGAGTTTGGGAGAGTGTGTGATAGAAGAAAGCTGAAGATAAATGTGGGTAAAAGTAAGGTGATGAGATGTACAAGGGGTGAAAGTGGCAGTAGACTGGAAGTGAGCATTAAGGGAGAGCGACTGGAGGAAGTGGATAGTTTTAGATACTTGGGTGCAAATGTGGCAGGAAAAGGTGGAGATAGAATGTAGATTGAGAGAAGCGAGTAAATGCCTTGGTGAATTAAAAAGTGTAATGAGGAATAGACATTTGGGAATGGATGCTAAGAGGAGACTGTATGAAGGAGTGATTGTGCCAACAGCACTGTATGGGGCAGAAACATGGAACATAAGAGAGGAAGAGAGAAGGAGTTTGAATGTGTTTGAGATGAGGTGTCTGAGAATTATGATGGGGGTTACTAGGCTAGATAGAGTGAGAAATGAGGAGGTGAGGAGGAGAACAGGGGTGGAAAGGGAGTTGGGAGATAGGGTTGATGAAAGAGTATTAGGATGGTTTGGACACATGGAAAGAATGAGTGAAGAAAGACTAGTAAAAGAGGTATGGAAGGCAGATGTGGAAGGAGTGAACATGAGAGGACGTCCTTGGATGAAGTGGATGGATTGGGTGAAGGGGACTTTGGGGAAGAGGGGAATGTCTGTTGAGGAAGGACGGGAGAGGACAGAAGACGGGTGAATGGAGAATGGTTGTATATGGATGATGTTGCGATGCATGAGGTGGAATGGGCGGGGGGATGGGGGGTGAGGTAGTATGTGTGAGCAAAATTTGACGCAGCCCGAAGGGATTTCTCCCTGTCTTCTCCTTTTATGCATTGGGGGACGGAGAGGGGGGTCACCGATTTAATGAAGCGGCCTTGCTGTGGATGTGCTGTGTCTTGCAACACTGCCTCTGACCCAGGGCAGTGGACAAGATGCAGGGATGACCCGTCATCCAGGAGGTGCTAAGATAAGAGGGAGGGTGGAGGGGTGTGGAGTGTATTCAGGGATGGAATGGGTGGGAATGATTTCATGCCTTTTCCTTTTTGGCTACCTCCCTTGTAAGGGGGAAAAAGCCTTGGTATATGTATGTATGTATGTAAGTTCTCTCTCATAGAGTTTGAAAAAGTAAACAAATGGGTGGAAGGTGAGTGCATGCTTTGGCTGGCTATTTCCTGTATAAGGGGAAAGAACCCTTTTGGTATATAGATAGATAGGCAAGTTAATATCTATTCATGCATAAATACCAGATACCAGTGCAATATAACTCCCTTGCTGCAGTAATACCTTGACTGAATAAAATAATCTATTGCCAGTCAAAGCATAGTCCTTAAAAGTGTGTTACCATAGTAATGTCTTGACCCTTTTGCAATGGTTGTCTTCTTATTGTGAAGAGGATCATCAGGCTTTCATTGTGTGTTTGTGGGTGTGGGTGAGTAGGTTGGTGGTTGTGTACTGTTGGGGACCAATGTTGGGTACCTGCCAGTGGTGGCCCTGCAAGATGGACAGTGGAGAGAATCTTCTCCCAACCTCCCATCTTTAAAAACTCGTCAACCCCCTCAACTCTAGAGGAACAGCTTCTGGTTTCTGGATGAGGATGATCTCTGTTAGCTGTAACCATGTTTCCTCCACATGTTCACATATGGAGAGCTGACATCTGGCAGCTGCTCCCATTCTCTTACTAATATAAGCTGGTCACAGAAACAGCCTCATGCTAACACAACACAAACAACAATACATGGTTTCTTACCAGAGAGATTTATGGGAAACCCTGAGGACTGTTGCCAGCCACTGTTAAGCTGTGGATATTCAGTCAATAAAACTTGAGGCAATATTTTTTATTATGATTACATACTATTGATATCATGTTGCCTTGTGAGTCAGATGTTCCCACTCCTGATGATGATCAAAGCAGTTATATAAAAAATACCACCAGATGTATCTTATTTAGACTCAGGTTGTTACAATGTGATGATGAGTCAACTAGCATTTCTTGTGCTGACTGGAGAATTGTCTACAGAACTTGTAACTTGTTGAATTTCAAAAGGTATATATTTGACAAAGAATATAGTAAAAATAACCAAATTATTTGCACAAAGTCATTTTTAGTAATTTTTAAGATTGGCAGGACATGAAAGTGCTCTAGAATTAGAGGGAAATGAGTACTTATTAAAGTTTATCTTCATGTTAAGAACTAATGTATTTTTGCCCAATTTGATAAATATTTATGCTCTTTAGTTTCATTACTCCTTGGATATAATTACTTTATAAATTAAGAACTACATTGTCATGAGTTTTAACAGCACAGGGTTCAGAGAAGATAATTAATTGCTGCCTCACCACAGCCCCCCATTACCCACTGGGATTTAAAAATTTAAGAACATAATACGGTTGATAAAAGAGTCATGAAATGGTTTGGACACATGGAAAGAATGAGTGAAGAAAAATTAGTAAAAGAGGTGTGGTAGGTATAGGTGGACAGTAAACATGAAGGGATGATTGAGGATAAGATGGATGGATAGGGTGAAAAGGGTGTTGACCGTGAGAGGTATGTCTGTGGAACAAGGGAAAGAGAAGGCAGGAGATAGGGTTGAGTGGTGAATGGCTGTGTATAGATGATACTGTGATCAAGGAAGGGAGTGGTCCTGTGTGAATGATATTTTGATGCAGCTCAAAAAGATTTCTTCCCATTTTCTATTTTTCTGCTCAAGGGGATGGAGATGGGGTCGCTGATAAAGTGAGGCAGCTTTGCTGTGGATATGCTATGTCTTGCTACACTGCTTCTGACCCAGGGCAGTGGGTGGAATACAGGGATGACTTGTCATCCATGAGGAGCCAAGATCTGGGTGAGGAAAGGATGGTGGATGGGAATGAAACAGAGAGTGGGTATATGCCTTTTGACTTTGGCTACCTGCCTTGTAAGGGGGAAAAAGTTTTTGGTATACAGATTGAAGAACATAAGAATGGAGGAGACTGCAAGAGACAATAAGATCTACAAAGGCAGTTCAATGTCCCTTACCACTTGTCATCCCTATCCATAAAGTTATCCCAACCTCTCTTAAAATAACCGATTTACTCCCATCAGGGAAGCCAGTGCTAAGTGTTCAGTAGTGAGTGAATGACTGACAGTATAACCAGTTCCTGTAGCATCTTCTCTCATATTAACAGTATCTTCATTTTCCTCTAGCAAGTATCCCAAACACACAACCCTGCCCCCCAGGAGGCTAGGCCTTCTTTCAGACTTTATTTCCTGTAAGGAGACTAATTGCTTGCTCACCACATCCTCATGGTGGCCATGGGGGTTGACTGTCACCAGGAAAGTTGATATTGAAAGGAAAACAGCAATTGAAACTGGTAGTATATTCACTGTCAAAACTTTCTCCCAACTATCGAACAATAATTTTATTCTTCCTATTAAAAACCCCCTCCAGCAATGGTATGTGCCTGTTGGGGCAGGGTTATGTGATCTCTGAAAACCTCTAGTCTCAATATATATGTTAGGAGGTGCAGATTCAATAGTTACTCTGTACTAGGGCCAAAGGAGGCAGTACAATTCAGTATCAGGCTGCACAAATAAGCATCCCTTTTCAGGATCCAATTTCCTCACTCTACATGGGAAGGCGCTATTGCTCACGAAATTGAATGACCTTAGATCCACAACCCAAATTGCACAAGCAACATTGTGTTACTAGATGTGCCAACATGGTGATATCAACCTCATTCGATGCTTCTAGCCTACTGCCAGAAATAGACACTAGGCTACTGCAGCACTATTTCATCAATTCAGCTACCCAGTCCTTCTATCCACAATACTAAACATATCAAAGACAAACCACCTAAAAATAAGCCCCAGATGGCCATCTTCACATCAATGTAGATAGCATTTTAGAACTGCACCAGTATGTCTGAACATATTGCCATCTCATGACAAAAGAAATCCATGCAGTATCCCTTTACAATAAAGTACCACATCTCCCTTCTCAAACAGCAATCATACACCAGATTTGTTCCATACAATTTTTTATATAAAACAAGACTCCTAACTGTAAATACCTCATAATATAAAAACTCTGACAATACATCATAATATCAAAATTGTCTTTACCTCATAATTCATAAACTCTGACACAATTATTATTATTATTATTATTATTATTATAGGTTTATTCAACAATATTAAATACAATTAGACATACATATATACATTTTTTTTTTACAAAATTGGTAGTTGAAAAGGGAGAGCGAGAAGCAAAGCTTATGGGGAGTTGCTCTCCCTTAAGGAAAAAATTATTTTCATTTATTTATTTTTGTTACATGGTAGCATGGCACATACACATCTACACACATATATACACGATTGTAGGACAACTCGTCCACGGACAACCCGCCCACAAAACCGCAAAGCAGGACAACCCGTCCACAGACACCACCATGGGTGGTCAACTCGTCCACGGACAAGATTTCAAAAAACTCCTAGACAATCATTTTATTACCTTTTTTTAATGATATTTCATGTTATTTCATTAAAATTTGCTTTAGATGATATATTCTGGTAAGTAATAGATGTGTTTATAAATGTCATGGACATGCTTATTTTAACACCCCAGAACAGCTCCAACTATGATAAAAAAAATAATCACACCTGCACTCTGTATACATAAATATGTAAATAAAGTTTAATTGTTCCGCAAATTATGTTTACTATTCTCAAAAAAAAGTCATTGGACGAGATGTCCATATTCCCGTGGACGAGCCGTCCCACCTC
The DNA here is from genome assembly GCF_046742065.1 of Oratosquilla oratoria. Lineage (NCBI taxonomy): Eukaryota > Metazoa > Arthropoda > Malacostraca > Stomatopoda > Squillidae > Oratosquilla > Oratosquilla oratoria. The sequence continues at coordinate 26,908,475 of NC_134817.1, read as the reverse complement.
CCAGTCCCGCGGACGAGCCGTCCGTCCACGACATACACACATACATGCATACACACACACACACACACACAATGGCATGCGTCACGACGTCCGCCAACTCCGACCTCACGCAGAAATCGGGGGCACGAGCGAGCATCGCAACTTGTGGGGGTCAGGAGAGAGGTGAGAGGTCAGGTCGATTGTCGACGGGACGACAATTGCTTAATGCGCAGATCCGGGTCACCGTGACCTGCTGGAATAGAAAAAAAAAAAGAGCGGCAGACTTGGGCAGTTTCTCCATGAATACAACCATGAAATGGACCTGAAGTGTTCAATATACTAATACTTATAGATTAAAGACTTTTTTAAGTATCGTTTGAATGATGATAAACATTTTGTCTTAGGTAAATCCTTTTCCAGTTTATTCCATGTGTTAACACCTATAATAGATAAGCATTGGCTTTTTTTGGTTGTTCTGTATTGAGTTTTAAAGAAGTCGTTTGTTTGCCTAGTCGCATAGCGAGTTTCGTAAGTTGAGTAAAATTTCAATATGTTTTGATTCATGTGTTTATTGTAGATTTGGTGCATAACAATGGCAGTTTTGTACTTTATTAAGTCATTGAATTTGAGTAGATTTAGTTTTTTAAATAAATTATTTGTATGTTCCAAACGACCTACATTGCAGATTATACGCAGTGCCCTTTTTTGAGAGGTAATTATGCGTTGAAGATTAGTTTGATAAGTATTACCCCAAATTTCTGAACAATAGTTTAAGTATGGTAGTAGTAGACTACAATAAATGGTACGTAGGGTATTTTCATTGAGAATATTTCTCATTTTATGCATAATTCCTAAAGTTTTGGATATCTTATTTATCACGTGATTTATATGATGTTTCCAATTAAGTTGATCGTCTAAATACACGCCTAGAAATTTACTGACGGACGCTTTTTCAATAATTTCGTTGTTTATTTTGATCGGCTTAGTACTTTCATTATTTTTGTAGAAAAGCAGGTAGTTAGTTTTTGATACGTTTAAGGATAGCTTATTGGCTGAAAACCAGTTGGATAGTTGACATAATCCTTCATTAATTGTCTTGATCAGTTTGTCGGAATTTGTATCGGAGCATAGAATGGTGGTATCGTCGGCGAACAGTATAAATTTCATAAGGTTGGATACATTTGTAATGTCATTAATGTATAGTAAGAATAGTTTGGGTCCTAGAACTGAACCTTGAGGTACTCCGCATGTAACTGGTAGAATGTGTGATCTTTCTTCCTCAATGGCCACATATTGTTTCCTGTTTTTTAGATAACTTTTTAACCAGTCATTAACTATTCGGCCTTTCGAATTAGGATTTCATGATTTACTGTGTCAAATGCCTTTTTAAGATCAATAAATATGCCGGCTGTCTTTTTCTTTTGTTCTATATTGTTAGTTATCTCTTCAATTAATTCCATTACTGCTGTAGACGTTGAAAGATTTCGTTGAAATCCATATTGACTATGGTAAATGACGTCATTTTTTTTTTAGAAATGAGTCAAGGCGAATTGTGAATAACTTTTCAAGAATTTTGGAAAACTGTGGTAATAGTGAAATTGGTCTATAGTTATTATAACTTGATTTGTCGGCTGATTTGAATATCGGTATTACTTTTGCTATTTTCATTGCATCTGGAAATATCCCTTGTTCAAATGATTTATTGCATATTGTCAGAAAATGATCTTTGATGATAGGCATAATTTGTTTTATGAGGTTCATATTGATTCCTGTGCAATCGAGTGATTTCTTGTTCTGCATTGATTTTACTGTGTTCATAAGTTCGTTTTCCGTGACGGGTTTTAAAAACATAGTGTTATTTATTCGGTGTTTCAAAAATGTCTCGTAAGTTTGATGTGTTGTCTTTATTTGTTTCGCGAACAATCTCATAAACAAAGACCACTGTGCCCCATTGAGGATAAAAGTGCAATAAGCCACAGGCTGTATTAATGAAGTGTCTTCTACAACGAAATATGCAAGATTGAGCACATGCATATAGGATGTACCTGAAACTGTCAGTACTGACCCTAGAAAAAGTCAAGGATTGGACTGCATTGGGTATGTTTGCATTCATAATACGAGAGTATTTCATAAAATAAATCATACGAAAATCAACTAAAACACATGAATCTGTTTTCCCTAAAAAAGCGTAGACTCAGAGGTGACTTGATACAGGTCTTTAAGATTTTAAAGGGAATTGACAACATCAAAAGTGACCAAATTTTCACATTGAATGAGAATCAGACAAGAAACAATGGTCTCAAACTATCCGGAAATATATTCAATTTAGAAGTAGGTAGAAACAACTTTGCCAACCGTGTAGTAAATGAATGGAATAAACTTCCTGCACAGGTAGTGCAATGTAGTTCAGTTCGAAGCTTTAAGAATCAGTTAGATAAATACCTAAGTAAGATGCTGTAATGATTATAATTTATCTTATATTATTTGTTTTTGTTTTATCATTTGTCTGTCTGATTTTCATTTATTATTAGTTATATGTCAATTTATTATTATTTACTATTTACCTGTTTGTTTATTATTTAACTATACCTATGCATTTATTTATGTATTTTATTTGTTATTTACATTATTATAGTTTTTATTTATTGTTTTATTATTAATATGATTTTTTTTTCGCATCCGACCTAGATATGGATCAAAAGGTCTCCTGTCGGCATGCTCCGCCTTTGTAATCCTTTGTAACTCTTTCCCTAGTGCCACCTGACGTCGACGAGCGCCCTCCTTCCCTTGCCTTCATCGGGGATCGCCACTCCAGTGGCGTCATGTGGATATTGCCTCCTGTTTTTATGTGAGCTTTTTCGGACAGCCGCAAGGTTGGAGTCAGGGCGGGTAACAGCCCCGCAAACCTAAATAGATGAATAAATAAATAAACCCTTCCACCTCTTACACTCTGCATTATGCCGTTCCTAATTGTGTTTGTATGACGTGAAAATAATAAAATATAAAGCTGATTATGATTACGGTCCACTCTGGGTCATTTCAGCATTTCTGAATGGGCAATACTGTCGATTGAAAGTAGATGAATTGTTAATATAGATTTTGAGGACGTAGATAATTTTCCCTGTGGTGGGGGAAAAGAATACTGCCACCAAGTTTCCCACTTGGATCGTAAGAGGCGAGAAGAAAGGGACGGGGAGAGGGACTAGGCATCCTTCTCCCTGTAGCCCCAAGGGGCAGATTCCTAAAAAGAAAAGGAAAGGCATAAGGGGTGCTGGAGGGCCTCGGGCCAGCACCCTAAGGTTTGGGTCTTTTAATGTGCGTGGATGTGGTACAGATGAGAGTAAAAGGGAAGAGATAGGTAGTATGTTTGTGAGAAGAAAGATGGATGTGTTGGCTTTGAGTGAAACTAAGTTGAAAGGGAAGGGTGAGTGTAAGTTTGGGAGTGTAAGTGGGAGGTTATCAGGAGTGAAGAGAGGGCGAGGGAGGGAAGGGGTGGCTATTCTAGTAAGTGAGGAGATAGGTAAACAGGTAGTGGAGTGGAAGGAGGTTTCCTCAAGGATAATGTGGATGAAGGTGAAACTGGGAAAGGAGATGTGGGTCTTTGTAAGTGCATATGGGCCTGGCAGTGAGAAGAGCATGGAAGAAAGGGAGGCATTTTGGATAGATTTAAATGAGTGCATAGAGGGTTTAGGAAGAAAGGTCAATGTAATAGTACTGGGAGACCTTAATGCTAGGGTGGGAAATGGTCCAATCGATGGAGTGGTTGGGAAGTGTGGAGTTCCAGGAAAGAATCGTAGTGGAGAGTTGATGGTGGAAATGTGTCTAGAAAGAGAGTTGATGATAGCAAATACAGTGTTTTGGAAGAAAGTCAAGCATAAGTACACATGGGAGAGGGTGATGGAGGGAAGGGTGATAGATAGAGCGCTAATGGATTATGTAGTGGTAAATAGGATTATGATAGGAAGAGTTAAGGATGTACATGTGCTAAGGGGAGAGGGTGGGGAAATATCAGATCATTTTTTGGTGGAAGGTAAGCTGAGAGTGGAGGATAGATGGAGAAGGAGGAAAGGGACAAAAGGTAGGGAGGTTCTTAGAGTGAACTCCTTGAATGAAAAGGAAAAGGAGAAGGAGTACGAAAAGAAGCTGAAGGAGGAGTGGGAGGGAGTAAAGGATAGAGCAGAGATGGGTGTGGAGGAGGAAGGGTGATGGTTCAAGGAGGGAGTCTTAAAGTGTGCAAGGATGGTGTGTGGAACAAGAAGGACAGGGGGAAATAGAAGAAAGGGTAGTGAATGGTGGGATGAGGAAACAAAGAAGGTTGTAGAAGAGAAGAAGCGAGCATTCACAGATTGGTTACAAAAGAGGACAGGGGAGTCATATGAGACGTACAAAGAAAAGAAAAGAGAAGTAAAGCAAAAGGTAAAGGAGGCAAAGAGGAGAGTAGATGTGAAATGGGGTAGGAGTATGACAGAAAATCTTGAAAGTAATAAAAAGATGTTTTGGAAAGAAATTAAGAGAGGAAGAGGAGGCGAATCAAGTAGGGAAGAAAAGGTAAAAGGTTCAGATGGAGAGATGATAATGGAAGAGATGGCAGTGAGGGGAAGATGGGCAGAATATTTTAGGGAGTTGCTGAATGTGAAGGAGGATAGGGAAGGAAAGATAGCTGCAGTGGGAAATGCGAAGAAAATGAGAGTGATGAGTGAGGAGAATGGAGGAGAAATAAGGAAGGATGAGGTGAAGGCAGTTGTAAAGATGATGAAAGCAGGTAAGGCACCTGGTCTGGATGGATGCCATGCAGAATGTCTGAAAAAGGGAGGTTCAGTGATGGTGGACTGGTTGGTGAGGTTATTTAATGTTTGCTGGAGAGAGGGTAGAGTACCGGAGGACTGGAGAAGTGCCTGTATAGTTCCTCTTTACAAGGGAAAAGGGGACAAGTGTGAATGTAGTAGTTTCAGAGGGATTAGCCTGTTGAGTGTAGTAGGGAAGGCTTATGGGAGGATCTTAATTGAGAGGATTAGGAGAGGAACAGGAGTAATTGGTGAGGAACAGTGTGGATTTAGGACAGGTAGAGGTTGTGTAGATCAGATCTTTGTGGTAAGACAGATATGTGAGAAAGCTATAGGAAAGGGGAAGGATGTTTTTTGGGCTTTTATGGATCTGGAAAAGGCTTATGATAGGGTAGACAGAAAGGCACTGTGGGAGGTTATGCAGATTTATGGGATAGGAGGAAAGCTTTTGGGAGCTGTCAAGAGTTTTTATGAGAGTAGTAGAGCATGTGTTAGGATTAGAAATGGAGAGAGTGAGTGGTTTGAAGTAAAGGTGGGACTTCGTCAAGGATGCGTTATGTCGCCCTGGCTGTTCAACTTATACATGGATGGGGTGGTGCGAGAGGTGAATGCTAGGGTAGTGAGTCAGGGATTGGAGATGGTTAAAGAAAATGGAGAAAAGTGGGAGGTGAGCCAGCTGTTGTTTGCGGACGACACTGCGCTTGTGGCAGGGTCGGAGGAGGGATTGAGGAAGCTGGTGGCAGAGTTTGGGAGAGTATGTGATAGAAGAAAGGTAAAGATAAATGTGGGTAAAAGTAAGGTGATGAGATGTACAAGGGGTGAAAGTGGCAGTAGACTGGAAGTGAACATTAAGGGAGAGCGACTGGAGGAAGTGGATAGTTTTAGATACTTGGGTGCAAGTGTAGCAGGAAAAGGTGGAGTGAAGGTGGAGGTAGAATGTAGATTGAGAGAAGCGAGTAAATGCCTTGGTGGTTTAAAGAGTGTAATGAGGAATAGACATTTGGGAATGGATGCGAAGAGGAGACTGTATGAAGGAGTGATTGTGCCAACAGCACTGTATGGGGCAGAAACGTGGAACATAAGAGAAGAAGAGAGAAGGAGTTTGAATGTGTTTGAGATGAGGTGTCTGAGAAGTATGGTGGGGGTTACTAGGCTGGATAGAGTGAGAAATGAGGAGGTGAGGAGGAGAACAGGGGTGAAAAAGGATTTGGGAGATAGGGTTGATGAAAGAATATTAGGATGGTTTGGACACATGGAAAGAATGAGTGGAGAAAGACTAGTAAAAGAGGTATGGAAGGCAGATGTGGAGGGAGTGAACATGAGGGGACGTCCTAGGATGAGGTGGATGGATGGGGTGAAGGGGGCTTTGGGGAAGAGGGGAATGTCTGTTGAGGAAGGAAGGGAGAGGACGGAAGACAGAGGTGAGTGGAGAATGGTTGTATATGGATGATGTTGTGACTGCATGAGGAGGAATGGGCGGGGGGGGGGGGGTGGGGTAGTATGTGTGAGTAAATTTTGACGCAGCCCGAAGGGATTTCTCCCCGTCCTCGCCTTATATGCAAAGGGGGACGGAGAGGGGGGGTCGCCGATTAAATGAAGCGGCCTTGCTGTGGATGTACTGTGTCTTGCGACACTGCTTCTGACCCAGGGCGGTGGGCAGGGTGCAGGGATGACCCGTCATCCAGGAGGTGCTCAGATGAGAGGAAGGGTGGGAGGGGTGTGGAGTGTATTTAGGGATGAAATGGGTGGGAGTGTTTTTATGCCTTTCCCTTTTTGGCTACCTCCCTTGGAAGGGGGAAAAAGCCTTGGTATATGTATGTAGATAATTTTGCAGCGTTGAGAGCTGTAACGTTTTATTGTGTCACATTGAGATGCGGTATTTTAATTCCTGTCTTCATAACACCATTGCAACGATTTGATGTATTTTTAATTATTAAAGGCTTAATAAGATTGCGAAGTGTTGCAGTGTGTGGTCTATTGCCCTTCAGCTTTTTAATTGTTAAAATGTTAGGTTAATTCGACAATGATATTCGCTCAATGCCATCGATTAAGTTAATTTTGCTGATATCTTAGCGCCCGTGCGGTTTTGACTTAAAACATTCTTTCGAGTATAGCACTCACTTTAGGATAAATAAGTTCGTAATGTCATATTTCAAACTGTGATTCATTCTTCTCGGGTCTGTGGTTGATTTAGATTATCGGGATCGTTTGGTAACGTCTGTAAGATAACGTAATCGGGTGATATCACAGCTACAACACCAGGTGATGCCAACCCACTTACATAAAGTGTAGATCATGGGCAATAGAATTATAGTGGCGCCATGGGCGTCGTCCAGAGAGCAGGTGCAGTTGCCCTCCGCACTCCATAGAAATCCAGGGTGTGTTTAAAAATATGCCAATCGATCGTTACGGATAATTTCGTTGAATTTAAAATTCAGAGTATATCGGTGTATGATTGATGAAAGTCAAAATGTAATATGTAGATGATGTAGATATATGCCCATGCGACCAGTATTATCGCATTTATATAATTTACTATACACGTGTAATATTTTTAATTTTATCCCACCCACTACAAAAATGCCTGCCGACGTACTTGGATCCACATGTCTATGTAAGTCGATGTGTACAGTGTGGTCAGAGCCGATATATATATATATACATATATACATATGTATGTATATATATATAATATATATATATATACATATATATATATATATATGTATCTACACTGAATGGTTCCCAGCGATCAATTGATATTATTCAACCACAAACAACTTTTAATTCCATGCCATCGCAATCGAGACTGAAGAATCGCTCGATGGAGACATTTTGTTGGAAATTGAAACGTGGACGAGCCGAGGATTCGAACCCAGCTAACCCGTAACAAAGTTACAGTGACTTAAACCAATGCGCTATCAAGAGAGATATAAGTTGAGTACGATTTTCTTATATTTGTATGCTCGAATTACATACATCTACACGAAATATCGCGTTCAACCCACCTCCGCTATGATATTGCATTTAGCTAGTATGTGCACGTGGGATAGATTATACATCTACACTGAATGGTTCCCAGCGATCAATTGATATTATTCAACCACAAACAACTTTTAATTCCATGCCATCGCAATCGAGACTGAAGAATCGCTCGATGGATAGCGCATTGGTTTAAGTCACTGTAACTTTGTTACGGGTTAGCTGGGTTCGAATCCTCGGCTCGTCCACGTTTCAATTTCCAACAAAATGTCTCCATCGAGCGATTCTTCAGTCTCGATTGCGATGGCATGGAATTAAAAGTTGTTTGTGGTTGAATAATATCAATTGATCGCTGGGAACCATTCAGTGTAGATGTATAATCTATCCCACGTGCACATACTAGCTAAATGCAATATCATAGCGGAGGTGGGTTGAACGCGATATTTCGTGTAGATTTATGTAATTCGAGCATACAAATATAAGAAAATCGTACTCAACTTATATCTCTCTTGATAGCGCATTGGTTTAAGTCACTGTAACTTTGTTACGGGTTAGCTGGGTTCGAATCCTCGGCTCGTCCACGTTTCAATTTCCAACAAAATGTCTCCATCGAGCGATTCTTCAGTCTCGATTGCGATGGCATGGAATTAAAAGTTGTTTGTGGTTGAATAATATCAATTGATCGCTGGGAACCATTCAGTGTAGATGTATAATCTATTCCACGTGCACATACTAGCTAAATGCAATATCATAGCGGAGGTGGGTTGAACGCGATATTTCGTGTAGATGTATGTAATTCGAGCATACAAATATAAGAAAATCGTACTCAACTTATATCTCTCTTGATAGCGCATTGGTTTAAGTCACTGTAACTTTGTTACGGGTTAGCTGGGTTCGAATCCTCGGCTCGTCCACGTTTCAATTTCCAACAAAATGTCTCCATCGAGCGATTCTTCAGTCTCGATTGCGATGGCATGGAATTAAAAGTTGTTTGTGGTTGAATAATATATATATATATATATATATATATATATATATATATATATATATATATATATATATATATATATATATATATACCTTCAATGTAATAGTAATATCATGGAAATATAAGTAGCGATAAACCTTCGGTATAAAAAATGTATCAATATTTTGTGATTACACATTTTAGTACTATAAAGTGATAAGCCAAGTACAGTATATTGGTTTTGTTTCACGCAGGGAGAATATTATCTTCATTTGCTGTATTCAGAGAATGGAGCTAAGCGTTTGATAACGCTATGAAAATATATGTTGTATCGAATTTCACTGACTATAGACGCAGTGGCTGACAACAGTCCCCATGCCCTCCTTTACCACTGATAGGAAACATTGCACCGTTATCTACGTACAATTAGTCAGGAAGTGTCTCTGGATCCGGGACATAATCCCTCCCGGACACAATCCCCCCCGGACAAAATACCTCCGGACAATATCCCTCCTGGACAGAATCCCTCCACAAAAGTGAGCGGGCTGGACAAAATCCCCCACATTATTCAGTTTAGCAGCTCTCCCATTATATATCATCACATGCAAAGCAATTAACATCTTACTTTACCTTACCGAGGTGCTAATGAATACAGTACAGACATTTATATACTTGTTTGAATAAATAATTTATAAAAAAAAAAGTTTTTTGCTTCACTACTACACCTTACAAACATACATACATACATATACCAAGGCTTTTCCCCCCTTACTAGGGAGGTAGCCAAAAAGGAAAAGGCATAAAATCATTCCCACCCATTCCATCCATGAAAACACTCCACACCCCTCCACCCTCCCTCCCATCTTAGCACCTCCTAGATGACGGGTCATCCCTGTACCTTGTCCACTGCCCTGGGTCAGAAGCAATGTCGCAAGACACAGCACATCCACAGCAAGTCCGCTTCATTAAATCGGCGACCTCCCCTCTCCGTCCCCCCCCCCCCCATATAAATGAGAAGACGGGGAAATATCCCTTCGGGCTGCGTCAAAATTTTGCTCACACACACTACCTCATGCATCACAACATCTTCCATATACAACCATTCTCCATTCACCCCTGTCTTCTGTCCTCTCGTGTCCTTCCTCAACAGACATTCCCCTCTTCCCCAAAGCCCCCTTCACCCCATCCATCCATCTCATCCTAGGATGTCCCCTCATGTTCACTCCCTCCACATCTGCCTTCCATACCTCCTTTACTAGTCTTTCTTCACTCATTCTTTCCATGTGTCCAAACCATCCTAATACTCTTTCATCAACCCTATCGCCCAACTCCCTTTCCACCCCCATTCTCCTCCTCACCTCCTCATTTCTCACTCTATCTAGCCTAGTAACTCCCATCATACTTCTCAGACACCTCATCTCAAACACATTCAAGCTCCTTCTCTCTTCCTCTCTTATGTTCCATGTTTCTGCTCCATACAGTGCTGTTGGCACAATCACTCCTTCATACAGTCTCCTCTTAGCATCCATTCCCAAATGTCTATTCCTCATTACACTTTTTAATCCACCAAGGCATTTACTCGCTTCTCTCAATCTACATTCTACCTCCACCTTTACTCCACCTTTTCCTGCCACATTTGCACCCAAGTATCTAAAACTATCCACTTCCTCCAGTTGCTCTCCCTTAATGCTCACTTCCAGATTACTGCCACTTTCACCCCTTGTACATCTCATCACCTTACTTTTACCCACATTTATCTTCAGCTTTCTTCTATCACACACTCTCCCAAACTCTGTCACCAACTTCCTCAATCCCTCCTCCGATCCTGCCACAAGCGCTGTGTCGTCCGCAAAAGGGTCTGGAAGTAAGAGGGTCTGGAAGTTCTCGGACCAGCACCCTAAGGTTTGGGTCTTTTAATGTGCGTGGATGTGGTACAGATGAGAGTAAAAGGGAAGAGATAGGTAGTATGTTTGTGAGAAGAAAGATGGATGTGTTGGCTTTGAGTGAAACTAAGCTGAAAGGGAAGGGCAATTGTAAGTTTTGGAGTGTAAGTGGGAGGTTATCAGGAGTGAAGAGAGGGCGAGGGAGGGAAGGGGTGGCTATTCTAGTAAGTGAAGAGATAGGTAAACGTGTTGTGGAGTGGAAGGAGGTTTCCTCAAGGATAATGTGGATGAAGGTGAAACTGGGAAAGGAGATGTGGGTTTTTGTAAGTGCATATGGGCCTGGCAGTGAGAAGAGTGTAGAAGAAAGTGAGGCATTTTGGATAGATTTAAATGAGTGCATAGAGGGTTTAGGGAGAAGTGTAAATGTAATAGTACTGAGAGACCTTAATGCTAGGGTAGGAAAGGATCCTTACAAACATATATGAAAATATTATATATATTAAAATACATAAACATATGCTCACATATACAGTCAAATATTATGAGAATATATATTAAAAGACATTAATATATACATTAACATATTAAAATACATAAATAAACATATACTCTAGGAGGGATTCTGTCCAGGGGGGATATTGTCTAGGGGGGATTCTGTCCAGGAGGGATATTATCCGGAGGGATTTTATCCGGGGGGATTGTGTCCAAGAGGGATTATGTCCGGACACCGTGTCTCTACACCACAGTCTTATATTTGTTGCGGGAAGGGAGCAGTGGCTTGTCATATTTATCATGTGAATAAGTTAAAGCTAATAAATATCCAGGGCCCGGTCTGAAGACCGAGTATCATCCACTTGGGGCTCCACCTCCAGATGGAGGTAAGGTTCTTGGTGCATTTAAAATTGGACGACAAGGATCGAGATAATTCTCTCTGATGTCCATGTTGCAGGACCGCCACTTGAATCTACTTGACACGGATCCCTCGCAACATGAAACACTAGCTCGACAGGTTTTTGTGAAAAAAGACAAAATAATTAAATCAACTTGGAGTTTATATGTCGTCATCCTTCAACGCTCAAAACAAATGTAGACATTTGTGTTCCAATTACTCTGTACTATCAAAACTTAAGATTTCATTTGAAAAACTGATACATAATAAGTGTTCCTACAAAAACACTATTTGCACATAAACATATTAATAATTTTTTCTAGATGCAAAATTCTTGGATCATCCTACGAACACACACACACACACACACACACACACACACACACACACACACACACACACACACATCTATAAATATATATATATATACATACATAAATATATATATATATATATATATATATATATATATATATATATATGTGTGTGTGTGTGTGTGTGTGTGTGTGTGTGTGTGTGTGTGTGTGTGTGTGTGTGTGTGTGTGTGTGTGTGTGTGTGTGTGTGTGTGTGTGTGTGTGTGTGTGTGTGTGTGTCCTGGGCAGTACCACATTTCAATTTCAGCATGTTGGCCTTTGATGGCTTAGAATTAAAGTGCATTGTAGTTGTTAAAATGTATCTCTAATCACTGGGACCCATTCAGTGTTGTACAAATACTTTCCCGCGTTTGTATACTTCCAATTGTACTATCATAATGGAGATGGGTTGAACGCAAAATTTCATATATGTGTATGTAACTCGAGCATAAAAATATGTAAGAAAAATGCGCTGAACTTTTATTTCTCTTTATAGCCTAGTTTGAAAGTCACTGTCGCACTTGTCATGAGGATGCCGGGTTCGAGTCCTGGGCAGTACCACATTTCAATTTCAGCATGTTGGCCTTTGATGGCTTAGAATTAAAGTGCATTGTGGTTGTTAAAATGTATCTCTAATCACTAGGACCCATTCAGTGTTGTACAAATACTTTCCCTCGTTCGTATACTTCCAATTGTACTGCCATAGTGGAGATGGGTTGAACGCAAAATTTCATATATGTGTATGTAACTCGAGCATACAAATATATAACAAAAATGCTCTTAATTTTTATTTCTCTTGATAGCCTAGTTGGAAAGTCACTGTCGCACTTGTCATGAGGATGTCGGGTTCGAGTCCTGGGCAGTACACATTTCAATTTCAGCATGCTGGCCTTTGATGGCTTAGAATTAAAGTGCATTGTGTTTATATATATATATACAGGGTGCGAGGGGTATTTGAGGACACAATATTTTCATTACATTACTATCTTCAATCGGATCAATATATATTCATGTCTTGACAGACACGCTTGGCAGACATTATGATAACACAAGAAATGAAAAGACGCGCAGTTATTGTCGCTGTATGTGCGGAATACAGTGATTTAGAAATTGCGAAATTTCTGAATTTAGCAAGATTCTTCGTTCGCTAAGTTCGTGTAGGAATGAAAGCCACTGGTGACAATATTGCAACTATATCTAAGAGGAAAAGGCACTACAGACGTTAGGACACTATAAGAACACCACAGCTTATCCACCAAGTTCAAAACATTATCGATGATGATCCTGGAAAATCAATGAGGGGTACTGCCAGAGAACTTCAGGTGGTGTCAGAGTGGCCTATCAGAACTGTGGTGCACGATATCACATTCGGTACAAGTCATACGTGCTAAGAATGGGTCAGTTCATGTCTCCAAAGGTACAGGAAAACCGCTTGATTCGTGCAAAGCTGTTGCTTAGAAAGATTAAAAGCCCTGACGAGGATGGCATGCTTTGAATTTTTTCCGACGAGAAGAACTTCGACCAAGACCAAAAGTTTAACAAGAATGATTGATGGTTCTGTCCAGATCCTTCAGAGGTTCCCAAGGAAATGCAAACTAAATTTCCAGCAACTGTGATGGTTTTAGTTGTTAGCAACAAATGTTATGTTATGTCGCCTCATTTCTTTCAACAGGGTCTTACGTTTAATGCTGCTGGATACGAGTACATTGAAGTGCCGGACACATTTGCCAAGCCTTGAATAGATAAAGTACCCAATGGAAGACCGTACATCTTACAGTAAGACGCAGCATTTTCTCACAAAGCCCAGTTGACTCAGGAATGGATGTCAGATAATCTTTATATGATCATGTAACGCCAAACATGCGGCCTCCAAACTCACCAGATTTAAATCCTATGGATTAATTACTACGTCTACAGCGTTGTTAAAAGAGGAACTAATCAACATCCTCATAATAACATAGCTTCACTAAAGACTGCCATTGTTGAGGTTATGACAGAGATGAACAAAAAACATTTAGTACAAACATGTCAAAGATTTAGGTCTCGTACTGAAGCAGTTATAGACATTCAAGATGAATTTATAGAATAAATGTATAAATATGTTTATTTACTACTAAAATATAGTTGTTTTAATTTATTACAACACTTGTCCTCAAATACCCTTCGCACCCTGTATATATACATACATACATACATACATACATATATATATATATATATATATATATATATATATATATATACAGATATATATATATATACATATATATATATATATATATATATATATGTATATATATATATATATATATATATATATATTTATATACATATACCATAGGAACAACATGGCCTAACTGAAAAGTACTACTTTACCACTTAAATGATTCGCACATTTTACAGTCTGTTTCTAACCTTGGACAAAAAAAAAAACATCATTAGGATTTCACTAACACATTTCTAATTTTCCCCACAGGAATTGCAGAACCCCCCCCCCCCCACAGTATTCTGAGGACTACAGTAAAGTGTGATATTTCTTTCATTAGCTGGATTTTCACACAGGCGCGGATCCAGGGGGGGGGGGCTGAGGGGGCTGAAGCCCCCCCCAAATTTGTTCTTCCATGAATCATTGTAAGGATTTCATTTAATCGATTTTAGTACTTTCTGGTCAGCCTCTGCGCTATTAGATGGGTTGAGCGACACGACTCGGTCATTGTGTTTATGGAATTCCTGCCAGTTATTGCCGTCTTTCTGGAGAACGAGAGCAACTCGGACGCGACGGCGGGACTACTACTAATAGCAATCCGAGAGCCGCGCTTTCTGATTGGTCTCGCCGTCGCTGAGTCTGTGCTAGCTCACACTGTGGAGCCGAGCCGAGCCCTGCAGTCCCCTATGGTCGATCTAGTCTCAGCGTACGCTAGGATTGGTGATGTGGTGACGCATCTAAACAAGACCCGGGAAGGTGCACTGACCAGCTTCCAGAACATCTTCAAGAAGGCAGAGGGGCTCCTCCAGGAGATCGGTTCATCACATGACACCATTCCTGTACCTCGAGTTTGCAAGCGCCAAACGCAGCGAGCGAATTTACTCTTCCAGAAGCTGAGGGAGTATAACTGAAGATCTGTATATGCAGCTGCGGCGCCACGAATTTTTAGTTGGGGAGGCTAAGGGGGGCTGAGCAAATTTTTGGTGGGGCTAATAGTAATATGATAATACACATATATTATCCTCATTTCAGAAGGGGAGGAGGTTAATGGTTGGGCTAGCACTGATGGCTGACAAATTTTTAGCCCTGGCAATTAAAAATTCCACTTAATAAAATTATTTCAATGAGTGTTTTAAATTTTCAATTTGCTCATTTCAGTTGGGGGGGGGGCTAATGGGGGGGCTGGCCACTTTTCCAAGCCCCCCCCCCCCGGGCGCCGCCACTGTGTATATGTCCCATTCCTCGACCATGTATTGACTGAGCTGCAGACCCGGTTCGGGAATGATACTATTCCTGTTGGCTTCAAGATCAAGAATCTGCTTAGCAGCGCTGACGGAGGTGTTGCTGCTGTACTGGAAGCGGCAAAGGTTTATGAGGCTGACATCGAGACCTTGAGCCTCGTGAAGGTGGAAGCAGAGCACTGGTATTCAACAACAATGAAGTTCGAATCCATTGGAGATGCCCTTGCCCACGCCCAGACCCGAATGTATCCGAACCTGGCCAAGCTCCTCCGAGTTTTGATCACGCTCCCAGTCTCGAACGTAGAGGCCGAGCGTTCATTTTCAACCCTGAAGCGACTGAAGACCTACCTAAGGAATACTATGGGTCAAGATAGCCTCAACGGCCTGGCGCTACTCGGCGTTTACAATGAAATCAATATTGAAATTGTCACAGATCACTTGTGACTCGTAAAAATTTGGCTGAATTATACATATACATAAACAGCTCATTAACTAATACATCAATTACAGTTTGAAGAAACTAAGTGGTTTGCGAGAGTATCACCAATTTGCGTAATCGAAGTTCGAAACTCTGAAGCATCAAATACCAAGACTTGGAAACTCTGAAGCTTCAAACCTCCGAAACTTCGAAACTCAAACTCCGAAGCGCGAAGAGTGGAGGAAGGGAGAATGACCAGAATGGACAGTCAAGAATTGACACAACTGGTGAAAGATTCTGACATAAATGGCGCCCATCGTGGGGCCTTCTTGTGCGTTATTCACACTCTGGCAGTAAAACTTTTATTGTAACATTGAAGTTGATTACAGAAGTGTGAGAGCCATGTCCGTGCAGGAATTGACGAGTGAGGCGGAAACCCTGGGGTATAAGGATACTGAGGAAATCCGGGAGTACGTCCGAAAACGGCAACAGCAACTTCGGGACGACAGAGCGCAGGAACGAGAGTTCGAGAAACTAAAGTTGGAACATGAAAAGGAGAAACGGCTGCATGAGAAGGAGAAGCTACAGCTCAAACTTTCCCAACCTCAGACCGATGGTACCAGCTCGCCAGGTGTCAACCCTGTTGCTCACACCCAGTTCTCTACACACCGGCTCAACATTCCAAAGTATGAGGTAGGTCAAGCGATTGAGCCTTTTATTGACAGGTTCCAGATGGTGGCGACTACGTACAAATTGAGCGAAGATGTTAAGAAGGTCGAGTTTATGAACCTCTTCGACGGGAAACCTCTCGACATCATCCACCGTCTTGACTCCTCAATGCGAGATTATGAAGGTATGAAGAAAGCATTACTTCTAGCTTATGGTAAGACATTGGAGGATGCGCGTGACCAATACCAGCGAGCTATGTTGCAGGATAAGGAGACGGTAGCCCAGTTCTGCGCTAGATTGAAGAGTTACTTGGACCATTGGATGGAAAAGGACGAGACTCCGCAGACTGTCGAGGGTCTGCGCGACTTGATGCTGCGCACCCAGCTGGAAAAGTCGTGTCCCACGGAGCTGGTGGCTAAATTCAAGACACAGAAAGTAAAGGACCTCCAGCAAATGACTGACCTGGCCGACGCACACTTCGCAGCTTACGGGTACCACACGAGGAAACAACTTCACAAGAAGTTGCCTCCCCCTGTACATTCTCAGACACCACAAGGGTCTAACACGCAAGCCCAACACCACAATAAGTTACCAGTCATCTCCACAGCAGTCGAAACCACAAAGATTTACTCAATCTTTTTTTTCCTCACAGCCAACCACAGCAAGTGAGGAACCAGCCCTACTCTCAAGGTGGTTGGAAGGGTCACAAGGGTCAGAAGAATCAGCACGCTGCAGCAGCAGCAGTACACCACGGAGGAGCACCTGAGGAATTTTCCCCAAAGGTTATTCCGCAAGAAGAGTGTGTCACCGCCGGTTCCGTGTCAACTCCCCAACACGTGTACTTATCAGCTGCATTGAGTTCTAGTCTCAGAGGTACAGGGCTCCTGGTTCAGCCTGGCAAGGTAAATGGTGTCACCGCGGAAGTCTTAAGGGACAACGGATCGACGGGGTGTTGTGGCAAGGAGAGGCTTGTAACGTCTGACAGTTACACTGGAAATTATGTAACCGTGAGTCTTATCAACGGGACTCGGGTGATCTGCCCCTTAGCTACGGCTCACACGAAGACACCACCCAAACCTGTGCAGCGGCGGTTACCAGAGGAGCCGCCAGAGCAACCAACCAGGTAAAACCTTTGATACTTTCATCTGTTTCAGATCTTGCAAATAGTGAGGACGTAGTTGCCGAGCAAACGACCGATCCCACACTTGCCATGGTTTGTAAGAAGGTTCTAGAGGGACATTGCAGAACTTCTCGGGGAACGGAAACCAGATTCCTTAAGAAAAGGGGAAGACTTTATCGCAGTACGGTGTATCCAAGCGGGGACTCGAGACTACAGTTCGTCGTTCCAGAGAAGTACCGCCTGACAGTGTTTAAGCTGGGTCATCATGCTGCACTTGGTAGACACATGGTAGTACAGAAAACTCAAGATAGAATTCAGTCTCAATTTTTCTGGCCTGGGATAGGCAGAGAGATAGTGAGGATGATGTCATGTGACGTATGTCAGAAGACTACAGATCGCGGCCGAGTGAAGCCTGCACCACTCTGATCTCTGAGCCATTCCAGCGAGTGGCTGTGGACATCGTTGGACCTATCATTCCAAGGGCAGCTGACGGAGCCAAATACACCCTTACCTGCGTGGGCTTCGCGACGAGATGGTCTGAAGCAGTACCCCTTCGCAATATTGAAACCATAACTGTCGCCGAGGCAATGTTCGAAATCTTTTGTCGCGTGGGCATTCCTAAGCAAGTGTTGTCCGACCGGGGGAGCCAGTTCACTTCAGTCATGATGGAAGAGTTGCTGAGGCTACTGGCTGTAAAAGGGCTCAGGACTACCCCTTACCACTCTATGAGCGTTTCAATGGCACCCTCAAGAAGATGCTGAAGCGGATGGCAGCAGAGCAACCTAAGGAATGGCCACGATTTATCGCCCCTCTACTATTCGCCAACCGCGAAATACCCCAAGCTTCACCACAGTTCTCACCATTTGAGTTAGTCTACGGCAGGTCAGTTCGTGGTCCTCTGCAAGTACTGCGAGAACTCTGGGACGAAGAAGAGCCTGACCCCGCAGTGAAGACAACTTATGCATATGTGCTGGACTTGGCCGAACGACTACGAGAGACCTGTGAAGTAGCAAAGCAAGAGCTACTGAAAGCTAAGGAAGTTCAGAAGGCGTACTACGACAAGAAAACTAAGCTGAGGATCCTCGAGGAAGGAGACCAGTGCCTCCTCCTTCTACCCACCGCACACAACAAGTTGCTGTCGCAATGGCAAGGACCTTTTGAAGTAGTCAAACGTCTCAATGATTTGAACTATTTGGTGCAAGTGGGACCAGACCAAAAGAGGTTCCACATTAATATGCTGAAGAAATATTACACACCTCAAGTTACATGTTCGGCAGTTGGTCAAGAATGTTTGCTGAATAGGGGAGATCGTGTGCTATCACCTGAACAGTACGAGTGTCTGCAGATTGTCGAAGGCCAGTTTAAGCAGTCGCAGATGGTCTCTGCTGCCGTGGTTATACCAGAGGTTGAGGAATTGACAGATTGCGCACCCCTTACCCGTGAAGCTATTCAAGGCGAAACGGTGGAGGATGTGCAAGTACCTCCGAGGCTTGGTCCAGAGCAGAAGAGACGTATAAATTCTATTCTCCAGCGACATTCAGCAGTGTTCTCCGATAAGCCTGGAGTCGCCAAGGTGGATTGCCACGAAATACAGCTGACGAGCAGCGTACCCGTCAGATTGAAGCCATACCCGATACCCATTCATCTGGTGGATGCGGTCAAGGAGATAGACAACATGGAAGCTGCAGGCATCATAGAGAAGTCATCGTCTCCCTACTGCAGTCCTATAGTCGTTGTACGCAAGAAGTATGGAGGTGTACGAATCTGTGGAGATTACCGCGGAGTAAATGCAGTAACCCAGGTGGATGCAGAGCCAATGAGCAATCAGCAGGAAATATTTGCAAAGGCCGCCAACTCCAAAATATTTTTCAAGATGGATTTGGCGAAAGGATTCTTCCAGATTCCGCTGGAGGAGAGAAGCAAACAGGTCACGGCAGTCGCAATACCCAACGGACTTTACCAGTTCAAAGTACTACCTTTTGGACTTACCAACTCCCCAGCAGTTTTTAACCGTGCCATGCGTCAAGTTTTGCGCGGCATCCATGGAGTGGAAGCTTTTGTGGACGATATACTCATCCACTCTTCTACCTTCGAGGAACATCTGGAGATCCTGGAGAAGGTACTTAAGAGACTTAGTTCAGTGAATATGACAGTCAAGCCGTCTAAATGCGAACTTTTCCAACAGGAAGTACAGTTCCTGGGACATACCTTAGGCGAAGGACGATGTGGATGCCAGGATAGCAAGATAATGAAGATCAAGAATGCATCTCGGCCGACCACGAAGAAACAGGTCCGATCGTTCTTGGGACTTGTGGGCTACTACCGCAGGTTCATTCCGAATTTTGCTGTCCTCGCCTTGCCACTCACAGAGCTTCTCAACAAGAATGCTCCTAATAAGTTGACATGGAGGCCTGAACAGGAGGAAGCGTTTACGACGCTTAAGAACCTCCTCTGCAAGGAGCCGATACTTCAACTACCGGGCTTCAACCAGCCTTTCATCCTCCGGACCGATGCGTCCCAAGAAGGCATTGGAGCTATCCTGATGCAAGAAAGGGATGGGGATATTTTTCCTGTTAGTTATCATAGTAGGAAGCTGAAGCCAGCGGAGTTGAACTATAGTGCGGTGGAAAAGGAGTTGCTTGCAGTTGTAGAGGGCATCAAAAAGTATTATTATTTCCTCTACGGAGATAAATTTATTTTAGAGACTGATCACTTGCCTCTTTCGAGCCTTAGGACCTCCAAGAACGCCAACGCCCGAATCATGAGGTGGGCATTGTACCTCCAGCAGTTCAACGTGGTCATCCGGTACATCAAAGGAAATTCAAATGTTGGAGCTGACCTGATGTCCCGACTGCTCGAGAAAGACGTAAAAGTGTAGTAATTGTATTTTTATAGAATGTTATAGTTGTGCAGTTAGATTTCAATTCAATTACATATCAGTGTCTCTATGTAATTATTACTGGAGTAATTGGTTAGACATTGCGTGGAGCAATATCTTTTTGTGTGGGCGAGTGTCACAGATCACTTGTGACTCGTAAAATTTGGCTGAATTATACATATACATAAACAGCTCATTAACTAATACATCAATACAGTTTGAAGAAACTAAGTGGTTTGCGAGAGTATCACCAATTTGCGTAATCGAAGTTCGAAACTCTGAAGCATCAAATACCAAGACTTGGAAACTCTGAAGCTTCAAACCTCCGAAACTTCGAAACTCAAACTCCGAAGCGCGAAGAGTGGAGGAAGGGAGAATGACCAGAATGGACAGTCAAGAATCGACACAACTGGTGAAAGATTCTGACAGAAATAGACAGTGTAATCAGTGTATTTGCCCCCCCCCCCCCAAAAAAAAAAAAAAAAAACAGGAGGCTGATGTTCGTGTGAGATCCCATGAACAATGCTATGTGTTATTAATGTAATTTAAATACTTTTATTAACAGGTTCAGAAGTTCATACACGTTTTTGTTTGTATTTCTGTTTTTGAAGCTACTTCTATTTTTTATTACTTACCTAGTTGTATTTACCTAGTTGTATTTTGCGGGAAGGGGAGCTATGCTCGTGTTGTCCCGCCTTTGTATCTTGCAGTGTCTAGTTTGTTTTTAAACTCATGAATGGTTTTTGCGCATACTATTTCATTGTCCAGTTTGTTCCAAGTGTCCAAAACTCTATGAGGAAAACTGTTTTTCTTCAGTTCTCTTCTATAGCTATGTTTTTTTATTTTCTTTCCATGTCCTCTTGTGTTTCTTTTGTCCCAGTTAAGTAAGTTCTCACTATCGAGTACCTCTGTGCCTTTCATGATTCTGTAGATGGTCAATAGGTCACCTCTCTCTCTTCTTTGCTCCAGTGTCGGTAACTCCAGTTTAGCCAATCTCTCTTCGTATGATAGGTTTGCAAGTGCAGGTGCCATTTTTGTAGCTGCTCTTTGGATTCTTTCTATTTTCTTTATATTCTTTTTGGTACTGGGGGACCACAATGTCGCTGCATACTCTAATCTAGGCCTTATCAATGTAACCAATATTTTTTTCATCATGTCTTCGTCCAAGTATGTAAACGCCACTTTTATTGATCTTAGCAAGTTGTAAGTCTCCCCGACAATTTTGTTAATCTGTATATCATAGGACAAGTCGTTCGTGATAATTACTCCCAAATCTTTTTCGGATCCTACTTTCTTTACTTCTTTGGTTCCAATTGTATATTTTCCTGATATTCTGTTTTTGCTTTTTCCAAACTCCATTATGCTACACTTCTTCGTATTAAAGTCCACTTCCCATTTCTGACTCCAGTTCCATACCCTATTTAGGTCTTCTTGCAGTGCTTCACAGTCCTCATCAGTTTCTATTTTCCTTAGCAGTTTGGCGTCATCGGCAAAGAAGCTCATGTAGCAGTTCACGTCCTCATCCATGTCATTCATATAGATAGCAAACATTATTGGTGCCAGCACAGATCCTTGCGGTACTCCACTGATCACCTCTTTCCAGTCTGAATATTTTTCTCTGAGCACTACTCTCATCTTTCTACCAGTCAGAAAGTCCTCTATCCATTTTAGTAGGTTTCCCTGTATTCCTCCTATGTGTTCCAGTTTTTTTAGTAGTTTTCTGTGTGGTACTTTGTCAAAGGCTTTTTGCAAGTCTAGGAATGCACAATCAGCCCATCCATTTCTTTCTTGCACTATGTCTATTAGTCTTGAGTAAAAGCATATTAAGTTTGTGGAGCATGATCTTCCTTGTCTGAATCCGAATTGTCTTGGGTTTAATATGTCATTGTCTTCCAGATGTTTTACCCATCTATTCTTGATTATTTTCTCACAAATTTTGGCAATGGTGCTTGTTAGTGATACTGGCCTATAGTTGGTGGGTTCTTCTTTGTTTCCTCCTTTGTGTATTGGTACAATGTTAGCTTTTTTCCAGTCCTCGGGTATCTTTCCTTCTTTGAGTGAGCTGTTTATTAAGATGTGTATTTTGTCTGTTAGTTCTTTGCACTCCTTTAGAATCCAATTTGCAATACCGTCCGGGCCATGTGATTTTCTGACATCCAGCCTTGATAAATGTTCTGAGTCCATGTGCACTAACACTACACACGGATCCTACAATAATTTCTGTCTATGCGAGAGTATACGCGGGCCAGTGCCTTATCTGACTAGCACAAGCGTGTAACAATATAAATCTAATATTTATTCTATTATATATGTCTAAAATACAGAAAAATCTGAAAAACCTTATTAAATATACTCCAGACTTCTGATACATCAGACTACTCAGAGGAAGGAATTCAGGTTAGCCCCCCCCCCCAAATTCTTATCCTGGATCCGCCACTGTTTTCACAATTCATATACACTCATAAGGAATCTCCCTTGTCGTTTTGAATGATAGGCAACATTGGTAAACTCAAGCCAGAGACTTTGGACTAAACCTATCCATGGTCTAGAACTTATGCCATGCTGCAAGATTGGGATCTGGACCTAAACTCGATAAGGGGAAGTACGTAAGAATTACTGATTACATATTGGTAATCTCACATTTTCAGATGGCCAAAATTATCACCCTATGTATGAAGTTTATTTTCAGTAGTGCCCTGTGGAACCCCTTACCTGCTTCCCTGGTTTCTCCACAGGATCTCGCCTTCTTTACAGTCCACTTTTTTTTTCCAGTATGGCAGTCGCCAAGCTGTACTTATCACCATGACAATAAAATAGCTAGTGAAAGTGAATTGAAAGGTTATAACTGTTTCCATATGTTTTACAGTACGCGACTCGTGGTAAAACGACATTATTTGAGCGAGGTATAATTTTTGTCTTAAACGTTATGTTTGAATACTTGTATACAAAAATTAATAAAACATATCTAAGTAATTTCTTAACAACCGTTTATTTAACTTTATAGTGAAGAAGTAACACGTTGAATGGTTTCGTTACGCAATTTATGAAGAAAAAATATACATGATTTTCACCATGCAATATTCAAAAGCTGTAAAACAACACGTACATGAATGTATGAAGTAATTATTAGCGGGTAGTACGTTATGATAACGTTAAGATATCGTCTATCCTTATAAGTAAAGAAAATGGTTGGGAAGAATGGGATATAAACCTAAACAAAACGGCCATGACAACATAGTGGCGATAGTGCGGGAGCAGCAGAGTTTACTACCTTGCGGAGGTAGTTCTCGATAGAGAACGTGTTGATGAACTTGTATGGTGCCCATAGAAACATCACTTCCAATACGGGGATATACCAGAATCAAAACTTGAGTCAATAAGAAGGTGAGAATCAAGATAATCTAGTTTAAACCATTTGAAGTGAGTGCTCGTACCACTTCACAAACAGGAAATATTGAGAAGGCCCAGTTTCGTAAGTAACCAGGTTATCGGGATTTATTTAAATAATGTTGGGGTAAATCACCAATAAACAAGACATTTTTCCTTGGGAAGTGAAGAGATATCGAAATGAAAGTAGTGTGACTGACAGGAATATGTGAGTTTTCCCAATAGTGGAACAAATTTAATCTATTAATCTAGTTGCAATTTTTTATCGTTGGTGTATTATTACCGCAGAAGTTACGAGGTTCATGGTTAAAGCCAGGTTTATATTGTCACATTGTGCTTCAAATTATTTGAATGGATTTTGCACACATGCGCCATTGGTGTCAAAGAATGTAGTTGTCAGTAAAATGTAAATTCATCTGTAGATGTTAGTAGTATTATTATATGTTATATCAGAAGATGGAAAGGAAGTAGTTTGTTCTTAAAAAAAAAAGAAAAAAAAATAGTGTACACCTACACGATATAGCAATAGAAAATTAGTTTTTGATTTTGTAAATTATAATACATCAATGTAATGTGCAATATTCTTGGCAGAAATTAATAAAAAAAATGATGCTAAAACTGATTTATTAAATAACAAAGTCACACCAGTTGAATGATACCATGTTTGTTTTGATAGAGGTTGATGAGGTTGAAGAAATGAAAGGATATATTTGTCTATTCTAATCTAACCTAACCTACGTAACCTAACCTATATTTAGTAATTTCAAGTTTGGTACCTCAAATTCTAAAGGTTATCCGGGTTGTCGTCGTTGTCACGGATGCTGACAGCCTGATTATTATTATACTTCAGGCAGTTAACAGATGACAGCAGAACCCCATGTTCTCTCAAAAAGTCCAAGGAAGCCCCAATGTCTTTGTAACAGTGCTTATTAATGTCACCTGGAGTTGGAGAACACCCGGTCCACGACATCAAAGCCATTGTCTAACTGACAGTGACTGGACTGGACAGACAACAAAATGGCATCTGGACTGTATCCTCGTAGCTTCATTTATTAGTAGATTTGCTTGTTGCAATTTTTTGTTATTTCTGCTAAGAAAATCACATATTAATTCATGTGTCATAATTTACAAAATTAATATTTCATTTTTTAATGCTATATTGTGTAGGTGTGCATAACTAAAATAATACCAAAAAAACGTGAGGGAAATATGGTAATTTTGAACTAGTAACTGATCAGAGTAGAAAGGAATTTGGACAACTGAGAAAACAGTGCAACATATTAGAATAGGATTTTGTTATGGCCAATGGTTTATTAGCACTTCTGTCATTGTTGGCAATATTGTGCTGTTGTATATTATGATTCATGTGTTGGTCAATTTAGGCAAAAGTGGTTTTACAGGGTTTGCAGCATTGGTAGACGGGAGGGTTGTTGGTATTTTTTCAGTTCTTTTTCCTTGTTACTCATATGTGTTCAAGGTTCTACCTTCACATTGAAGTTACTAGTTTTGCAGAGCCTCCCTCAGAAGCACTTAACAACTATAATATTTCGTGATTGTCTTGCTGCTGAAGTCATATGCTTCCTTGAACAAATATGTCTTCAATTTCTTTTTGAAAATATCAGTTCTGGCTCAATCTTTGATATCACTTAGCAGCTTATAAATCCTTGGAACACATCTTACATACATACATACATATATATATATATACCAAAGGCTTTTTCCCCCCTTACATGAGAGGTAGCCAAAAGAAAAAGGCATAGGAACTACTCCCACCCATTCCATCCCCTACATACTCCACTCCCCTCTACCCTCTTCCCTCCCTCTTATCTTGGCA
The DNA here is from genome assembly GCF_046742065.1 of Oratosquilla oratoria. NCBI lineage: Eukaryota > Metazoa > Arthropoda > Malacostraca > Stomatopoda > Squillidae > Oratosquilla > Oratosquilla oratoria. The sequence goes on along the minus strand of NC_134817.1, from coordinate 26,882,884 downwards.
CCTCCTGGATGATGGGTCATCCCTGCATCTTGTCCACTGCCCTGGGTCAGAAGCAGTGTCATAAGGCACAGCACATCCACAGCAAGGCCCAAATGCTCAAAATTCCATATCAAGATTACTTCATGGCTCAAGCAATCTATGAGGGTCTGTTGTGTCCCAACTCCATTATTGTGTCTTGGTGGAATTTTTTCAACAAGTCTCTTAAGTACTCAGGCTATTGGATTGCAAAGCCTGATGAATCATGACAATGATCTTGTACTCAATTCTTGCTTGTCTATTCTAACCTAATTAACCTACCTACATATACATACATACATATACCAAGGCTTTTTCCCCCTTCCAAGGGAGGTAGCCAAAAAGGGAAAGGCATAAAAACACTCCCACCCATTTCATCCCTAAATACACTCCACACCCCTCCCACCCTCCCTCTCATCTGAGCACCTCCTGGATGACGGGTCATCCCTGCACCCTGCCCACCGCCCTGGGTCAGAAGCAGTGTCACAAGACACAGCACATCCACAGCAAGGCCGCTTCATTTAATCGGCGACCCCCCCTCTCCGTCCCCCCTTGCATATAAGGAGAGGACGGGGAGAAATCCCTTCGGGCTGCGTCAAAATTTACTCACACATACAACCCCACCCCCCCGCCCATTCCTCCTCATGCAATCACAACATCATCCATATACAACCATTCTCCACTCACCTCTGTCTTCCGTCCTCTCCCTTCCTTCCTCAACAGACATTCCCCTCTTCCCCAAAGCCCCCTTCACCCCATCCATCCACCTCATCCTAGGATGTCCCCTCATGTTCACTCCCTCCACATCTGCCTTCCATACCTCTTTTACTAGTCTTTCTTCACTCATTCTTTCCATATGTCCAAACCATCCTAATATTCTTTCATCAACCCTATCTCCCAAATCCTTTTTCACCCCTGTTCTCCTCCTCACCTCCTCATTTCTCACTCTATCCAGCCTAGTAACCCCCACCATACTTCTCAGACACCTCATCTCAAACACATTCAAACTCCTTCTCTCTTCTTCTCTTATGTTCCACGTTTCTGCCCCATACAGTGCTGTTGGCACAATCACTCCTTCATACAGTCTCCTCTTCGCATCCATTCCCAAATGTCTATTCCTCATTACACTCTTTAATCCACCAAGGCATTTACTCGCTTCTCTCAATCTACATTCTACCTCCACCTTCACTCCACCTTTTCCTGCTACACTTGCACCCAAGTATCTAAAACTATCCACTTCCTCCAGTCGCTCTCCCTTAATGTTCACTTCCAGTCTACTGCCACTTTCACCCCTTGTACATCTCATCACCTTACTTTTACCCACATTTATCTTTAGCTTTCTTCTATCACATACTCTCCCAAACTCTGCCACCAGCTTCCTCAATCCCTCCTCTGACCCTGCCACAAACGCAGTGTCGTCCGCAAACAACAGCTGGCTCACCTCCCACTTTTCTCCATTTTCTTTAACCATCTCCAGTCCATCTTCAATTAACCTACCTACCTAACCTAATCTCCATTTAGTAATGCAGTACCTGTAATTCTAGAGGTCATCAGGGTCGTTATGGTCATCTCCAATTTCAGAATCTGTCAAAGCAAAGATGGCATCTAAAGGAGTTGAAGTGACTTAATTTGTTTCTGTATAGGTTTTAGCAATGTTTTCTGATAGTGATTTCTCCCAGAAAAATATTTATTAAATTGATTTATTATACATACATATACCAAAGGCTTTTTCCTCCTTACACGGGGGGGTAGCCATAAAGATATAGGCATAGAAACCACTCGCACCCATTCCACTTCCTATGTATTCCATTCCCCTCCACCCTCCTCCTGCCCTCTTATCTTGGCACCTCCTGGATGACAGGTTATCCCTGGGTCTGAAGCAGTGTCATAAGACACAGCACATCCACAGCAAGGCTGCTTCATAAATTCCCCTCGTGCAGAAAAGGAGAAGACGGGGGAGAAATCCCTTTGGGCTGCGTCAACTTTTTCTCGTACATACTTCCTCACCCCCCATCCCCTACCCACTCCCCCTCATGCATCACAGCATCATCCATATACAACCCTTCTCCATTCACCCCTATCTTCTGTCCTCTCCCATCCTTCCTCAACTGACATTCCCCTCTTTCCCAATGCCCCTTTCACCCCATCCATCTATCTCATCCTAGGATGCCCTCTTATGTTTACTCCTTCCACCTCTGCCTTCCACACTTCTTTTACTAATCTTTCTTCACTCATTCTTTCCATTTGTCCAAACCATCCCAATACTCTTTCATCAACCCAATCTCCCAGTTCACTTTCCACCCCTGTTCTCCTCCTCACCTTCTCATTTCTCACTCTATCTAGCCTAGTAACCCCTAGTCTTACTTCTCAGATATTTCATCTCAAACACATTCAAACTCCTCTCTTCCTCTCTTATGTTCCATGTTTCTGCCCCATACAGTGCTGTTGGCACAATCACTCCTTCATCCATTCCCAGATGTTTATTTCTCATTACACTTCTTAATCCAAGGCATTTACTCACTTCTCTCAATCTACATTCTACCTCCACCCTCACTCCTCCCTTTCCTGCCACATTCACACCCAAGTGTCTAAAACTATCCACTTCCTCCAGTCTTTCACCCTTTATGCTCACTTCCAGCCTGCTGTCACTCTCTCCCCTTGTGCATCTCATCACCTTACTTTTGCCCACATTTATCTTCAGTTTCCTTGTTTCACACACCACCTCAAACTGTCACTATATTCCTCAATCCCTCCTCTGATCCTGCTACAAGCGCAGTGTCGTCAGCAAACAACAACTGGCTCACCTCCCACTTTTCTCCATTTTCTTTAATCATCTCCAACCCTTGACCCACTACCCTTGCATTCACCTCTCGCACCCCTCCATCCATGGAAAGATTGAACAGCCAGGGTGACATAACACATTCTTGAAGAAGTCCCACCTTTACCTCAAACCATTCAATCTCTCCATTTCTAATCCTAACACAAGCTCTACTACTCTCATAAAAACTCTTAACTTTCTAATGCTATACCATGAAGGAGTGCACTTCTAAAAAAAATACTGATCTATATTTTCAATGGAACATTACATTAAGTTAGGTTAGCTCAGGAGCTATAGGGCAATGTAAATTTCATGTTGAATACCTGTGTTTGCATGCCTTCTCGTGTTTTTTTTTATTCTGGATCAATTTTCTTTAGTTGTATAGTGTACACAGGCTCCTTTTTATTTCTTTAAACAATGATGATAGAAAAGGAAGGAGAGTTTTGTCAATTATATTAGAAATTAACTTTATGGCAACATGACTTGGTCGCCTGTTGTTTCACTATTAAATTTAGCAAAATATAATGTTAATATCACCAATGATGGTGTTATTTATACTGAAATTCACTCATTTATGCACTAACTTGGGTATGGGGTATAAACTGTAAAAAAATTATTTGAATTAAAAGTCAGTATAAGATCTGCATGAATTACACTACATTGATTTCTGACATTCATTATTCATTTATCCAGGAGGACCCAATATAAAAGGGAGGGGGGGTGAATGGGGTGGAGTATGTGGGGATGGGATGGGTGGGAGTGAATTATATGCCTTTGTTTTTTGGCTACCTCCCTTGAAAGGGGGAAAAAGCCTTGGTATATGTATGTATGTATTATTAAAGGTATATGTGTGTGGTGGATGTCTGCATAGATTTTACTAGGTTGTTTCTTGTCATGAGATGACCATGTTTGAGGCAGTAATATCAAGTCCTTAGGCATAATAGTGTCATTTCAAAATGGTTTTATTGATGTAAAGACAGCCATGTATGTGGGGTTTGATTGTCCTGTATGTCTTATTAGTTTTTCTTTTCTGTATCAACTTACCTTATTAGTTGCACCTACTTTTCCCAAATGGAGATTTTCTGTATATTCTTTTTGTCATTTAAATTTCCTTCAGCTGTGTAACTCTTGCTCTCCTTGACACACAGTGTGGAAGCATAGTCGAGTGTGGCTCTCAAGAACTATTTATAGACAGAGTATTTTTCTTCTGCTGTCCAAAACTTGTGTTTGTGATTGATTTCAGTATGTTTAATTTCTTATTGATTTTTACTGTTATGAAGGAGGATAGGGAAGGAAAGATAGCTGCAGTGGGAAATGCGAAGAAAATGAGAGTGATGAGTGAGGAGAATGGAGGAGAAATAAGGAAGGATGAGGTGAAGGCAGTTGTTAAGATGATGAAAGCAGGTAAGGCACCTGGTCTGGATGGATGCCATGCAGAATGTCTGAAAAAGGGAGGTTCAGTGATGGTGGACTGGTTGGTGAGGTTATTTAATGTTTGCTGGAGAGAGGGTAGAGTACCGGAGGACTGGAGAAGTGCCTTTATAGTTCCTCTTTACAAGGGAAAAGGGGACAAGTGTGAATGTAGTAGTTTCAGAGGGATTAGCCTGTTAAGTGTAGTAGGGAAGGCTTATGGGAGGATCTTGATTGAGAGGATTAGGAGAGGAACAGAAGGAGTAATTGGTGAGGAACAGTGTGGATTTAGGACAGGTAGAGGTTGTGTAGATCAGATCTTTGTGGTAAGACAGATATGTGAGAAAGCTATAGGAAAGGGGAAGGATGTTTTTTGGGCTTTTATGGATCTGGAAAAGGCTTATGATAGGGTAGACAGAAAGGCACTGATAGGAGGAAAGCTTTTGGGAGCTGTCAAGAGTTTTTATGAGAGTAGTAGAGCTTGTGTCAGGATTAGAAATGGAGAGAGTGAGTGGTTTGAAGTAAAGGTGGGACTTCGTCAAGGATGCGTTATGTCGCCCTGGCTGTTCAACTTGTACATGGATGGGGTGGTGCGAGAGGTGAATGCTGGGGTAGTGGGTCAGGGATTGGAGATGGTTAAAGAAAATGGAGAAAAGTGGGAGGTGAGCCAGCTGTTGTTTGCGGACGACACTGCGCTTGTGGCAGGGTCGGAGGAGGGATTGAGGAAGCTGGTGGCAGAGTTTGGGAGAGTGTGTGATAGAAGAAAGCTAAAGATAAATGTGGGTAAAAGTAAGGTGATGAGATGTACAAGGGGTGAAAGTGGCAGTAGACTGGAAGTGAACATTAAGGGAGAGCGACTGGAGGAAGTGGATAGTTTTAGATACTTGGGTGCAAGTGTAGCAGGAAAAGGTGGAGGTAGAATGTAGATTGAGAGAAGCGAGTAAATGCCTTGGTGGATTAAAGAGTGTAATGAGGAATATACATTTAGGAATGGATGCGAAGAGGAGACTGTATGAAGGAGTGATTGTGCCAACAGCACTGTATGGGGCAGAAACGTGGAACATAAGAGAAGAAGAGAGAAGGAGTTTGAATGTGTTTGAGATGAGGTGTCTGAGAAGTATGGTGGGGGTTACTAGGCTGGATAGAGTGAGAAATGAGGAGGAGAACAGGGGTGAAAAAGGAGCTGGGAGATAGGGTTGATGAAAGAATATTGGGATGGTTTGGACACATGGAAAGAATGAGTGAAGAAAGACTAGTGAAAGAGGTACAGAAGGCAGATGTAGAGGGAGTGAAGATGAGGGGACGTCCTAGGATGAGGTGGATGGATGGGGTGAAGGGGGCTTGGGGGAAGCGGGGAATGTCTGTTGTGGAAGGAAGGGAGAGGACGGAAGACAGAGGTGAGTGGATAATGGTTGTATATGGATGATGTTGTGATTGCATGAGGAGGATTGGGGGGGGGGGGGTGTAGTATGTGTGAGTAAATTTTGACGCAGCCCGAAGGGATTTCTCCCTGTCCTCTCCTTATATGCAAGGGGGGACGGAGATGGGGGGTCGCCGATTAAATGAAGCGGCCTTGCTGTGGATGTGCTGTGTCTTGTGACACTGCATCTGACCCAGGGCAGTGGGCAAGGTGCAGGGATGACCCGTCATCCAGGAGGTGCTCAGATGAGAGGGAGGGTGGGAGGGGTGTGGAGTGTATTTAGGGATGAAATGGGTGGGAGTGTTTTTATGCCTTTCCCTTTTTGGCTACCTTCCTTGAAAGGGGGAAAAAGCCTTGGTATATGTATGTATGTATGTAGATCGTACATGGGCAGTCATGTGAGTATCAAAAGTGAAACCCAGATGTTTTGGGTTCAGTTAGATGTTTCTTTAATTCACGAAGGTCTGAAGTGAGTAATATTACCAATGAGTTTCAACTAGAAGCCACCATTCCATTATTTCTAAGTCGTTGTTCTAGTTTAAGTAGGCAAAGGTCTTAACAAGTATTTTGCAATGGCCTTCTTCTTTTTCTTTGCTACTGCTATATTGTGCATGCAATTCTGCTGTCAACACAGAAAACATATCTTTCCAGTTTGGGATAAGTCCTGGGCAGTTCTGCTGTACAATAATGTATTTCTGTTTGGGATGGTAAAAAATCACAAAATTAACAGGCAAACATAACATCAATTTGATATATTTGATATTTTCTAAAGTACAATAATACTTGTAATATGACAATTGAAGAAAAAAATGTGTACACTAAATATATATGATCAGTTCAGTCTATTTATAACTTGATAGTAGACTTACCCTCTGCACATTTAGGATAAAATAGTGTCCTGTATATCACTAGATATTTTAGCTCCCATTTTTGTTTATTTTATTTATTTATTTATTTATTTTTTCTAACTTTTCCTTTTCTTCCAACAGAGCTGCAAATCTATTCAATTGGATGCTAGAATCAACAGTGAGTAATATTTTTTATGGTTTATGTGGTAGCTCTACAAAATTAATATTATAGAAAATCATCTCCCTACTGCCTTGCAGGATACCTTCTTATAGGCCTCTTTAACACAGGCATTTCTGCATGTGCATCAAATGTGCTCACAAAAATGCATCAGATTTTTGTATACATGTCATGCATTTGTGTAACACTGACAGACCAGCAGACCCCTGCCATCACCCTACATTCTCATGCAAACCTTCCAATTTAGAGAAATTTCTCTAAATTGGAAGGAATCATAGTAGATAAACAAGTACAAAATGTGTGCAAGCTCCTATTACTTCTACTATCCAGCAAGGACACTCATTCTTACTAATAGGTGCTTCCTTGCTGACTTAGGCATTTGCGACAAGTGAAAGGACCCATTGAACTCCATTGAATGTAAATACTGCACACACAAAGGTGTGTACAGGAATGCCATGTAAAAGAGCTCTAAGGGGGAAGAGGCAGTTTATATGCACCTTATTGTCATACCTGGTGCACGTATCTCATAGATTTTACATGAAAACATCTATTTACTTTTTTAAGAAACTTGCACCACAGTTTGTTGTGCACCAAAAATTCTCTACAGGGAAAACTGTGGTAAGACAGATATGTGAGAAAGCTATAGGAAAAGATAAGGAGGTTTTTTGGTCTTTTATGGATCTGGAAAAGGCTTATGAGAGGATAGACAGGAAGGCACTGTGGGAGGTTTTGCAGATATATGGGATAGGAGGAAAGTTTCTCAGAGCTGTCGAGTTGTTACGAGAGTAGTAGAGCATGTGTCAGGATTAGAACTGGAGAGAGTGAGTGGTTCGAGGTAAAGGTGGGACTTCGTCAGGGATGTGTTATGTCACCCTGGCTGTTCACCTTATACAGTACATGGATGGGGTGGTGCAAGAGGTAAATGCAAGGATGGTGGGTTAGGGATTGGAGATATTTAAAGAAAATGGAGAAAAGTGGGAGGTGAGCCAGCTGTTGTTTGCTGACGACACTGCGCTGGTAGCAGGATCAGAGGATGGATTGAGGAAGTTGGTGACAGAGTTTGGGAGAGTGTGTGAAAGAAGAAAGCTGAAGATAAATGTGGGTAAAAGTAAGGTGATGAGATGTACAAGGGGTGAAAGTGACAGCAGACTGGAAGTGAGCATTAAGGGAGAGCGACTGGAGGAAGTGGATAGTTTTAGATACTTGGGTGCGAATGTGGCAGGAAAAGGTGGAGTGGAAGTAGAATGTAGATTGAGAGAAGCGAGTAAATGCCTTTGTGGATTAAAAAGTGTAATGAGGAATAGACATTTGAGAATGGAGGCTAAGAGGAGATTGTGTGAAGGAGTGATTGTGCCAACAGCACTGTATGGGGGAGAAACATGGAACATAAGAGAGGAAGAGAGAAGGAGTTTGAGATGAGGTGTCTGAGAAGTATGATGGGGGTTACTAGGCTAGATAGAATGAGAAATGAGGAGGTGAGGAGGAGAACGGGGATGGCAAGGGAATTGGAAGGTAGGGTGGATGAAAGCATATTGGGATGGTGTGGACACATGGAGAGAATGAGCAAAGAAAGACTAGTAAAAGAGGTATGGAAGGCAGATGTGGAGGGAGTGAATATGAGGAGGCAACCTAGGATGAGATGGATGGATGGGGTGAAAGGGGCTTTGGGGAAGAGGGGATATCTGTTGAGGAAGGATGGGAGGGAACAGAAGACAGGGGTGAATGGAAAATGGTTGTATATTGATGATGTTTTGATGCATGAGGTGGAATGGTGGGTGAGGTAGTATGTGTGAGAAAAATTTTACGCAACCCGAAGGGATTTCTCCCCGTTTTCTCCTTTTCTGGAGGGGGGGTCACCGATTTAATGAAGCGGCCTTGCTGTGGATGTGCTGTGTCTTGCAACACTGCCTCTAACCCAGGGCAGTGGACAAGATGCAGGGATGACCCGTCATCCAGGAGGTGCCAAGATAAAAGGGAGGGTGGAGGGGTGTGGAGTGTATTAGGGATGGAGTGGGTAGGAATGGTTTTTATGCTTTTTTTCTTTTTGGCCACCTCCCTTGTAAGGGGGAAAAAGCCTTGGTATATGTATGTATGTACAGGGAAAACTTGTGAAAAGGTCCATTTAATCCCAAAACCTGGTCAAAGGAATCAAATAAGAGTAAAGGTAAATTTTACGTCTATTCAATATTTTTGTATTTATTTATGGTAATGCTTGCATAAAACAAATGCTAGAAAAATCTTTATAATCTTATAATACAAAATTATAATTTACAAAGCACAAAGCACCTAAACAGCAAGCAATGTAGAAAGCTAAATTTTTTCACAAGAGGAGGAATAATATCCACAGGAATTTCAAAGAGTAAATATTTTTCGATGCTTATCAACACGAAATTTTCAATCAGATCATTTGACAGCAAAAAGGGTAATCAAGGTTTTACAATTTTCATCTTATGAATTGCACATTCACAACTGACATGTGAATGACAAGGCCTAATGATATAAGCTAAGAACAAATTTGAGTATGCAGATTGCAAAGAATACTTAAACAGGATACAGAAATAGCAAAGCAGGATGACAGATACATGAAACTCAAATGCTGGAATAGGATGATAATTAAATTCAAATGTACAATGCCAATCTGTAGACAATAGGATCAAAATAAGAGGAGGATGGAAATGATGGATGAATTTTAAATGTTTTAGTCAAATTGTCAAATGCAGCATATATATATATATATATATATATATATATATATATATATATATATATATATATATATATATATATATATATATATATACACAGTATATATATATTTATATATATACATATATATACATATACTATATATATATATATATATATATATATACACAGTATATATATATATATATATATATATATACACAGTATATATAAATCAAATACTAGAAACGAAATATCATGTATTGGATGACATGAAAATATGAAATTCAAATGTTGGAGTAGGATGAAAATGAAATTAAAAATGTACAATGAAAAACTATAGACACGATTCAAATAGTGGGATGAAAAGAAGAGTAGGATGAAAATAACTAATGAATTTCAAATGCTGTAGACACATTGTCAAGTGCATTATACATATAAATGCTAGAATTGAAGTATGTGTTGGATGACAAATGTATGAAATTCAAATATTGGAGTAGGATGAAAATTAGATTTAAAGTGTATGATAATGACCTATACATATAATTCAAACACTGAGGTCAAAACAAAAATAGGATAAAAATGACAAGTGAATTGCCAAATGAATATATATAAATAAAAATATTATGAATAGGATGATGTAAATGTATGATATTCAAATGCTGGATTAGAATGAAAATTAAATTCAAAGTATATGATGACAATCTATAGGCAAAATTCAAACAATGTGATCAAAATGAGTGGGATGAAAATGACAGATGGATTTCAAATGCTGTAGTCCAATTCCCAAATGTAGTATATATACATAAATCAAATGCTAGAATCAAAATATAATGTGTAGGACAACATATGAAATTCAAATGCTGGAGTAGGATGAATATTACATTCAAAGTGGATGATGACAACCTACAGACAATTCAAATGCTGGGAACATAATAAGAGTAGGATGAAAATGAAAGACAAATTTCAAATGCTCTAGTCAAATTAGCAAATGCATTACGTATGCGTAAATCAAATGCTAGAATCAGAATATGTGTATGATGATGACATGAATATATGAAATTCAAATGCTGGAGTAGGATGAAAATTAAATTCAAAATGTACAATGACAACCAATAGATGAAATTCAAACTGTGGGATCAAAATGAGTAGGGTGGAAATGACGGATAAATTTCAAACACTCAAGTCAAATTGCAAAGTGCAGTATATATGTATATTTGTTTATTTTTGTTATCATTTGTCCGTTTATTATTATGTGCTCAATTCTCATTTATTATTAGTTATGTCTTATTTATTATTTACCTGTTTGTTTATTATTTAACTATACCTATGCATTTATTTATGTATTTTATTTATTATTTACATTATTATAGTTTTTATTTATTCATTAAATAATCCTTTGTAATCAAATGCTAGAATCAAAAGATCATGTGTAGGATGACATGAAATTCAAATGCTGGAGTAGAAGGTCTTGGAGAGAAATTTCTCTAAATTGGAAGGGATCATAGTAGATAAACAAGTACAAGAAGTAATTTTCACCACATTACTGTTTCAATATGTTGATCAGGTATTGACATGAAAGTTGATTAATCTTTGTAATTAGTTGAAATCTAAATTTTTGGAGACTAACTAGGTTGTACATTAGGGCCTAATTTTCTTTTTCTTTTTACAGCCATAAGAGTGGAGCCCATGCTAAAGCAATCATGATGAACATCACTTACCTCACCATCTGCTGATTTCCCTCCTCCTTCACAATGTGTGTGGACTGGGATATGACCAACTTGCAGCCGTAGGTCGGATCCTCGTCCACCTGCGTGCCGCCTCCCTCTAGCTCAGTGTACTGTAGCTTTGATTGCTGTTGTCTGTGATCTCCCCATGTTCTTTTTTTTCTGCATAGTGTAAAGATAGACACTGCCAAGCCATAGTGTGGCATCACTGTATAAAGACAATCTGGTGTTGCCCATTGACTGTAAATCTGTTTGTGTGTGATTATTGTTAAGTGTTCAGAGCTATCATACCCTTCCGTCTGGTGATGGCAAGAAAGAGTACAAGGTTTTGAAAGAATTATTCACATTCAGTTGTGCTTCTTTACAAATCCAGTTTACATCCATGTAATCTTATGCATACATACATACAAATATATACACATGAAAATGTAGATATATCTTTATATGTTTTGTTCATATATATATATAGATATATATAAAGTATATCATTCTTAAGGAGAAAGTTTTGCTCTATACATAGACCATCAGGTTGTAATGGTTTTGCATAAAGGGGCCCAAATCAGTATTAGTTATTTTTTAAAACCAAACTATTGTAAGAAAGGTTTACCTCTTAAGAAATAGGAAGTAGAGTTTAGCTTAAGTATACAAACTTTTCTTTAACTTGGTAACTAAGCCAAAGTTATTGATTCTGCCTTGCAAAGTTACAAAACATTGCATTCCTTGTGTGATTTCTGTGTGGACTTAACAAACGTCTTAGTATTTTGCCAAATTGCTCTCACAATGGGAACCCAAGGTGCTGGTCTCACCTTGAATGTACAATTCCAAATTTGATCTCATTTGATTGTAACATAAACTGGAGTATTGCCAAGGAAATTTGAATAACTATTTTGCATTGTTTAGGAAATCAGAATAGTTTATTCACATTTTGGCTGCTTTTCTGTAACCAAATGGTAAAATTATCTACCAAGGCCTTTAGTTTAGGCTAGAGCACTTGTTGGTTACTGGTATCTATGAAGTGTGTAATGTTCCTGTAGATGTAAGAAGAAAAAGAGTGTTGCTTCAGCTTTGGACATTACCATTTTAGTGGGTCAAAGGTCCATCAATAGAGCTACTGCTGCCATATCTAACTTCATAACATATATAACCTATAGGTATCTTCATAACATTCAGTACCTGTTACTAGTTTAGTTTCCTTTCATCCCTTTATTTTCTTCTTCTTATCTCATTATTTATTATTATTGGTATTTTATTTTTTGTTTTATAACAGTTCTTTATTATTTTCATCAAATCATAGTCTTTTTATATTTGTATACTTTTGTAATTTATCACCTGAAAATAGGTTTCTGATTTTACTTATTTGTCAGGAACCATTTGCAAATCTTTGTTGTAGGTGCTGTATCAACATTTTAAGGCTGTGGGACTTGTATATATTTGTTTTGGTTTAAATCTACATCTCAACAAAATGAAGGTTGAAGTGGGACACTACGAGGTTGGTGTGGAGTTAGGACGCGGGCGCTTTGGGTGGGTGTCAAGAGCAACTCATTGTGTTCTTGACAAGCCAGTGGCCCTAAAGTACCAGCCAGGGGGGTTAGGACCATGTGATGGGCGATGCAGACGAACAAGTAGCGGCAGTGATGACCAAAGCAATAACAGCAGCATATGCAGCAATAACAGTAGTGGGGTTAGTAGTGAGAATTGTGTGGTTAATGAGGATTGTCAGGATAGTTTTGATGACAAACTTACAGAGGAGGGAAAGGAGAACTGTGATGGGAGTAATATTTGTGTGTGTGACCACGTAGAATCCCACCGTGCCGTGCTGGCCCTTGAACATGAAGCCTCTATGCTGGCAAGGCTCAACCACCCTGCTGTAGTTGCTCTTCTGGAAGTATTGCGTCAGCCCAAGGACAATGGCTTGTATGTCTGTCTGGAGTTCCTTGGGGACACAAGCCTTCTGTCCCATGTACAGCACAAGGGTCCTGGCAGGATGGAGGTGGCTGCTGTCTTTAGGCAGCTCCTAGATGGACTTCAATATCTACACCTCAACTTGATCATTCACAGAGATATCAAACCTGAGAATCTCATGGTACAGAATGTTGGGGGAATTGCAGTTGCCAAAATTATTGACCTTGGGCTAGCAGCTCACTGCAAACCAGGCCAAAGGATGTCAACCAACAATGGACGTGTGGGTACGCTTGAATATATGGCTCCAGAACTCATGTATGCAGATAATCTTTATGGGCCAGAAATAGATGTTTTCAGTTTGGGATGTTGCCTTTACTTTTCACTGATAGGAGAACCACCCTTTGTGCAATATAAGCGTGGTGGGATTCTTGGAACTACAGCAGTATTTGGACTTCAGGCCCATCATGAGGAGGCTTTGGAGCTCTTAGATAAATTAGAAGTCAAAGCAATTAGGTCAATGCTATCACGACATCCCAGCATGCGAAGCACAGAGATAATCAAGGATCTTATGTACTTCCAAGAGGCCACACCACCACCCTACCAATTGCGTTATGATAAACAAACCGTCCAAGACATGTCCAAATTGGGTCTTGACAAGAATGTTAGCAGTGGCAGTAGGAGGGGTCGAAGAGCAGTGGACATGCAGTGTGTCCACCGTGTGTCTGACTTAGTGGAGCAAGATTGGGAAGCTGTATTGGACTCTATCGGTGGGGAGCCCCATGGCCCGGTGGCAGGTATGTACAACCTGCTACAGCTGTATTCTGAAGGTACTCCACACATCTGACATAGTCATGGAGAGACCAAGGCAACATGGGAGTTCCTGCTGGCATTCTGGCTAGTCATGGCTTGAACTGCTACACTGAGCTTGACAGCAGGGCTCATTTTGACTTAATTTTTTTTTTTTTTTTTCCAAATAAAAAAAATGTTGCAACCAGGTACTGCAAGAAAGACTTTCTTGAATATTTCTTGTCAGGCGATCATCACCACAGGTTTGGAAGGGGTCATATGATTATTTAGTTTTGGTTAACATAATTTCTGAAGAAACGAGGAGTTGTTTTAGCATGAGTTAAAAAGTTGTATTTCTATAAATTTTAAAGTGCAAGAATTGCACCATCATTGTATTTAGTAGTCCCCATCTTGCCCCAAGAGGAAATAGGGCAGTTCTCTTAGTAATGTTCATTTCAGGTATATTTGCTGACTTGCATAAGAACCATTGATGGGAAACTTGTACCTGGCCACCTCACAATGTTGAGGTACCCATGAAAATAGCATGACACTGAAGTTTTATACATCATCACAAAAGTGATAAATGGAAGCTAGCAGAATCACCCATTGTATTGAATTATTTTAGTATAGAAAGTTGTAATTGTTTTGAACATGCCTTAGTGTTAAAACTTCATGTTATATCCTACTTATATTTTACAGGACACTGGAGCAGTGACACTATGTCTTAGAAATCAAAATTAATTATTTTTTAAAACCTTTGTGATATAAATGCAGTGAAAAAAAATGGATAAATAAAATTTGGATTGACCACTTACCCACAGAACTGTATTTATTTGTGTATAAAGGTGTACTTATTCAAGATTATTAAATCTAAGAATTAGGGTGTACATTATACTTGAGCTAAATGTTACCAAATCCCTTCTTTTCTTTTAACCAAATGCATGGCCACACTTAAATGGCATAACCAGATACAAGTTAAATTTATTGTCCAAGTTAACTGGTGTGTAACAGAGTTTAATTCACTATATTTGTATACATTTTTTATGATAATGCTGTATTAAATGTTCATTATATTTCATAGTTATGCATGAAAAATGCAAATATTGATACTTGTTGCACAATATAAATGCTAGTAACCTCATGCAGCTCCCCACATTGGATATAATATTAGAGTGAAAATAAAGTTTGCAAGATTTGATTAAATATTGTTGATATGAAATAATCAGAAAAAAATGTATTGGTAGCATTGGAACACATTTTTATCTGGACAGAATTTCACACATGGCTCCATTAGATAAAACTTTGTAACTGCCTGAACTGCTTTCTAGTGATTACCAATGATCCTGAATTGCAAAAAATTTGTGTAAAGGTTTTTAGGAGTCAAGGGGGCAAAATAAGATATAGTACAAAATTGTAGGTGTGAATGTAATGTGTGGTTGTCAGCACAAAACCACCACATTTGGGGCAAGTTACCCGTAATACTATATGCAAATCATAGTTCTTCATTTGACCATAATATTGGTCACCATCAATCTTGAGAACCAGTCTTGAACCTACAGATTCTCAATTACCATGACCAAAAGTTATGAGGAGCCAGAATGATTGTTGTGTCTGACCAATATGTCCACAACTGAAGGAACTCAATTTGCTTTCTCTTTCTCGAGGATTTTAGTGCCCATAATTGAATTGGGAATGTGCTTTATGTACAAGTGCTTGTTATACACAAATAAATATGGAAAGTTTTCTGAAGAATAAGCTATTTTGATAGTCATACAAATGTTTATAGCAGGTGTTGCTTTAATTTGTATATGGTCATTTGCTCCATTTTTTTCCTCTGGTGTCCTTTTTTTTTTATTGTGTACTTCACCATAGGAATTTAAGAATTAACACATTCAAGTGTTCAGTGTGTATTATGTGTTTGCGTGCAGCTGTTTTATATTTTGCACATGGATTTGAATATCTGATGAAGTCTATGAAAAAATATATTGCACTTCAAGTATGTTAAGACTAATGTTCATAATTTTGATTTTTTAAATTAACATTCGCTTCCTCCCAATCTCTCTTCCACCCTGTCACTATCACTCTCTCTCTCTCTCTCCCTCTCTCTCTCCCTCCCTCTCTCCCTCCCTCCCTCTCTCCTGCCCTCCCTCCCTCCCTCTCTCCCTCCCTCCCTCCCTCTCTCCCTCCCTCCCTCCCTCTCTCCCTCCCTCTCTCTCTTCCCTCCTTTTCTCTCTCTCTCTCTCTCTCTCTCTCTCTCTCTCTCTCTCTCTCTCTCTCTCTCTCTCTCTCTCTCTCTCTCTCTCTCTCTCTCTCTCTCTCTCTCTCTCTCTCTCTCTCTCTCTCTCTCTCTCTCTCTCCTCTCTCTCTCTCTCTCTCTCTCTCTCTCTCTCTCTCTCTCTCTCTCTCTCTCTCTCTCTCTCTCTCTCTCTCTCTCTCTCTCTCTCTCTCTCTCTCTCTCTCTCTCTCCACCCTTCTCTCTCTCTCCACCCTTCTCTCTCTCTCCACCCTTCTCTCTCTCTCCACCCTTCTCTCTCTCTCCACCCTTCTCTCTCTCTCCACCCTTCTCTCTCTCTCCACCCTTCTCTCTCCCTCCCTCTCTCTCTCCACCCTTCTCTCTCTCTACCCTTCTCTCTCTACCCATCTCTCTCTACCCTTCTCTCTCTCTCCCTTCCTCTCCCTCTCTCTCTCTACCCTTCCCTCTCTCTCTACCCTTCCCTCTCTCTCTACCCTTCCCTCTCTCTCTCTCTACCCTTCCCTCTCCCTCTCTACCCTTCCCTCTCCTTTCTCCCTCTCTACTCTTCCGTCTCCCTTCTCCCTCTCTACCCTTCCCTCTCTCTCTCTCTCTCCCTCTCTCCCTCTCTCTCTCCTTCCCTCTCTCCTTCCCTCTCTCCTTCCCTCTCTCCTTCCTCCCTCTCTCTCTTCTTGCTTTCACCCTCATTCTCATTCACTTGCCCCTTCCTTCATTATTCACATGTTCGTCTTCCTCCTCCTTCATCTTTTTTCCATTGCTTTAATTTTCCTCTCTACTCATACACTATGCTTACCTCCGTTTTCTTTTTAATGCTCTCCCAGTTAGCCCTGATTTAAGTAGGTATATATAATAATTGTTGCCTCTAGTTTCACTGACTACAAACCCACAGCCCTCACAGCAGCTGGCATTGGTCCCCAGGCCTTCTCATTAGATCTCTGGGTAAAGATATTGCCCTATTATCTGTGCCTACTAGTATGTACCATTATTTTGACTTGTTTATACTAATAGTGGAAGGAGGAATGGAGCAGTTTCAGGTGTTTGGCATTTGTTAAGTGAAAAGATGTTTACATTTGAAATTGACCAGAGAAAGAGTATGGTCCCGAGACCAAATGTCAGCTCCCTGGAGCTACACCCCCAGATGGAGATAAGGGTGTTAGCGGGTTGTGAAGACAGGCAGCAGAGAGGTGATCCTCTTTTATGTCCATCTTGCAGGATGACCACTTGCAGGTGCCTGTCATTGGTCATTATATATGTATACAGTGGTACCTCGATATTTGAACTTAATCCAATCCAGGAGGCTGTTTGAGTACAGCAGTGAAATGTACAAATATTGAATCAATTTTTTCCATAAGAATGTAACTTGGATTAATCCAGTCCAAACACCCAGAAATTACCCAGTATAAAACATTTTAATTGAAAATATTGCTTATTTAAACCTGTATAATAATGCATGCAAAAACTCATACATGAAAACTATAAAAACAATACCAGATGCCCTTTCCCCTCAAGGAGGGTGGGATCTTGCTTGAGTCAAAACACACCCATTGCATACACACTTAAACCCACTTAATGCCCCTCCCATCTCAACACCTCTTGGTATGTGAAATGAATAAAAGTTTAACTACATTATCTTCACAGAAGAGAACTAATAGGCCAAATGGAACCCCACTTCGCTTTTTAAACTTAACAAACCAGCTTTGATCTGCCTTTGAATTCATCACCTACAGCATTGGTTCCAAGCATGGCTCATGTAAAATCACTATGCAGCTGTTGTGCATATTCACCAACCATTGTTTCAGAAAGTCACCATCCAATCAGATCAATGATATAGACTAATTGAAGTTTCTTTAGTTAGCTGTGACCTTTTCCAACATCAGCCTCTTTCATTGCTGATTTATTTTTCAGTATGAATATGATGGATGTTGCTTTGATATAATGAGTGGCCTGGTCCAACACATATGTTCAACTTTTCCACCTTGCAACAAGTTCTTTTTTCAGTTCACTTGCTGTTCCCACTGCTTTCCTTTAAGGCTTGTTTGGATCATTACTCTTCTATGGGGCCATGATTACTTATTTTCAGTAAAAATATTTATAAAAACACCAAAGAATTTACAAACTTTTATACAGAGCTTGTAAAAGCAATGTTTAGTTAATGAAAGCAGACACAAGACATATCACACAGTACTTTTTTTTTTCTTTTCTTTTTTCAAATATCTGGGCAATGTCCAAATATTGAATAAATTTTTCTTAAAGGAAACAATTGATTAAAATGATGATATGACTGGTGGTAGAATTTATATGTGGAAAGGTGAAATGGGATGAGTGAGAAACAGGTGAAAATGAAGAATGGGGCAGTATTACTGTGAATATAACAATGACTCAGTGGATGAAAGAACCAACAACATGAGGCACAAGGTACACCAGCAACGATAGACTTGACGAAAGAACCCGATGCAGTTGAATCACTGAAGTACCAGTGCCTTATAGGTAAAAGTGATCATGTAGTCCTTTAATTTATTTTGGAAGTAAAGAAAGCAGAAATAAATGAACAGACAAGGAAGATGCAAACTTTGCAAAAGCGAACTAGACTGGATTGTTAAAGTACTTGAAGAAGTGGATTGAAAAGCATTCAGTTAGACAAAAAAAAACGGAAATACTTCTTGAAAATTTAGAAAGTAGGGATGCAGAATTTTGGAAAGGGTTCAAAGCAAGAAGAGACCATCTTGGAGTTATACAATGGGAGATGGAATAATTACAAATGCAAAAAAAGAAAAGAATCAGAATCTTTATAAAGAATTATCTGTTGCCAAATAAAGCAACACAAATTGATGGGAGACATATAAACTGTTACTAAACATAAGAGTGGCATTTCGCTATACTGATACAAAATTATTGAAAGTGATCCATGTAAACAAATGATAAAGATGTATGAATAAAAAATAATACAAAGGGTGGCAACTAGAATAATAACTAGCTTGGTTGAAAAGACAAAATACATTTGAAGAGTGAATAAAATAGGTGATTGAGTTATCTTTAAAATGGAGAAAAGAATGTAAAAGTATTAATGAATATTAACAAGGAAGATCTGTTAATACAGATGATAGAACATCAAGAGGACTTAGCAACTAAGTAGTAAGAAGCTATACTTTCTAAAAGATTTTTAGGAGGCATAGCTTTCCACATAGATGTGTCAGTTTGTGGAACAAATAAAAAAAATTAATAATTAAGACAGACAACATATACTAGTCAATGGCAAGGTTTTATAAATGGAGATATAAAAAACAGGAACCCATAAGCATAGTTTCAATCTTGAATATTGTAGTTAATTCAATACAGTTAAGTAACACACACACAAAACCCCCTTGAGGGAGAAATGCTTCAAGGCAAGGTAAACACACACCTGCACATGTATTTTTTTTTTCCACTAACTGCACATTCCATGTGTTTGCCTGTATTTTGTGTCCTCCACATTTCAATGTCTTTCACTAATGTTTAAAAAGATTATAAATTAATGGGTAGATTTTAAGATATTTTGTAATGTACCAACACAGTCTATTCAAAGCTGAAGATATGTTACAGAAGTTGGTTTTGAGTCTTCCGTGATGGTTTATGAAGCTCCCTTAGATTCTTAAGTTATAGTCAAAACATACTTTTTGTTTTCTCAATAATTATTTTATAAAGGGCTGGCTGTTGTACAACCACCATTAATATGTACTATACTGGACAGAATATTTGGAATATCTGATGAGATCAAAATGTGTTGCACATAATTGGCTCTGTGCGAGATTACTTTTGGTAGGAAATTTTGCAAGACATTAAGTTAATAGACAAAAATGAGTGTGCTTACATCCTTTAGATATCCTTCTCCCCACTCTCTCTTCTGTTCTATGCGTCCTCTCCTCTCCTACATGCCCGCTCCTGCCTTCTCTCCGTCTTGCCCTCTTGTCTTCAACCCTTCCTACCTTTCCTCTTTTTTTCCTTCTCTTCTCTCTCCCCTCTCCTCTCCCCTTCTCTCCCCTTGCCTTCCCCTCTCCTTCCCCTCTATCCCTCTTCTCTTATCCTCCCCTCTCTTTTTCTCTCGCTCTCATTGTTTGCTCTCCTCTCCCTTTTCTCCTCTCTTCTCTCCTCTCTCTTCCCCCCTTTCTCTTTCCCTTCCACCACTACCCCCTCTCTTTCTCTCTCTCTCTCTCTCTCATAATATTTATGTGATATTTGCCACTGAGTTTCATATTTCATTAATTGGAATACTTTATTGTAGATGTAATACATAGATATACATACTATATCAAAGATTATGCATTTAATTTTTTGGCTCGGCTTTATACATGAAATCATATAGAGAAGTTTTATAAAGTTACAATGTACTCCCATGAGTGTAGATCCTGGGGGTGGTGAAGGGGATATATCCCCCCAAGAATTTGGTTGGGGATGGGGTGGGGGGAGAAGATCTATGTAATCAACTCCCAGGTAATCATTTTCCCCTGGGATGATTTCCTAGGTTACCTCCCTCTCCTGTGACCAAAATCCAGGAAGGGATGTAGTCCCTCCATCCCTTTTAGGGTCTGTGAACATGTCATTACTATAATATATGGTAAGACCTAGTATCCTCATCCCTCGATGCATAAGCACATTTACATCAGTGAGCTAATCCATTCCAATGATTCATACATTGTAGGACGCAGTGTAGCTCATTTACTTATCAAAATGTAAAGTTTAAGGGTAAAGATTTGCCATAATATATAGTGTTTTCAATGGATATGTGTTGAAATTTAAAGTTTATGCATTTTTGTAACTGTTAATTAGGTTTCCTTAAATTTGTCATACTAATGCAGGAGTGTAGAAAAAGAGGAATGTACAGTATATTATTCATACATGTGAGATTGTTACACTGGGCATCTGTGTGTGTTGATAACTTGGGTGAACATCCGAGGGAATTCTCATCCTGCTGCCTGTCCCCAATCCTATCAGTGCTGTCATTTCCACCCTAAAGTGCATCCCTGAGAGGCTGCATAAGGTTTACAGAATAGGTACATATATCAGCTTCCACAATTTTGTCACTTACCACAAGGAGAGCAAATAAAGTGATATCTCCTCTTCCTCCTATTAACCAGTAACATAGAAACAACCCTCCAGGAACCAGTAGTGGAATCCTGCACATGATGTCACTGTGTGACAGATGTCGGAGAGAATTATCTCCCAGCCATTCATCATCAGATTCCAACAACACCCTCATCTCATCTCACTGGGCCCAGACTCTCTACCAGGTTCATTTATCTTTATTCCATTTTGTTTTATTTATTTAGTTATCCACTTGTTCATTTTCTTACATAAGGAGAGCTGATAACTAGTGAATGATCCTCTCCTCATCTTCCTACCTATGGATGTCATAGAAACAGACAACAGTCCAGAGTTTCTTCCCAAAGAAGCCCTTAGGAAGGCCTGGTAACTACTGTGGGGCAGTGGGTTTCCAGTTAATGAAATTTGAGGCAATAGTTACTATTAAACAGCCTTATACTCGCACAAAACCAATAGTAGTCCATTGTTTCTTTACAGAGGGATCTATGATTGAGTTTGTTGTGGGGCCACTGGTCTCTGGTCAGTGAGACTTGATGCAATGAATACATACATACATACATATACCAAGGCTTTTTCCCCCTTCCAAGGGAGGTAGCCAAAAAGGGAAAGGCATAAAAACACTCCTACCCATTTCATCCCTAAATACACTCCACACCCCTCCCACCCTCCCTCTCATCTGAGCACCTCCTGGTGCTCAATTATTTCTGAGCACCTGAGCACCTCCTGGTGCTCAATTATTTCAATTATTCATTGCATCAAATGATGCAATGAATAATTGAAATAATTGTATCTATAGAAATCTAGCAGTGTTATGAACCACTCATAGGTACCTGGTATGGTCCAGGAAGAATTGTCTTTTTACTGCCCATCATCAAAACTTATCAACACTGTTACATCCATCTGGAGGTGGAGCACCAATGGGCTGACAATGGAGAACTACTTCCCTTTTTCTCCTCCTCCTCCTCCTCCTTCCCCATTTCTTCCTTCCTCCCCACTCCAACTGTTCCCTCTCGTTCTTCTCTCACTCCCCTTCCACCCTATAACTTCGCATGTTATCCAGTGACATGAAAAAGAACAACACTATATCTTACAAAGAATAGTCCAAAAAGGACCAATGACCCATATTGGCTGTTATGGGGCTGTGGGGTTCCAGTCTGTGAAAGTTGAGGCTATGATTATTAATTATTAATGATACTGCTATGGGCCCAGTAACTTGAGCCTGTGTGTGGTGATCCTCCGAAATGGACACTAAAGAGAAACTTCTTCCTACTACTCATACTCAACTCCTAACAACACCCTTATCTAAGTCTGGATGTTGTCTTTGGTCTCTCATCTCTGTTGGCTTTGGGAGTTTAGGAGGTTTACATCCCAGTGACATTTGTCTACCTTTTCCTCATAAGTGCTAATGACATAGAAACAACCTGGCACTAATAAAACACAGCTCACCTTATTCACTAGAAGGGTGGAGTAATTACAATTTGAGGTTGATAGAGATCTTGGTCCTGATCTGAAGACAGTGCCATCCCCTCCAGATATAAGTAAGTGTGTTGATGGGCTTTGAAGATGATGGCAGATAGATGATTCTCTGATGCAGAACTTGTAAAACCCCTGACTGGCAGGTGTCTACCCCTGATTCCATCCATGTTTATTTCTTTCCAAATGCTCAGACTATTTCAACACAAACCCACCATATCAGACAACTTCTTCCAAATCCAGTTCTTGCTTCATCTCCACAGTTCTTCCATTCATGAAATACATATCATATTCTCAAACACCTAATCTCAAAAACTTGAATCTATTCCTTTCAGTATTTCTTACATTCTCTTTCTATTCCATACAACACTTTGGGCACAGTCACTTCTTCATACAACCTACTATTGTATCTATTCCCAAATATCTATTAGTCATTACACTTTATTCCACCCAGGCTTTCTTAACTCAGTAACTCCCCTTCACATCTATTCCACCAGTTACTACTACATGCAGTCCCTGATACTAAAGAACAGTACAATGGATGTTCATTCATGAATTTAGTTGCTAGATTTGTATAGTGTTATATATATATATGTATATATATATATATATGTATATATATATATATATATATACATATATAAATGAAGAAATAACATGGTTTCCATATTTTGGTAGTCTACTTAATAATCACTCGTCAGGTTTTGCAGCAGATATTGCAGTTAGTTATGAGTTGTTGTTGTTTTTTATCAAGTAATGGAAGTGATTGGGACTGGAATTTGCCTGTAAAAGAGATCTGAGGCCACAGGTCAATGGCAATTGTTGTTTCAAGTCATTTATTTTAAGACTAAAACTTATGGACAGCAAGAGGATTGATTGCACATATTAGTAGAGTTCATAGTTACAGGATGTAATGATGTAGAAGTTACTTTGGAAAGTACGGAGCCTGAAGTCTTGTCTTTTATCTCTTCCCTTGCAGTATATTCTCTGATGGAAATGCCTATGGAGGTTTAGTTTCATTTTAGTTGTAGTAAAGGAGCTAATTAAGGTACTTGGAAATCATGGAACTGTAAAACTTTCACCTTGTTTAGCTTTATTTCATGGTAGAAATCTTTGTAGAGCCTATTTTTGTCATTTCAGTAGAATTTGCTTGCCAATGCTGGCATCTTATGTTTATTGTAATACAGGAAAAGATTTGTTATGGTTATTTTCTCTTAAGTTTCATAGGAGTCCCTTATGTCTCAAGGAGAACACTTTCTCTTCATACTTGAGAGACCTATATTTGAATCCCAAGGCAGATAAAAATGGGTGCTAGTAGTAACGCTTCATATGCAATTTT
Source organism: Oratosquilla oratoria (assembly GCF_046742065.1). Classification (NCBI taxonomy): domain Eukaryota; kingdom Metazoa; phylum Arthropoda; class Malacostraca; order Stomatopoda; family Squillidae; genus Oratosquilla; species Oratosquilla oratoria. The sequence continues at coordinate 26,858,956 of NC_134817.1, read as the reverse complement.
ATGTATGTTACCTTATCAGAATTTTCTTAGATAGTGAACACAAAGCCAATCCAGTACCTTTTCACTACAGTCACACTACCCTTACACAGAAGCCTTGTATTCATCCATCAGACATGCTAGTGTGTGTCTGGGTGAAGGCAGACCATGCCTACCATATGGCAGCAGAGAACACCCTCAGCCCAAAGGTATCCCCTAGGGATCAAGACTGAAGTGGGGACTCTTCACAGTATAGTGTGACAAACTGCAACTAACTTATTTTGATTTCCTATTTTTGCATAATAACAGTAAGCTCTAAAGAATGCCAAAGGATAAGATTTCCAAAAATGAAGGAACTTCCTAATATGCTCATTGTTTATACATCTATTAGCTTTTTTACCCTCTTGGAAGTAGCCTTTACTATATTTACAGTTTTGAGGATAGCATCCAGAGCAAGGGAAAGGAAGGCTGGGGCCAACCTCCTTATTGCCTTGTTAGTCTGGCAGAGTAACCAGAAGAATTAGTTTAAGGATAAATATAGGATTTCATCCGCACCCATCTATTCACACTTTGTAACAAATAATTTGGCGCTAGACACAAATTTAAAACATCTTTCCTTGCCTAACTGTAACATCATGTATAAATCACCACCGCACCATCAGTTCCCCCACTATATGTATGTTCTTGCTTCCCATTCCCATAGGAACTGACTATAATCATTATAATCATGGAGATAGTAGAGGGTATAAAAGCCCAGTACTGAAAAAGTGTTTATAATTTTGGGGGATACCTCTGTTTATATACTTTAGAAAGTATTTTTTGTGTATGACAACTACCATTTCTTAAAGAATAACTCATGTATTGTTTTGTTGTGAAATGTATGCATTATAAATATGTACATATTCATTTTTCCAATAGTAGATGGTAATTATTATTTTTTTATTTTTTCAAAGGTAATTGTCTTGCTTTTGACATTTATTATCGTCATCATGATAAGCATTACTATTTGCTTTATTTATAGTGCATTCTATTAAAAATCTGATGTAACTTCCATCAGAGCATGATTGTGGGTGTTATCATTTATACTTTTTTATGATTACTTTTAACTATTATTGTAATTGATCCTGCATTCTTTTTTGTAACATTGAAATTCCATGTTTTGTAAATGTGTAAAGAAATAAATTGATATATCATATACTAATATGAACGTAGTTTATTTCCAAAAGAAACACTCCACCTTTGAAGCAGTTGGATCAACCCAAGGAAACAAAAATTGTAATCAAAACAGCAACTCAGTATCATAACAAACACTTCTCCAAAACAAGTTTGAAACCAACAACTTCAAAATTTAATTTTAACATTCAGTCTGTCATCCTAAGTATACATTACAGTATTCTGTAATTGATGTCTGTGATGAAACTTGATAAACACCTAAGCAAGGTACTGTAATGATTATAATTTATTTTATATTGTTTTTGTTTTGTTATCATTTGTCTGATTCTCATTTATTGTTAGATTATGTCAATTTATTATTATTTACTATTTACCTGTTTGTTTATTATTTAACTATACCTATGCATTTATTTATTTTATTTGTTATTTACATTATTATAGTTTTTACTTATTAATTTATTATTATTATGATTTTTTTTTGCATCCGACCTAGATATGGACCAAAAGATCTCCTGTCGGCATGCTCCACCTTTGTAATCCTTTGAATTGATGTCCATGTAAAAGAAAATTGTGCTCTTGCTGAAACTAGGATGAAAAATGTCTGGCCAGAAAGTTCAGTTAGTACTGGTGTGTTTTCCCATTGTATTCCATTACAACTTATTGTAATTATTTATTCCCACATGTTGGATAAGTAAAGATCAAGATCAGATTACAGATTATTTAATGATTAAATGAACATGAAAATATGAAATTACCATATCCAGCAGAAACCGATCACATTTTTTTTTTTTTTTTACAGATGCTGATGCCAAGGTTCCTTATGTGTTCACTGGTTCCTCAGGGCAATGCTTCTGAAAAAGCGGCGGACATTTTAGGCAGGAATGTGTTTTACCCCCTTTGCTCGCTACAGTGGGGCATTGGGAGATGTTCAGTAGGCAAGGATATGACATAAGGGCACTTGCTTCCTCTTGGTGCGTCAAAGGAGCCCCTCAGTGGAGACTTTATTTAGGCAGGTCCAACCTCGATGCCATAGGAGGGTGAGTCTGGTGGGTGGCTAGTTAGAGAAGGGAGTGATAGGGTGGCAAAGAATGGAACAGTGGCTGGAGGGATCTCTAGATAAAGGCAGGGGTGCATAATATTGAGGCATAATGGGGACAGGTAGGCTGTGTACATCAACTCATCACCACCATTGGGCACCAGAAATCCACTTGCTGTGTGAAACCTCATCCAGCTTCTTCCATGGCTTGTAAAACTATGCCAACATTTGCCATATTGCTCTTGCAGACTTTGGTGGCTTGATCTCTGAATGTGTGGATGACTTATCAACCCTTTCAATTTTGTGAAGCCCTTGAGCTCATTAATATCATCAGACAGTACTTTATATATATCATTCAAAGGGTGTCATTGTGCTCAAGGGGTATGATGCATTGTGAACAATGTTTTGGAAGTAAAAATCATAAGAACATAAGACTTGCTTGGGTTGGTGAGATAGTTACACTATCATTGATCCCTCAGTGTCTTGGTCTTCCTGTGTTTCAGTCTCCTGTCCCCCTCCTCCCCTTAGCTGCCTCTTGTACTATGTAAGCCAGTGGTTTCCAGACTTGTAGGCTGCGGACCACTTCCCATGTTGTAAATACGATGGTGGGTGCCTACCTCCCCCCCCCTAAAAAATGTAATGTACGTAGGTTTTCTCAGATAAACACTAGTTGATATGAAAATCTCTCTCTCTGGTCAACCCTTATGGGTACCACAACAGAGTTCTGAGGGCGCCATGGTGCCCACGAGCTACAGTTACGAGACCACTGACGTACGTCCTTCCTACTCTCCTTTACCTCGCAACGGGCCCTGGAGAGGTGGAAGCGTAGTCTGGGCCTTCTGCCAATGAACTATTGCGGATACCTCATCGATAAGTAGAGCTATATTTTGCATAGCTCTGTTACATCATGGAACATGTTCGGGTGTCTGCAATAGTTCGTGGCCTGCTAGTGTCGTGCATCCCTCCGTTGACTGAAGACGGACGAACTGGTTAACGGGCTGTTGCTGTCGATTGACGGGCGAGCGGCGTGCGACCCACGTCCAGCTCAGGTCGCAAAGTCACAGGCAAAAGGCCACCGCGGATTCGACTAAGCAAATATAATTTCCGTTGCTAAGCAAGTGATATATATTTTTCATATATTCTGTTCATGGCTGTGCCGTGGAACGACAGTGCGGGCTTTGTGGTAAAGTGGGTTTCTCATTGTTCGGCTCTGATCTGTGGTGCAATATTGGGCTAGGCTTTTCAGTACCGGCTGGGGTGGGCTGACTGAGTTGCTGACGGCGTGGAGGCGGTGACGTCACGTCGGTTGGGGCTAATGGAGCTCTGGCGGGGAACTGATGGTGTTGGTGGAGTTGCCTCGGCGGCGGCGCCCCCGCTGCTTCCGTTTTCTACAAGGGGAAATTTCAAAATTTGAGCTGGAGGCATTCAATGTATATTATCGTAACATACAACATAGAGTACTGGTACGTTGTGAAGATCAACAACCCCATAGTATCCGTGTAAAGATTAGCTACCCTACATATTATCTTGTGAAAAGTAACCCAAGAAATGAGGTTAAGTTAGGTTAAGTTAAGATAAGCCACTCCAAATATTAGTTTGTAAAGATAACCTTCAGCTACTCTGGGCTTGCGGATCTTTACAACATCCAGGAATAAAATCGTCCGGTCTAAAAAACTCAGCGGCTCGCCGCAAATGTCTGCTTTGCTCTACCAGGGGTTTCCCACTTACTGCGTGAGGATGGGGTGAGTTTTTATTAGCTAGAATAAAATCTATAGAGGGCCTCACCCTGCCGAAGGATAAGTCTAAATGAGTTATCACACTGAGCTATTTTTCCTCCGACCTCCGATTAATCGGCGGTACCCCCCAGCCCCAGAACTTTTTCTGCCGTAAAATCACTTTGGCAAACCATTTTGTTTTCTCAACAAAAATACATAGGATGTCATTTGATATGCTGGAGGAAAATTACTTTCCTCCAGTATATCGAATTTCTTCCCGTAAGCTGCGGGCTGCAAATCGGCTCCAACAGTTGGAGGACAAATAACCCAGTGTGATCACGCCTTAAGTAAGGTAAACCCGTTCGCAACAGTGACAACCATTCAGTCGAATAGATTTGTCTAACATGAGCCACAATATAACACGTAAAGGATGGCACAGTCCAAAGAGATTAACGTCCTTGCAACCTCCTTTCCCGGGAAAAATAGAAATCTTCTTCAGTGGGTCCCTTCCCCGATTTCGGATCCCTTCCCACTGTACGCTGATTGTCGTCACATCTTCCCCTTCGCGATATTTCGACGTTGTTCCAAGCCATGATGATTTTTGACAGAATCTCAGAGAAGATTAGGTTAGGTTCTGGAATGGGGGGAAAGGATCCAAAAGTCAGGGATCCTTTGAGAAAACCTTTTTCCGTGAACTCTACAACTGCCACGTCGCCCAACGCTTCAAGTTCCTGCAAGAACTTACCTCCCGCGGCGCCTCTTGTCTGCCCGGTCCCGTCTTGGTTTTCTCTTGTCCTTCTTCCTGTTCCTTGCCTTCTTGCCCTTGCCTTTGCCCCTGCCTCTGCCTCTGCCCCCTTTCCTCCCCCGACCGGGGCGGCGGGACATTGGCGGGGGCCGCGGCGACGACGCGAGGGCTTCGTTGGCGACCGAGCGGACTTCGTGGTTTCCTCCATCGCCTCCCGCCTCGGCGCGCATCGCTCGGGCCTGCCGCTCCCACCGCTGCAAGGCAAGACGAACGAGAGGTGAGGACAATTTGCCCGGTGGCAGAGGCTCAATAGACAAGGGTGGGTAGTCTGCTACAGATTGAGGTAATGTGCCGGGGGAAGTGTTGGAGTACTTTATTCAGATTGACCAATACTTCACGCACACACACACACACGCTGTATATGTATATATAGGAATGCTCATAGGTACTCACCCGAATCTTCTTGAAGTGATCTTTATCGTAGGGGAGAGCCAGACTTCCCTCTACATACAGGAGCCGCACGTTGGCCAAATCTTCCCATCCCAGCAGAAGGTACTCACTGCGGTGGAGGGAGGGAGATGGAGACGTTAGGAAGGCAAGTTTAGAGGAAGAAGGATAGAAGCCTACGAAAATAGGCGCTGAGCACCTGCGGCCGAAGCCGTCGCCCTTGCCCTATTATCCACTTTAGGAACTGTTGGGACAGGTAACGGTCACTGTTGAGAATCGGGAATCGAACCAACAGCTAAGGGAGTGTGAAGCCAGCACACTTCCGATTAGGCCACCAACGTACATTATATGACTGAATTGGAAACAGAGGACATCAGTGCGTGTGAGTGGGGTGGGGGTGGGGGCGTTGGGGATCGAAGAAACAGTAGATCAGTGATGACACGAGAACAAAGGACTGTTGACATCTGGGAAAGGGAATTGGGATGTTGGCGATGGGGAGAAGGCGTGGAAGACTAGAAAGGGTTGCTCAGGGAGAAATGTTAAGGGCATAAATATATGTATATATATTATATAGGAAAGTGATTCACAGTGGATAACCAGAAGACCTACAGGTCTACTACAAGGCCGGGTGTAAAGTGATGAATAAAGGAACACACAGATGGAATAGATAAATAGACAAGGAAACGTAAAGATACACGAGGAAGTAAAGCCCTCCCCATCCATCTTACGTTGATATGATAAAACTGTTACCCAATATCGGAGAAAAGTACGAGAAGTACAGAGATATCCGTATATTTCAACCACTATGGTCTTCTTCAGCAGATTGGTACAGTAAATGGAGAACAAGAATATATACAAAGTTAGGAGATACATTGGGGAACGAGGTTGGACATATGATTGACATGTATTAAGTTCAGAACCAGTAGCTTTGGAGATTAATTTATTGACCTCTAGCTGAGTAATAGAATCTGGCGATCATTGGCCTTTGGAAGTCTTAATGTTAGGTAAGTGTTTAATAAATGAGGATTCAATGTGTTTTCTACTCACGTGGATATGTTAAGAGGCGGGCAAGCGCAGGAGCTGTTGGTCCAGAGGTGCGCCTCCTCGCCGGGCACGAGGACCACCCCGCGGCTCCGAAGGACGTCCCGCACCGTTACGTTGGTCACTGTCAGCGACCCGAAGGTGACCACTCGCTGCACCTCCGCCCGGAACACTGGAGAAGGGGAAGAAGGAAAGGGACTTGAGGGAAGTGGCGTCAGAAACAGGTCTTTGACCCATTCGTCCCTTTGAGCGGTGGGCGGGGTCCTATCGTGAATGAGATCGTATAACGCTACCCAGATTAAAGTCCAGGAAGGGACACGCAGGCATGAGGTTAAAGGCGGCGGCACACTAGGCTTTTCTCGCTACATGCTTTTGGTACTTTGTTTGAGTGGAAACGACTTCGGTTACAATATTTTGTTTTTCAGATTTCCAAATGTCAAATTACTCTTGCGTCATAGGATGGCAGGCTGAATGACGATGAGACGTTAAACCTATACCAATGTTAGACACATTGTTGAGATGTTCTCACGGAAGTCTAGAATATTGTGACCAAAGCCGTTTCTACTCAAATGAAGAAGCAAAAGCATGTGCCATGCTAACCTAGTATGCCATCGCCTTAATACGTAATTCGTGTAGTATTCTTGCTTCTGAATGGGTCACTGAAATGGTTGTATTATGGGGGCTGGAAGGGGAGAGGAAGCTTCTAGGAGTTGAAAAGGGAATGAAAAGGAGGGCATCAAGGAAACGGAGATTTCTAGATTGAGTCTTGTGATTATGAAGAGAGTAGAAATGATTGAGATTCGGAGGAATCCCAGAATACAATTACGCTGGCCTGTGAAGGGTTTATGTGTTTCAGTTAGTACAAGAGGAGTTAGAGTCGCTGCCAGGGGGGTTGAATGAACCTACATATGTATTTATCTATATCTTACTTTATAAATAGTTTTACACTTGGTAGGGGGGTAACATTCTAGGAGAGCATGAGTCTGTGGATAGATAGGGACCTCCCACGTGTGGGGGTGGGTAAAATGCCCAGGGTGCAAAGGAAAGGGAGTTTGATCATTTATGTCGAAACAGCATCTATATCTTGGCGATACTGACCCATATGATGATCAAAACGTTTGACCCTTTTTAAAGGGTTTATCACACTGGGCTATTTTTCCTCCCACATCTTACCTCCAACCTCCATTTGAAAAACCAAAATAGGACTTCGCTTACAGAAATCTAGACTTATCCATGAACGTTTCAACAGTATATCTAAAATTCGTATAAATTTGCGATCTCTTAGTTCATCATTCAGCTTTGCTATCTATACTCGTATGATGGAAAAATAATTTGATATTTGGAGATTTGAAAAATAAAATGTTATAACCGAAGTCGTTTTTACTCCAACGAACTCTCAACTGTCGGCGCTGTTGAACCCCATGGACGTCCAGTGTAATAATCCCTTTAGTGTGATATGTAGTGGAGCATAACTGGGTATAGAAAGCTGCTGAAGGCGAGCGTACAATTTTTTTCTGCTACCAACCATAGTGGAAGTTGCGTGCTAGGTAGAGCTTGCGTCGCAGCCGGGGCGTCTTCCCGCACTTGCACGACCCATCTGTCGGTAAGGAAACCTAAGTAAGTAAAAGATAATGAAGGCAAACAACATAGAATTTAAATGAAATGTCCAAACTCATATGTTACATGTGCACTTCTACCAAGCGTAAATTAGCTAGCTTTTCGTATTCAATGTTGCGTTTTTTCTCTCATCTCCTTCCTCTGTTTAGTCCTCTTGATCTTTGTATTTTAGCTTAATGACACTGAAGAACCTCTGATGGATGTCTAGCAACTGAGAGGTTTTCTCCTTATCTTTCTCTCTATTAAAACTAGTTTTGATTATAATAGTTGTGTGGAAATTTAGGTCGTTACAAGAAACTTCTATGTTCTGTTTACTCATGAATTGTGCTTTTATTGAGCCGTTTTGCAGTTGAAAATTTAATCCAGAGGAGACACTAAAAAGTAATTTCATTAAGAGTCCCGGGGTTTTAGGTGGTAAGGGACATGGAACTGCCTAGTGTAGGCCTTATAGTCCCTTGCAATCTTCTCCATGCTTATGCTATTATGTTCTTGTACACTTCTATATCTAAGTATAATACACAAACACAGAATTCTTTCTAATATAGTCTCTTCGTCGACTCTGAAAACTCTTGGGCTGTTCCGCTTCAATTCCGGTCTTTTCCGTGATATTGTGACTTGGGTGTTCATACATGTTGAAGATAGTTAAGCTAGGTTAGGTTAGGTTAATCTAGTGCAGTTGGTTAGACGTCGGAGAAAGGACTCGTTGGGAAGGAATTCTGTTCTTGCATACCATACCTCCAGAAACCCCATTTAATTACCTTCTGAATTTCCTAGCACATTAATGCTAACCTCACCGTTGGATTCAGATTTCGTCCCAGGGGCGGCCAGGCTTTCTGAAAAAAAGAATAAAAGAAAACTATCGATTTTTTGCTTCGGCACTTATACTGTCATTAGAGCTACGGAAAATGAAGTAAACCAAAAAAATGTGACGCCTTCAGTACAGTGGCACGCTCTCAGATTATTTGAATCGCTAATCGTCAGGCATTACTGTGGTGACAGGGTTGAGGACAACCGTACTCGCCTCTTCACCACTGCCACGGCCCCTCGGGCGTCCAGTGAATACCGTGTCGAACTCATGAACAGGTGGTCGTGAGCTTCCGGGACCCGCTGCGGGCTATGTTGCGTTGGTTCACGACAGTCCCGGCCAGGCGGGGAGGCGACCTAACATCGCCGCCCCCCCCCCCCAAAAAAAAAAACGCAACTAACAGGCCTTTGCTCTACCAGGGGTTTCTCACTTCCCACTGCGTGGGAGTGGGGGTGGTGAGTTCTGGCAGAACAAAATCTGTAAAGGTCGTCTCTTTGGCAGAAGAGGTTAATCAGGGAGTTCCTTATTTAGAAGGGTGACGGGTATGGAAGCCATAGGCGATTGCGTAATTGATTGTCAGGTGCTGGCTTTTTGGAAACTCATTTATTCTCAGCCGCTCTGTTCCTCACCTATCACTCCCTCTGCTTCTCTCGGAATTCTCTCAATCAACACCCTCCCGTATTCACTGCTGTTTATTCTTACCGAGAATCCCGGAGTCGAGTTCCTCCGACGTTGTACTTCCTGCAAGAATAACGTTTAATGTCATACATATATTTTCGATAGAGAACATCTACTTGGGCTTCCTGCCCAAAATAATTATCAAGTTGGGTAATAGAAAATAAAAAATAAAAATACAAAACAAAAATGTAAGTGTTGATGTGCACCAGACTTACATCATGAAGTCAGAGGAAAGAACTGAAAAAGATTTATGTTTGAAATACATAAAAAATAGTTTCCTGGACAGATGTGCCAATTTGTGGAATAGTCTGAAGAAGGAAAAACTCTAATAAAAGTCATAAACTAAGTTAAAAGCTAAGATGATCGATGTAGACAATGAGACGGGATAACTTTTTTCGTGTATATTACAATAAGTATATACAACTAGATAAATATCCACACACAAACATGCACAAATACACACACACACACACACACACACACACACACACACATGGGTAAAATATTTAGAAAAAAACAACGTGCTAAATACAAGGCAATTTGGATTCAGACAAGGACGATCATGCGTTACAAATTTAATATGTTTCTATTCAAGGCTAATAGATATAATACAAGAAAGATGGATGGGCTGATTGTGCATTTCTAGACTTAAAAAAAGCTTTTGACAAAGTACCACACAAAAAGTTGCTTAAGAAATTAGAAACTGAAGGAGGAATACAGGGCAAACTGCTTAAATGGATGGAAAACTTTTTGCAAGAAAGAAAAATGAGAGTAGTGATAAGAGATAAACACTCAGAATGGGATGAAGTGATAAGTGGTGTCCCACAAGGAACAGTACTGGCCCCAATAATGTTTGCTATATATATTAATGATATGGATGAAGGAATTAAAAGTTATATGAGCTTCTTTGCAGATGATGCAAAACTGTTGAAAAAAGTGAAAACGGATGAAGATTGTGAGTCACTACAGAATGATCTGAACAAAGTACAGGAATGGAGTAGGAAGTGGGAGATGGAGTTCAACACTAAAAAGTGTAGGATAATGGAATTTGGAAAAAGCAAAAACAGAATAATAGGATCATATAAATTGGGAGAAGAAGGAATAAAAAAAAGTAGAGAATGAGAAGGACCTGGGAGTCATTGTTATGAATAATATGTCACCTGAGAAACATATAAATAAGATTTTTGGAGAAACTTATAATTTAATAAGAACAATCAAAGTGGCATTTGCATACCTGGATGAAGAAATGGTGAAGAAAATTCTAACCACTCTGATAAGACCAAAATTGGAATATGCAGCAACAGTATGGTCACCAAGTACAAAAAAATGTATAATTTTTTTTTTAAATAATACAAAGAGCAATTACAAAATTGGCACCAAAACTCTCAAAACTATCATGTGAAGAGAGACTAGCAAAACTTGAACTACAGACATTAGAGCAAAGAAGAGAGAGAGGAGATTTGATACCTATTTACAGAATCATGAAAGGCATAGAAGTTATTGATAGAGAGAATCTGATAAAATGGGATGATAGAAATACAAGAGGACACGGAAAGAAAATCAAGAAGGACAGCTATAGAAGAGATCTGAAAAAGAACAGCTTTCCTCACAGAGTAATAGACAGTTGGAACAAGTTGGATGAAAAAGTGGTGTGTGCAAGAACAATACATGAATTTAAAATAGTTTAGATAAAATGAGATATGGAGACGGGACACCACGAGCGTAGCTCTCCTTCCCGTGAAATACAACTAGGTAAATACACACACACACACACACACACACACACACACACACACACACACACACACATACACACACACACTGAACTCTGAAATTAGGACAAATGAAGTAGGTGAGACTTTTCAGGTGTTGACGGTGGTAAGGGTTTTGTCATTTAGAGAAATGGAATGTGAAATCGTGCAAAGCAGAAGGAAGGAAAACCAAAATGCGGAAAGCTGGGGGGGGGTGAAGGTATGTGAATAGACGGACACGTGGATCGGCGGGAGGAGTTCGGACCTCGGTGCCGAACCTGATCAAGGATGTTGACCATAACAAAGTTATTAATGAGACTATAAATAAAATAAAATGAAATAGAATAAGATAAAATGAAATTAAATAAGATCAAATAAATCAAAATAGAATAAATTAAATAAATTAAATGAAATAGAAAATAAAGTAAATAGAATGAAATAGAATAAGATAAAATAAGCTAAAACAAAACAAAATAATACTAAATAAAACAAAATAAAATAGAATTGAATAAAGCGAAATCAAATAAAACGAGATAAAAATAAATTCAGACAAAACAAGACAAAACGAAAAGGAAATTTCAAACATGTCCACCGTGGGAGGACCTCCCAATTCCATCAGTCAAGAGCAGCATTCCAGTGGCGCCTTCCAGTGACCCTGTTCACGGTCTCACCCCTCACCATTATTGATGACGGCCTCCGGGGTGATGCAGATCCCGCGGTCATACACGGGCAGAGCGTCACACTCGAGGTTATCTGGCCAAGAGATGTTGAACCGGTTGAGGAGGGGTTCGCATCCCGTACGGGCGGCCTGACACACGGAGCGGCAGGGCGGCACGGCCTCCACGCCCAGCTCGAGGGTGCAAATGGGCGCGTACATCGAACACAGGAAGAAGGACAGCTGGTCCGAGCAGTGGGTCCATCGGAGGGGCTAGTGGGAAGGAAGGTGATACCTTTGTGAGGCGTCGTGAAAGGGTCTTCTTAAGCAATAAAGGAAATGGGTTTTGGGAATCAGCTCTGCGCCAAGACTACATCCAGGGACTGTGTGTGTATATATATATATATATATATATATATATATATATATATATATATATATATATATATATATATATATATATATATATATATATATCCTGAAAACTGAGAAGTAGGTATTCATGTCTCCTACGTCGATGACCTTTAGGACAAGTTCACACCAGCGGTTTGCGCCGCGCGGAAACCGTGGCCTTACCGCAAAATCAAGGGAAAGCTGCGCGGTTGTGAGTGAACACCTCCATTTAATTACATTGTAATTGAACCGCATCGGTTCAAACCGCTAGTGTGAACAAGACCTTAAAAGAGTTGGTGGGTCTCTTCCAGCAATCAAAACTTGCCTGGCGACTCTCTCCAGAAAAGAATAATAATAATAACAAGAACAAGAATAAGTACAAGAACAAGAACAACAATAATAATTATTTAAGTCATTCCTAGGATATGTGCAAAATATGTGTTTATCGCTAAAATAAATGTATGGAAATGCTCACGCTATAGTGCTAACGGGAGGTAGACCTCACGCTATAATGCGGTAGACCTCAAGCTATAGTAGCACCGATAATAATGATAATGATAATAATAACGATACTACTCCTACTACTAATAATAATAACAATAATAATAATCATAATAATGATAATAATAATAATACTAATAATAATAATAATAATAGTACTACTAATAATAATCATAATAATAATAATAATAATAATAATAATAATAATAATAATAATAATAATAATAATAATGATTATGATATGGTTTAAGAGGGTCTAACGGTTCGTCGAACTTTAAACACGTGTCTGTCGAACCGCGTTCGACGAACCGTTAGACCATGTAAACCCCCTCTAACGTCACAAACTCCCTCCTATCGGAAGGCTAGGACAGTGCCCCTCTCAAAGGACTTTATAGCGTGGAATTTAATAAACCATACCCTTGGTTCACCTTCGCCGGTGGCAGGATTCGAACCGCCATCACCTCGACCTTCGCCGCAAGTAACGACGACCTAACCCGAAAGTGCTTGGGGATTTCGAGTTTCCTTTCCCTAAGTGGTAATCATCGTATATACACATTTGTGGATACTCTAAGTTCTTTTATAAGAATATTCAAAATATATTATAATAGAAATTAACGTTCAATTTGCTTGAATTATGGAAATATGGAAATGTAATGTCCAATGTTGTTGGTACTTTTTCACTATGTAGAACGGAAAATTAAATAAAAAACAAACGAGCACAGTTGCCGCTATTATAGCGAAAGTTTAACATCGGCCATAAAAATAAATGTTTGTCATTGTATATTGAAAGAATATTATTTTATTTCGTCACATCTAAGGCTGTGCTAAACATTGTATGTGACTAAGGTTTGATACTGGCGACATCTATGAAAAGGACGAACACGTTTGTGTATTCGTCTACGTGTCTACTGTCAAGCAAGCTGCTGATTTCCAACTAGAGAAACTCGAGATGAAAAATATTATCATTATCAATTAGCCCAATGGCAGATTAGGTGTTAATCTTTTCCTATTGTACTTGGAATAATTTTGTTGTTATTGTTTTGGTTGGATACAGTTAACATTTCCTAGGATGAATATATATTTTATTATTGGGATTGCCAAATTATTTCAGGTAACTTTTATTTTCCCGATACTACTTTTTTCTTTTATAGTTTACTTTTTTCAGAACTGAGGCTAACCTAACCTAACCTATCTTAACCTCGTCAATCAATTTGGGTACGCCTACCACACAGCATAAGACTATTTTTCCTTATTTTCCAGTATTTTTTTATGTTCGAATTCTTGATGTTCCGTGCATTGTTAGCATTTGAATTTCAGTCGCAATGTAAACAAATATGTGTTTGTGGTGCGTGGGTCGCATTTTCTTTTGGTTTTTATTTGTAAATAGTGTTTCGTGCCAAAATTATTTTTTTAGTGAATTTAGTGTGCTAGTGGTGAAGCGCTGTGTAGTGACAAGAATTATAAAGACGGGTGTTTTCGTGCTTCGTTTCATCTACATGTCAAGCGCCTTGCTGGAAATCGCTCCATAGAAGGTAAGTGCAATATGTCGTCGGTTCTCTGTCAGCTTTGTCGACTCCACGTGATGCCGGGCCTCACAGATGTCTGAATGATCAGAAACCATTATGTATAGTGAAAGACAAAAATATATTTCCAGGTTTGTCCAAAGATAAACGAAACATGACGAAACATTATGAGAATCGGATAACAGTCTTCAGCCGATTCTCACAATGTTTCTCCATGTTTAATCTGTCTTCGGACAAGACTGGGAGATATTTTTATCTTTCATTGTACGTTAAAAAATACAGGGGTATTGGGCTCAATATTTATACTTTAGGGTGTGGGGTCACTCCTATATAGACCAGAGTAACGTAGTATTGTTTCAAATTTGAAAAATATTATTGATCTACTTTTTACCTTTTACAGTCTTTCTTGTACGCTATTCTTCTTAAACTTCCTGTTTTATGTTTTGTTGAAGCACCCTGTATGTTTCTCATGTCTCGTCGTTGTTTCATTATTTTATATTATTATCTAATTACTGTATATGTTCTATATGGTAGATATTTGTATTCTGTTAACATTATATTTTTCATTGTTTTTTAACCATCTTATCGTCTTTATTTACTTATTTGTTAATTTTTCTTCTGATATATTTTTTCTCAATTTATTATTACATATGTTTTTTTTCGTAAGGAAGGCAATCTCAGGTGTGACATTACTCATATTTCTTATTTGTCTCAGGTGAAGTGGACTATTTTTGACAAAAATTAACAATGAAATATTTACTAAAGGTGGAGACACACTAGACATTTCTTGCCAGCATGCTACTTGCTTTTGCTAATTCGTTTGAGTAGAAACGACTTCATTTACGAGATTTTGTTTTTAAAAGTTCAATGTTTTAGAAGTGCACACTTACGCGATATATCATAAAAAATTAAATGTTATTTTTGCAGATTATAATACAACAATGTAATAAACATTTTCTTGGCGGAAATAAATAACAGAAAACGTTGCTTATAGTAACGTTTTGTGTTATTTATTTCACTTTTTATTTATTTTATTTATGCGTCGCATCGACTCCTTTAGACATCATCTTTGTTTTGATAGATTCGGAGGTCAAAGGCGACAACGACGACCCTGACGACCTCTAGAATTACAGGTGCCGCATTACTTAATGCAGGTTAGGTTAGGGTAGAATAGACGAATTTATCATACTTTAATTATTCGACCTCCGCATCTACCAAAACAAAGATGGCGTTTCAAGCAGTCGAAACGACTACGTTTGCTTGTTTATAGTTTTAGCAACTTTTTCCGTTTTTGATTTCCGGCAAGAATAACGTATATTACGTTGATGTACTAAAATTACAAATTTGTTTAATTTTCTAGTGGTATATCGCGTAGGTGTGCACTTCTAAAAATTTACCCAAATTTCTAAAGGTCAAATTACTTTTGCGTCTCAGAGTAAGAAGCTGAATGACGAACTAAGAGAAGTTAAACCTCAACGAATGTTAGATACATTGTTCAAATGTTCTTACGAAAATCTAGAATATTGTAATCGAAGTCGTTTCTACTTAAAGTAGCAAAACCAAGTAGCATGCTTGCATAGTGAGCCGCCACCATAACAATGCTAACACATACATCTACAAATGACGTCATACAGCTCTGAGATCGTACCGACGTGCAAACAATGCACGTTTATTTATGCTTGTTCAGGCTTCGTGTTTATTCAAAATCAACGGCAAAGGGATAAATTGTGCCTTTTCCTATTACTTTTCACCTCGTAATTATTAATGAAAATGTTATGAAGTCAGGCTGTCGTATATGAATATTGATAATCACGCCAGGAAAAATAACATTAGTTTTAGGGATTATCTTTCAAGTAAAATGTTGACATTCTGTATATCGGCTAACTTCAAATTGTTCTTTGTACCAAATTTTTCTTGGTGAATTGCAATTTCCTGAAGTCTAATTATTCGGTTAAAAATAAAAGAGACAGCATTTGATATCCTCTGCTAGAAAAATTATTTTACAATAAGCGAAGTAAGATTAAAGTGTTCAGATATTTTTCGTAAAACACAATTTACCTTTCTACAAATTAGGATGCCTTTATATAAACATAACCGCCTTATTTTTAAATATATAGATTTTTGAGAACTGTTGGTACATTGTGACAAGTTGATGAAGGTGGAAAAAGAAGTCACGGGTCTAGTTCCGAGTTACTGAGTTTATTCCTGACCGGTTTCGCTCTATGCTTCTTCAGAGGAATGTTTGAGGAATGTTCCTCTGAAGAAGCATAGAGCGAAACCGGTCAGGAATAAACTCAGTAACTCGGAACTAGACCCGTGACTTCTTTTTCCACCTTCATCATTTTTGAGAACGTTTACACTCTAAACATTTGACTCCCTATTTCACGAAATAGGTAGCCATTTGCATATTCAAAAATTACTCACAGAAAAACTTTGTATGTTGAAGGGTGCAGATAGTTACATTTAAGTTTATGGTAGAAAAGGATATGGACATTGACATACCGGTTAAATGGTTACGGAAAAATTTCTGTCTACAGAAAACCTACAAAGAAGGTTTTCTACACTACTTAATATGACAAAACATGGGAGTGAACCCTGGTGTAGTATTTTTTTTTCTTATGGGATTTTAGAAAATACAACGGAGAATACTTTCAGCCTCCTTAGGCATAAAAAAAAAATGTTTTCTAAGAAAGATAATAATGATAATTTTATACATTTAGATTCAGTGAGCATATAGTAACCCATACATTAGATTCCCTACCGTTAAACTGATTTTTTTTTTAAATTTGTAGATGAGGTATACAGGACGTTGTAAAGATCCGCAACCTCCGAATACCTGAGGGTTAATTATCTTTACAAGCTAATATTTGAGGTGGCTTATCTTAATAAGCTTAACCGAACCTAAACTTGAGGAAATGGTCGTCACCGTTAGGGCGATTTATATTTACAAACTCATTTCTGGGTTTGCTACTCATTACAAGCTAACATGTGGGGTAATTTCTCTTTACATGAGTAGTCTGGGGTTGCTGACCCTTTACAACGTCCGTTGTACACGGTGTATTCAAAGAAGGTGACAGTGCTTTTGTCTTCTGTTGTACACACTGAAGCCAGCGAATATACAGGCAAGGCGTGCTTGCCCTCCCTCTACCCTGTGCATCCGACTGGCCGGAGCACAAGAACCTGTCTTGGTAGTGTTTGGCTAGCGGGCATTGTCTGCTTTTGTCGTCGTCGCCATCGTCGTTGTCGTCTGGATGTCGTGCTCCTTTTGTTGTCGCAATCTTTCATCCAGAACAGAGGTCACCATGACATGGTCTGGCCTTCGGTTCTACACGTAATTATATGAAATGTACTTCTCTTTTTTTCAAGATAGCATTACAGTTATCATTTAGTCTCGGAGATTATATCTTGTTGAATAACGTCACCAACTGCTGGGCGGAATTCATATTTGATGACGTTAACGGTTTTTATTCAGCAGAAGGAAAACCCTTGGAAGCTAATCAGGATAAACTGCGTATAATCTCGAATATAATTTCTTTGACTTTCCTTCATATGAATAGCGCATGCCGTAAGCTGCAATGATATCCAGAGTAAACATCAGCCCCTTTAGCTGAATTAAATCTATTGGTGCTCACCACCATAACCATGAAGGAGATTTACTGTGCCAAAGGAGTTTAAGGAAAATAATAAAACGATAAAAAAAAACTGGTGCACATGTTTCTATTGAACAGATGGGTTGTATTCTTCTCCTGGTTATCACTATATAGTCCATTAAAACCCTATCTACCACCCTTCCATCCACCACCTTCTCCTATGTGTACTTATGCTTGACTGTCTTCCTAAACACTGTGTTAGCTATCATCAACTCTCTAGACACATCACAATCAACACTCCACTACGATTTTTCCTGGCACTCTACACTTCCCAATCACTCGCCTATTGGTTCATCTCCTACCCTAGCATTGAGATCTCCCAGTACCATTACATTGAAATTTTTCTCTAAACCCTCTATCCACTCATTTAAATCTATCCAAAAAGCCTCTATTTCCTCTACACTCTTCTCACTACCAAGCCCATATGCACTTACAAAAACCCACATCTCCCTTCCCAGTTTCACCTTCATCCACGTTAACTTTGAAGAAACCTTCTCCCACTCCACCACCCTTACCTATCTCTTCACTTACTAATATAGCCACTCATTCTCTCCCTCGTCCTCTTTTCACTTCTGACACCCTCCCTACTACACCCCCAAAATCAAACTCATCCCTCCAACTTAGTTTCACTCAATGCCAATATATCCCTTTCTTCTCACAAACATGCTGCCTATCTCTTCCCTTTTACTCTCATCTGTACCACATCCACACACATTAAGATATCCGAATCTAAGGGTTCTGGTTAGAATACTCCTCCCGGATTTTATTTTATTTATCTATTCACTTATCTATTTGTTTATTTTAGGAATGTCCCCTTTGGGTGCCTAGTCCAATCCCCGTCCCATTTTTGTATCTTTTTTACGATTCAAGTGGGAACATTCGGTGGAAGTATTCTTTCTCTCCTACCACAGGGTTCGGTGAAAAAGGGAATGTATATTTAGAGAAGTGGTAGAAGACAGTATCAAGAGTTGGGGGACGTCATAACGGAGGGACAGTCGTAGTATAATAAAGTATTATCATTTCTCTATGAATAGAGATTTCCTCTATCAAAGATAAAATGTGTAGCTCTGGTCCGTAGGGGCGCCCGCCCCGTATAGACCCTAAAGTATCAGCTGCATGCTACTGATCAGATTTTAACCTCACAATAACATGCAGCTGATACCCAATAATAATGATAATAATGATGATAATAATAATAATAATAATTAAAAAACAAAGATGATAATAATAATTAAAAAATAATAATGGTAATAATAATTAAAACAATAATAATAATAATAATGATAATAATAATAATAATTAATAATAATAATAATAATAATAATAATAATAATAATAATAATAATAATAATAATAATAATAATAATAATAATAATGATACTAATAATAGTAAAATCAATATTGAAAATGACAATAGTAATAATACTACATGCATATACCGAAGGCTTTTTCCCCCTCACAAGGTAGGTAGCGAAAAAATCAAAGACATAAAATCCACTCCCACCCATTCCATCCCCACATACTCCACTCCTATCCACTCCCTTTCCTTCCTCC
>NC_134817.1:26819696-26834696 GCF_046742065.1 Oratosquilla oratoria | reverse complement strand
CCGCCGCCGCCACCTCGCCCGACACTGTTGGCCTGCACCACGCACGCCCATGCAAGCACCACCCACAAGATGGCCTTCGACACCATGTCACTGACGGGTACTCCTGCGCAGGTTCTGCGACGGGAGTCGTAGGTTGGCTCACTCCTGCTGGAGGATCTACGACATTCCTCGAGTTGCATATCGTATATAGGTTCTCGGTGGTCGCCCAGCCACGGTATGTTCACAACTGACTGCAGTATTAGCATGCGGAAGGGGCAAAGACGAACAGGAGGAGGAGGAGGAGCCTGGGAAGGGGTGGGGTTGGTGGGTTTAAGGGAAGAGCGGCCGGACGTGACGTTGTCCCTCCCGTTTAGCACATCCACACTTGCCGTGTCAAGTCATGGTCGCACCCAGAACAACCACTTGCCGCGCGCTAGGCGGTGTCGGCGCGACACTCGCCAGCCGTTTCGCCATCGCCGGGGCCCACCAGGTGGCCCTCAGGAGTGTTCGAAGTGCCCTTGGGTTCCCACGTCGTCGTCGTTGTGGTGATCGGACCACGGCCGCTAGAAGGAGAAGAGTACCGCACGGATCATCCAACTAAAGCACCGCAACTCAATTTCCGTTCAAGAAGAGAAATGAAATCGCTCACCATAGTTTTCTCCAGTTTCTGAGGGGTTTTCAGTGCCGCTTTTTTACGTCGTAGTGGCACTTGTCGTTGATCACTGACACTTTACACAACTTCTGGACTTATATAATTGTCACCAGGATTCGTTACTGTTGTCTCTGTTTCTTCCTTAGTACTCGGGTCGACTCGCCCAGACGCTCTTGGTCCCAGGGTCAGTGCTCAACCCCAGACAACTGTGCAGTCTTGTCCCAAGCCTAAGGGAACTCTGAAGACGAGGTTGAAGGAGGAAAAGGGCCCAAAAGGCACGAAGTCTTTGGCAGGCTGCGTTGGTTGACCCTGAAGCTAACCTCCAGAATCCGACTCTGCAAATACAATTATTGGGAGTGAGTGGGTAGCCAGAAAATGTTGATTACCAGTCAGCAAGACTAGTGATGCTCGAGCTGATAACAAAAGAGACATTGTGGGGTTCAGACGATATCATATTACCATCTGTGTGAGTCAACTATAATTGTTGTCAGCGGGAACAAATCACAAATCACATGTCTGAGTGTGTTCTTGTGAGGAACGACACAATTGGTATGGGATGAAGTGGCACAAATGGAGGAAGCCATATTGAAGCTTCCTCATGAAGCACTTCATGTTCTGAGGAGCAAAGTTATAGCAAAAAGGCTTTAGGTTAGGGTGATTGAGAAAAAAGTCACTAAAAAAATCACTAGTCGAAGTTTTCCATAAACTGACCAACTCTATCCTACGTCAGAAAATCAAAATATTGTCAAGACTAAATTTTTTTCAAAAGCGGTCGAGAAGTTTCCAATTTTATAGTTTAAGATTACGTGATGAGTACCATGTCCAAATAGCTGTCCATGGCATAAAGGTGAAACGAGAATGACATTCTGGAGGCAGTTCTCTGCCCGGGGTACAAGTCAGACTTCCAACGTTCAACTATGTGATCACTACATCTCCCACCGATCTCTGAACAAACGGATCCATCAATGTATTTGCACAAGAAAATAATGGATTTGCTCGTTCAGGGGATTTCTGGCAGAGGTTCCTTTAAACTGATCAGTCCGCCTGGCGTTAGCCAGAGGAAGGTATCTCAACGTCCTGATTGCAACATTTAACTCTCAGGGTGCTTATCCAAAAAGGAGGGAGGAAAATGCGGCTCAAGAAAGGTCGAGGAAAGCTGCGGAAAACAACTCCAGCCCAACAGAGGGCACGTCGGGCTGAAGGGAGGTTGGGGAGGGGAGGCGGCGGGGGGGGGGGGTGTAGGAAGGCGCAGAGTCATGCAATGCGCACGCATGCATGCGTGCGTGCGTGCCCATTGCATGGTCAACAAGTCGCCCTGTGTCCGTTCGTCCGGCCCTACGCCCCTTGGTCCCCAAGGTCTGCCGCCTGCAACCAGCCAGCAACTCGGCGCAAGAGACGGGTGCGGCCAAGTGCGGGTTCAGCACGCAGCGCCCCGCCGCAGCCGCAGCCGCCGTTGCCGTGGCCTGGACCCGCAGGAGGGGCGCATCGAGGGCAGCCCAGTCATGTATACATTCGTGTTTGTGTGTATCTTTGTTCGTGTGTATTGTGATGCTGCACATTCGGGAGTTGGGCGTGTGTGCAACGATATAGATCGGAGTGTGCTTGATTAGGTCTGAGTAGAAGCATGTGTCCTTGTCCTTATTACTCACCTTTTTCTAGAAGTGAGCGAGATATAAGATCCTACGTAATCATTTAGATATGTAGTGTATGTATATGTAATTTTTTTTAGTATATTCTAATGCAATTGCTTTGATGTTAGGGGAACATTTTGATTCCAGTATTACTTTTACATATGCGTCACTGCGTTTGCACACACACACACACACACACACACACACACACACACACACACACACACACACACACACACACACACACACACACACACACACACACATGTGGCACATATTTCTTTATACGTAGACACACACTACATTTGCTTGTGGATTACCTGCATGTCACAACTACACGACGCTGATATGTAGCCTACATGACTTATCCTAATGCATGACTTTTGGAGTGAGCATCAGTAATGGAGATTTAAGGTCTGGTGGCAAGCTGGATTACGGCGTACATCTCATTCTCAGTTCCCACTTTTTGTATGTTTAGTCTTTGCACTTTTTGTCATGATTTTAGGACATAAATCTTGGATGCATCCGTAGCATGTATCCAGTTTCTAAACCCATTTCCATCACTTATGAGCATGTATACAGTACACATACACACACACACAGGCACACACATGTATATATATATATTGTATATATATATATATATATATATTATATATATATATATATATTGTATATATATATATATTATATATATATATATGTATATATATATAATATATCATATATAATATATATATGATATATATATATATATACATGATATATATATATATATATATACATATATATATATATATATATACATGATATACATACGTATATGTATATATATATATATATATATATATATATATATATATATATTATATATATATTATATATATATATATATATATATATATATATATATATATATATATATATATATTGTGTGTGTGTGCGTGTGCGTGCATTCGTTTGTTCACCGGTCAAGTGGGGCGGTCCTCCTCCTCATTGTGCATGCATGGTCGCCTCAGCACTCCACTCCCCTTCACATTGTCATTAGGAGTCCACATCCTCCACCCTATTATCAGCACTCCTAATACTCCCCACTGCCGTTAGCACCCCGCGTCTGCACACTCGCATTAACATACTGTAGTACCTCATCCGATGTGTCGGTTGTCTATCCTCCCTCCTGTACGTGCAGCAACAGCGCCCTAAAACATAAATTTGTTTTCCTTCAAGTGAACACTCAGTGCCTGGTAGAGTAGAAAAAGGGTGGGAGAATACAGAAAATTCGAAGATATGATCATTTTCTTCTCATCAATTCGTTCATTCCTCCAAGCTGCAGTCGATCCTATCTCATCCAGTCGTCTTGAGAGAAAATTCTTTTTTTTTTATATATCTTCTCCCTTCTTATCTCATTACCTAAGTTAACGAATGGAATAGACTTAGTAAACATGTAGTGAGCGGTGAAACAATTGGTTGTTTTAAGAGAATATTAAATAACTATATGGATAGGGATGGCAGGTGGTAAGGGACATGGAACTACCTAGTGTAGGCCTTATGGTCTCTTGCAGTCTCCTCCATTTCTATCAATGTTTTGTCGCGACTGTCATCCGTCGTTTCTGGCTGTTGGGGGTCTCGATCAACCACAATTTCATTTAGCTTGGAGTCCAAGCCTCATCTGCATGACAAAATCGACAGCTATTTGCCACAGCAGAATTTATACATTACGTCACGCTAATGAAGATGTTCATATTTCTAGACTCTATGAAGTGATCACTTCCTATGCTTCACCCAGCCCCCTTCGTAAAACTGCTCCCCACGTCGTCTTCTTTCGCAAGGGAATCGATGCATCCCCCAGCCAAATAGAATCGTCTGATGTTAATCAGAAAAATATACAATCGATTGACAGCAGACACCATGTCCATTTAGGGTTGAGCAAAGCATAGACGGAGAGATTTCTCTTGGCGGAGGAAATCCGCGTGATGGAGTCTTCATCGCCGTCGCCGCCATTCAAGTACAAGTTGTGGTTAAACTGCTCCCCCACGCTGACGTACTCTCTGACGTTACCGTAGCGAACAGGTTAGACCTGTGGTTACCATGAACTTGGGGTCCCTGAACCCCCTAAGGGGGTACTTAAGGGTGGGAGGGTACTGACCTAAAACTAGTCGTAGTCACACCAGATGCAGGACGACTTTATTATTCAGAGTTGAAATGATTCCCATAAAACCGAGAAAGATCATTGCATGTGTAAGAGGTCTTGGAGGAAGGCGCCCGAAAAAATCAAATAACTCTTCAGATTCCAGACTTTTTTTTTCTTTCTTTTATGGAGAGTCACGGTACGCTGGTGACGTAATCGGAAGTGTGCTGGTCTTGTATTTGCTTAGTTAGAGGCTCGAATCCCGCACTTCTCTCCAGTTCCCAACAGTGACTGTTACCTGCCCCAACAGTCCAAGCGCATCATAGGGCAAAGGTGACGGCTTCGGCCGCAGCTACGCGCCTTATGACGTAGGCTCCTCACCTGCTTCTTCACGGTTGTTAAAGGATTTGAAAGTTGATATCTACCCCTAACTTCGTCTAGGACTTCATTAGCCTTCCTTGTCTCACACCTCAGCCTTCAGGTCTCCTATATATCATGCCCAAAGACCTCGGAAAACAAATCCCCTCCCCCCCAAGCAACCTTCTCCTCCTCTTTTTCCTCCTCCACTTCCTCCACTCCGTACCCTGCCCAAACAATTCCACCTTTTCCATCCACTTTGTTCTGAGTTCTCCACAACCTCATCCCGCCCACATGAAGGTTGGAGCAGACGCAGGCACCACGGCTGGAGAAGAGGGCGAAGACGACACCACATTTTCAGGGGCTCAGTCCAATCGGGTTGGCAGCAGCAGAGCCAGGAGTGGTTACAGTGGGTGAAGGAAGTGTGTATGTAAGTAAACACACACACACACATACACTGCCCAGTGCTGAAATTATTTCAGTATCGCTGCGCTTCGAGTCGTTACTCCAACTCTCGTGGGCGGGGAGTTGGGTGTGTGTGTGCGTGTAAGGTCATAGCATTACCCATAGATCGTTCATACGAGTTCTGAGCTCTCTTCCGGAAGGGAAACAGCTGTCGATCACGAGTCCAACACGTGATCGAAAGACCAAGGTGAATCACACACACACACACACACACACACACACACACACACACACACACACACACACACACACACACACACACACAAGAAGAGCACCATTTCATCCATGGTGAACATTATTAATTCAATTTAGTCTAATCCTAAATCTAACAAAAATTCATTGTTAATGTATCACTGTTAACTCAATAAACCTATTATTATAATCATTATGTTATTATTACAAACTCTCTCTCTGTCACACGCGCACACACACAAACAGATGCAGTGGATATATAGAGACGGACCCCACGATTTGTGTATTACAATTAGGTAAAGAAAGAGTCAGAGCGGCATGGATTGTATGCACAGGAAATCATGTGGGATTGAAGAATTGTATTGTTGAATTTTCCCTGTGGGGGAATTCAGTCAGGCGAAAAAGGATACGGAAATTAAAGACACTCAGAGTTTCGATAGTTGGTAGCAATAATGGCATTGTCATTCTTCATTATCATTATCAACTCTTCATTGCTTTCAAAATCAACCAAGAGTTCCGTTAATGTTTTTTTAGGTTATTCTTTATCAACCTAACACTGTCACTATTGATTAAATTTAGGCATTGTCAATATATATCTATTGTGAATGATGATGAAATGGATTATATATTGTTGATATACATTTAGTGTGCATAGGTTCTTTAAACAAAAGGAAGTTGGATTCACGTAACAATAGAATTGGCATGGAGGCGAGGCAGGGAGACCTGGAACGCTACTTAAGCTTCATTGAAGTTTCCAACGAGGAGAGGCAATCAAGCCGTGACCTCTTCACAAGAACACAAGAATATAAGAATGGAAGAGACTGCAAGAGACCGTAAGGCCTACAATAGACAGTGCCATGTCCCTTACCATCTGTCATCCCTACCCATAAAATTATATTATCTCCTCCTTAACCAATAGTTTTAGCTCTTACTACAGAATTTTGTATTACGAGCTGCATGTCAAGCTTCCCTTCATGAAGAGTATGGGAAAAAAGTTATAATGGATGACTGTAAAATTTACATGAAAGAAATATTTTCCGCTGATATTCATAGATACCTTCCCTTGGATGTTTCACAACATCGCCGGTTCTCTGTACCTAGTATTACAATAACGTTAGCCGCATGTGTTTTCATTGTCGTCTTTATGAGCCCCTGCGGAAAATGCTCGATTAATGTAGCAAGCACAGAAACTATTGGTTGCTGTAAGAGAAGGTTAGATAACTTTATAGATGGGGATGATAGCTGGTAATGGACATAAAACTGTCTAGTGTAGGCCTTATGGTGTCTTAAAACCTCCTTCATTCTTATGTTCTTATTATATTGCCTCTGGAACGAAGTTGGTTATCTGACAAGTTAACCACGCCAGAGTTGCCCCATGGTGGGGGAAGGGTGTAACGTGCATTCGCTCGACTTGGCTGATCTTGAAAGCGGTGTTGCTCTTTGCAGTCCCTTGGTCTGGAAGGAATTTGGGGGACGGGGGGGTGGGGTGGGGGGCTAGTCTGAGGGGTTGTAGGTCGTTTTACCCGCGGGGGGAGTGCATAATGCATCTTGACTCCAGGGTGGGCTTTGTGGAGTGTGGGTGGTCCGTGTCGTAATATGCTTGAAGGAGGGCTGAGCTACGGTCGCACGTGCAAGTGTATCTCCGATTTAACCCTTTTTGTTTCCGATATGCTTCGTCGGAGATGACGATGTGCAACTGTTTTCGATCTGACAATGTTGGGTTGGTAAGGCTTTTGTAACTATTTAACTGAGTACCTGTAGTTGTTGTTGCTTTAAAATGCTCGTTAGAAAAGTATTTTTGTGTTAAATGTATTTCATAATATATTCTAATATGCCTTTGGATAAGAATACCAATTTCTAAATTTTCAATCAACCTTCCCTTGAGGTATTTAACCTTCAAACAAATACTGCTCAACCATGAACAGACTGTGCTTCTTTCAAATTTATATATTTGTTACTTGAGATAACAGAGTGATATTTTCATATGCAAGCCGATACAACTGTTTACACTATAATTGAGTGAAAAATATTGCATTTGAAGGTCACATTTTTCCTAGAGGAAATGACTAAAGACACACGACTTGAAGGCTAAAATGCCTCGTTCTTTCAAATCAAACAAAATAACATTGACATAGAAATGATTAGTCGAGGAATAGACATAGGAAAATAATTTCTGCGAGATCTGATGTGTCTGCCATTGCTGTCATTTATTTACTCCAGATTTTGCCATTAGATGGGATGATGGCAGCGTTGATAGTTTGTTCGAGTTTAATGCTACACCGTGTGACCAGCAGGGTTGGCAGGCTGTTGTAATTATGATTACATCTGCATTGACATCGTTGATATACTTGTAGATGTTACCGTAACTTTATGTTTTGATTTGGTGCGAGTTGGATGCAAAAATGAAGTACCTCTTCAGCTTGCTCTATGTGGATTCCAAAACCCCATGGAAAAGAACATTCTTGAGTAAATATTAGAGGCATCAATTTCCTTAGCGCAACCATGTGGTTGAAGCTGTAGATGCTGCTGCATTGAAGCAGTCGAATTTAACAAATAGAAAAAACAACAACAACATTACGAAGCAACTGCTGCATAAAAAGTGATACCAAATACTCAACAACAAAGGTCATCCGTTCATAATAGTTCTCGTAATCCGGCTCGAGACTTCTCATGACTGCACCTAAGAGTCTTTCAATGAACGCTTGGCCTTGGCGCGAGCAATGTTGGCACAGCAGGACAACGCAAGAAGAAGGCGAGGAACCTACACCAGGAGGCGCGTAGCTGTCACCTTTGGCCTATGCGACTGGACTCTTGAGGCAGGAAGCATTCACTGCTGGAAATCGGGGAGATATGCGGGATTCGAACCCCTAGCTGAGGAAATGCAAGATCATCACGCTTCCAGTTGAGCCACCAACGAACTGGAAAATGGAAATCTACATTATACAACGCGCTGTTGAGTTGACTGGTTAGATTAGTGGTTGACTGATCGGTTGGCCATCCATGGCACTCCAACGGTTCGTCCACGTGACCTCTTATCAAGGAAAGGAAACGGTTTAACAAGTTTAAATCATGTTGGTCATGTTCTGTATGGTGTGTCCCATAAGACTCGGGCATTAGGCGTCCTCTTAGAAGGGAGGGCAAAAGTAAATTGGTGATGTAAGAGAATATTTTCAAAATCCCCCTTCAGGGACACAGTGCAATTTAGAATAAATTTATTTAGTGCTATTCCCAGAGAAGAAGATGTCTCGTGGATAATAGGGTGTATCATATGAGAGCTACTATAATTCATCCACTTTGATAATGTCAGAGAAGTCCAACCCTCTCTATCTTGGCCAGTGATTGGCTTGCATGTCTTCAAACAGATGGAGAGGTATTGTGGACAGATTAGGATCTGGATCTGCAGAGGATACTTTCGTATCGTCCAATCACCGAACAGGATATCCCATTGGTGGGCGGGGCCTCTTCGACATTATCAGAACAAAGAAAATGAAGCCACAAGGAAGACAGATAACTAGATCTAGTGTTACGTAATGAACGATCTGGAAGCGCCTTGGGATGATCTAGGACAGATGATCTAGTGTCCCCATGGACCTGTGTTCCAGGATTATTCAACTCCTTTGTCGTCGAAGGAAGGGAAAGGGGTAGGGATAGCCACAGTAATGAATTAAATAATCCTCTGGCCAAGAGGGTTTGAGCGTCGCTAGTTGCGACGAAGGTCGAGGTGACGGTAGTTCGAACCCTGCCACCGGCGAGTTAAACTAAGAGTATGATTAATTAAATTCCACACTATAAAATCCTCTGTAAGGAGCATCGTCCTAACCTCCTGATAGCGGGTGGGGGGGGGGGGTTCGCGACGCTAAACCGAATCATCGTTATCACATATAGATTAAAGTCTAACCCAGTACGGAAGGAGTTAAACGGAGTGCACCAGAGGAGAATAAGATCGTCTGACATCATTCATGATAACTGAAAAAGTGGTAACCGAGGTGAAAGGGTTGAACTGAAAAGGACGTGAGAAAACTAAACAACTAGTACAGTCCTTATGGTCTCTTGGAGTCTCTTCTATTCTTATGTGTCACTGTTGGGGATTACGTCGAGTTGGTTTAGGATACGGAGACTCTTTTAGTCTGTTGGCAGCTTCGACCGTAGGTAGACGCCTCATTTTATAAGAGAGATATTTGATTTTGATAAATGAAGAAAGCATCATGAGATATGTAGGAAGTGTTGTATCCTAATGTATGATGATCTTCAAGATGCTACGATTGGTGATCCTGCAAGACGGACGTAAGTGAGGATCCTCTCCATACCGCCCATCCTTAAGACCCATCAACCTCTTCATCTCCATCTGGAGATGCAGTCCCGAGAGGCCGACACTCGGTGTCCTGACTTGAACCAAGATCTCTCTCTCTCTACCAGGTTTTGTTGCATTTCTTTCATCTTTTCACTTATGGGAAACTGAAAATCGGCAGCTGCTGCTCTCCTACTGCAAGCCGATGATACTGAAAGCCACACGCTGATACGATAGAGGTAAGCCCAATGTTTCCTTCCAGAGAAGTTTATTGGAGGACCCGGGGACCGTTGCCTGCCGCTGTGGGCTGTTTTCATTGAAACTCGAGGCAGTTACTGTCGTTGTCATTGTTATTGTTAGTGCTGTTACTGTTATTGCTATTCTTGATATTGTTTTTATTACTACTATCGTTACCATTATCATTATTACTATTATTATTACTTTTATTATCATTATCATTATTATCATTATTATTATTACTTTTATTATTATTATTATTATTATCATTATTATTATTACTTTTACTATTATATTATTATTATTATTATTATTATTATTATTATTATTTTTGCTATTATTAATTAGCAGCACTGTATGGGGAAGAAACCTAGAACATAAGAGAGGAAGAGGGGAAGAATGAAATGCCTGAGAGGTATGGTAGGGGTTACTAAGCTGGATAGAGTGAGAAACGAGAAGGTGAGGAGGAGAGCGGGGGTGGAAAGGGAGTTGGGAGATAGGGTTGATCAAAGAGTATTAGGATGGTTTGGATACATGGAAAAAATGAGTGAAGAAAGATTAGTAAAAGAAGTGTAGAAGGCAGAGGTGGATGAGTGAACATGAGGGGGCGACCAAGGATGAGATGGATGGATGGGGGTAAAAGAGGGGGATATCTGTTGAGGAAGGGAGAAGACAGGAGATAGGGGTGAGTGGAGAATAATTGTGTATGGATGATGCAATGATGAATAGAAGGGAGGGGGGTTAGGGAGTATGTGTGAATGATATTCCGACCCACCCCGAAAGGATTTCTCCCCGTCTTCTCCTTTTCTACATGAGGGGACTGAGAGGGGGAGGGTTGCCGATTAGATGAAGCGGCTTGCTGTGGATGTGTTGTGTCTTGCTGCATTGCATCTGACCCAGGGCAGTGGGCGAGATACAGGGATGGCCCGTCATCCAGGAAGAGCCAAGAAAAGAGGGAGGAAAGAGTGGTGAATGGGAGTGGAGTATGTGGAGATGAAATGAGTGGGAGTGGATTTATACCTTCGACTTTGGCTAATTCCCATGTAAGGGGAAAAACCCTTGGTATACCAGTATGCATGTATGCATTATTATTATTATCATTATTATTATTATTATCGTTATCGTTAATGTCTCTTAAAATCATTATTATTACTACTATTACTATTAATGAATTTGTTATAAGGAAAAAGCAGCATGTGTACTACGAGAGCTAATGCAGACACATTATTTATGAGTTAAAGAATTTTTTTTTTGTAGATGACTGGAAGATAGGTGAGGAGCTTACACCAGGAGGCGCGTAGGTGCGTCACCCCTGCCCTATTATGCGCTTTAGGGAATGTTGGGGCACGTAATTTACAGTTTCTGCTGGGAATCGGAGAGGAGAGCGCCGCTGCGATAACAGTGGAGGGGGTATGTGTGCAGTAATGGCATATTCAATAATTACCAGAGTAAAAGAATATTCTAAAATCCACGATATTTGGAAACGGGGAATCACATGTTACTTGAGAGGCGATTTAATCCCACAAATTTTTGAGGTTGTGCCGCGACGATGTCCAACGTTGTTTGTGTAAGTTTACGACAAACTTATGTCTTTCTTAATGGAGGAACAAGACAAGAACGCTCTGTCTGTGCATCGCAGCTTCGATGTCTGGCTGCTGCTGCTGCTGCTGCTGGAGCTGCAGCTGCACACAGGGACAACGAGCAAATGAGTTTCTTTTTTTCTCTCTCTCTGAACCTCCAAGATTATGTCCGCGAAGACCTTGGGGCAAACACGGCGAGTATGTTATGTCGTCCCCGGCCCAAAGTCACACAGGCCAGCCAGTGATGCATGTTGCAGGCGAGGCTTAAAACGGGTAACACATGGATCGCAGTCCCAGTGTGGATGAAAGAGGTTGAAGGGAGATATTCGGTCAATAACAAGGCCGGATGAGGAATGATAAACGTATGAGTAGTTGAATAATAAAATATGACGACAAATGGATGAGTAAACTAATGTAGGAGTAGAGGAGCAGGGGGGCAGTCAGTTATAAGCGCGTATCTCATATGGAATTTGTGTATTGGCAATCTCTAAGAGGAACATGCTGAGGATGGGTACAGAAAAGGAATGTAGTACTTTGCTAAGGGAGTTAAAAAGAAAAAGAGCAAGAAAAAGAGGGAGTGTATTTACTTTTGTATTTACATAATTGTAGTATACAAAAAAGGAACAACGTTCGTGGGGGTCTTGTCTTTTACTCTCCATTTCTCATGCTCGATTACAAATTCTGTGTGTCTATGCGCGCGCGCACGTGTGTATTTACCTAGTATTATACGGGAAGTGGAACTATACTCGTGGTATGTGTGTGTGTGTGGTCTCCAGGAGCTTAAGAAAGAGCAATGCATAAGTAATGGGATTATAGATTACGAAAGCAGTGAAACCACCTCTCAGCATTCCGCGTGGTGTCGTGTATTTTGGTGTTATGCTTATCCATACATTCTACATGATACGATAATTTGTGACAGTAAGTCAAGGAAGGCCAGGTTTAATTTTTAGTTAGGTCAGGTTAGGTTAATACAATGGTTCTGAGGTCAGGAAAGAATCAAAAGTTAGGGAAGGAACCTTTTGCCTGCTGAAAAGTTAAAGGAGTTAAGGCACTCGACTCAAGCAGTTGAAATTGGTGGCAGCGGTGGGACGCCCCAAGGGTCCGCAAACTAAGATTTTTTTCTTTCTTTTTTTTTCTTTTTTGCGCTGCGCAAGACCAGCCACAATAGAGTCAAAATATTTCAGTACCGTACTGCGCTATAAAAGTTTTCTTATAAATACCAGGCAATTCAATTCGAATGCTTAGAGGTGCATCCTCGACAAATGAGGTCTCGATCTCTCGAAGACACGCCCCTGGATTTGGCCCATTATCTGAATAAAGCAGACTGACGTTTGCTACAATACAAGTGACACAATACCTCATGATATAATGAAAGTTGTAATAGGTTTAAGTTGGACAGATTTAGGTGAAGGGAATAGACAAGAACTGGTCTACCAACAGAGTGGTTAACGAATGAAATAGACTTAGTAACCATTTAGTGAGCAATGAAACAATTGGTTGCTTTAAAAGAAGACTAGATAATTCTATGAATAGAGATGAAATGTGGTAAGGAACATGGAACTGCTTTGTGTAGGCCTTGTGGTTTTTTGTATTTTTGTATTTTCCCTGTTCTTACGTTCTTATGTTCCTCCTCAGTATTGCACAAGCATAGCATAGGGGCTCCCCCTCTCCCGCCTCCTCCTCTTCAGGTCCGGCGTGCGAGGCCGGGCGACAAGCACATCACGGATGTTTGGTCTTCGTCACACCTCTTAGTCCGTCTGTAAAGTAACTTTTCCAAAGGCTTTCGTTCAGAGCCATTCGGTTCCTTAGGGCTATGTCCAAATATTTCTGACTTAAAAAAATAGAATTTTTGCCATACTGATTTTTTTCTTAGTAAAGTTCTTGCATGTGCTTGTGCACACGTGTGTGTGTGTGTGTGTGTGTGTGTGTGTGTGTGCTTGCATTTGTGGTTACAGAAATGACGCGTTTGTGTACTGAGGTTGAAGCTCATATATGTATACACTTATGTGTACACTTGCGTGTACACATAGGTATACAGTTATGTTCATGCCTTATCACACCATTAACACCTCACCAGTCTGAAAAATAAAACTTTCACCAAAATGGCGGTTCGGCCAGGGGTCCTCCTCTTCCTCAACCTCCTCCTCCTCCTCCTCCTCCTCTCCTTCACTTTGAATTCTATCGTCACCTGAACTTTTCGTTTCGAGTCGCTATCAATCTCACCTGGGACGGAATATCCTGTTTCACTGCAAGTATCTTGTTTCAATTTCCCGTTTCATTCTCAGTTTCTTCATTTGCCACTGGTTCTTACGGAGGAAGAAGGGGAGGAGGAGATGGAGGAGGAGGAGGAGGAGGTCGAATTTAGATTCCTTACAAGACTCGCAGTAAAGGATTTAAATTGGATTAATTTGGATTTCAGAAGGGAATGGACAAGAACTAGTTTAGCAATAGAGTGGTTAACGAATGGAATAGACTTAGTAACCATGTAGTGAGCGCTGAAACTATCGGATGTGTATAAGAAAAGGTTAGATATATTTATGAATGGATGATGATACACGGTAACGGACATGGAAATGCCTTATGGTCTCTTGCAGTCTCCTCCATTTTTATGTTCTTTAGAGGGGGAGGAGGAAGAGGAGGAGGAGGAGGACTAGGAAAAGGAGGAGATGGGACTTGTACAACAAGTATTTTTTTTATCGTGCCTTCTGGTCCACCAGTGTCGCTCACAGCCGACTGAAGAAATCGGGAAACAATCGCAAAAGGGCATCGCATGTCGGGGCTCGGGAATGACAGGGTGGACAGATGTGATAACAGTGTATCTGTGTGTGTGTGTGTGTGTGTGTGTGTGTGTGTGTGTGTGTGTGTGTGTGTGTGTGTGTGTGTATCTATGTGTGTATGTATTTGTGCATGTGTGTGTGTGTGTGTGTGCATGTGTGTCTGTATATATCTATGTGTGTATGTATTTGTGCATGTGTGTATATTATCATTTTTGTGTTGTTATACATATGTATTATGGATATATGTGTGTACACATGTACGTACATCTATGTAGTGCGTATATGTATTTGCAATTGTATGTATGTTCTCACTGTATACGCATGCATATATGCATTTTATATACATATGCACATGTTTGTATAAACATATGCACATAGACATGTGCATGTACATGCGTATGTATACGTATATATATTTATATATATATATATAAATATATTTATATATGTATGTGTTTGTGTGTATGTTTAGGTATATATATAGATGTATATATGTGTGTGTGCGTATATACTCGTACACTATGTACATGTGTGCGTGTAGGTGCGTGTGATTGGGTTTGAATATGCATTATGTGTACTGGTTGTGTGATCCTGTATTTCATTATATGTGTTCTATATATATCTATATTTGTGTGTGTGTGTTTGTGTGTGCACATATGTATCGAGGCATACATTCAGAAATTGATACGTGGTCAAGCTAAGGACTCGAACCCC
>NC_134817.1:26789696-26812196 GCF_046742065.1 Oratosquilla oratoria | reverse complement strand
TACTGTAGTCCCCCCTTAAGTTATTATTTTTGTAACATATGAATCAAAATAATTAAACAAACCATTGTATGTGTTCATATATATTATTTATATTTGTGAAATTAATGTTGCCACAAACCATGATAGCTTTTGTAAGAAAAAATCATGCAAATGTAAAATGATTGTATAATTTTACCAAATGTTGAAATATTGCTTATTTTCATTTAATTTTAGTGCGGCGGAAATTTATTATTTACAAACTTCCTAGGTTTTTCCAAATAAACTCCTATAACCATATATATTCTGAAGATAAATAAAGTAGATACATTTCTTCACCTTTTAGCTGTAGGTATTTATTGTCAATCCACACACACACTCACACACGCACGCAAAAGACTGTGCACATGATGTTTGTGTATGCATGTATTTTCAAACTAGGGTTTCCAAACCTTCGGGTAGGGGGGCGCACATCTGGGAGGGGGAGTGTTTAAAGCTATATTTCATTTGAAAATATTTTGGTTAGGGTTAAGGGTAAAAGTTAGGTATGGTATGGTTAGGTTAAGGATTATTCACGAACTCGCAGCAACGCGCGGGTAATTGGCTAGTATATGTATAATACATACAGTCTTTACATACGTGTGTGTGTTTTTTGTGCACGTACATAGATATATGTATGGATATATACGTTTTATGTGCATGTGTAAATGCATGTCTGTGAACGTGTATACGATTATATGTGTTTGTGTGTGCATATAACTGAGTGCATGTACATGCGTCTATGTGCCTGTGTGTTGACGTGCGTGTACGCTTGTATTTTGGGTATATGTACATGTATTTACCTAGCTGTGTGTTACGAGAAAGGGAGCTATGCTCGTTGTCTCCCGTCTCTGTATCTTGCAGTATCTAAATTGTGTGTGTACGTGGGTACATACATTGTGTATGTGTGTATACGTGCATGTGTACATGCAACTCTTTCGTATATGACTATGTGTCTGTGTTCCTAAGTATATGCATATATATATATATATATATATATATATATATATATATATATATTATATATATATATACACACACACACACACACACACATATATATATATATATATATATATATATATTATGAATATATTATATATATATACACGAGTATACGTGTGCGTGTATATATATATATATATATATATATATATATATATATATATATATGCGCGCGCGTGTTCCAATGTACGCCTTTGCGTGCGTATGTGTGTGTGCATTTAGGTGTATATATGTATGTATGCATGTATATATATATATATATATATATATATATATATATATATGTTGAGACATTCTGACAGGTTGACGGAAGTGGAGTAGGAAACACAGGAGTCTCCGTCTGAGTTTATTCCTGACTAGTTTCGCAGGTATGCTTTTTCAAAGCATACCTGCGAATCTAGTCAGGAATAAACTCAGACGAAGACTCTTGTATTTCCTACTACACTCACGTCATATATATTATATATATATATATATATATATATATATATACATACACGCACACACTCACTCACTCACACACACACACACACACACACACACACACACACACACACATATATATATGTCTGTGTGTGTGCTTGTATTCACGTGTACGCCTTTGCATTAGTATGTGTGTGTGCGTGCGTGCGTACGTGTGTGTGTGTGTTCATGTGTATATTCGTGTGTGTCAGCAAACTGCGTGCATTGCCACGCGCGAGAACCACCCTACACGTACCGAAGACTCGAGGAGGAGGAGGAGGAGGAGGAGGAGATTGTCCCTGAGTTCCTTAGGGCGACACGACATGGGGCGGCGTTCACGACCGCGGGGCGGAGGGTCCTCAGCATGCAAGAGGGACACAAGGTCGCGCATGCAGCACTTACTGGACACGACGAAGGGCCAAGGAGTTGACACCAAGCACCACGTGTGCGTGCGTGCGAACAGACGAGATCGTTTTCCTGACGAAGGCACTTGGAGGAACGTTGTCCTACCTCCTCAGGAGCTCGTGAGGATAGGAGGAATCTCGGAGCTGACCGACAGCTTGCCGGTCCGGGAGACAGACAAACGACCTGAGAAAGCCACAGCCTTGGGCCCACCTCGTCCCAGGTGGCTGTGGGTGTGCACTGGTCACAGTCTTGCAAGGAAAACTAGTCGTACTGAGCTCGGTTTTGGCACGTTGGTCTGTCTCCTTCATTTCTCTATTCTTCGTTTGTTTCTGGTGGATCAGTGGTACGAAAGGATCCCATTGTTTCAGTTGTCGTTGGCGTCATCGCAAAAATCGGGCGATAACTGCGGACGACATGACGTCATTCAGAATCGGCGACTTCGTGCGTCCGACCGCCTAGGTGGCTGCAGGTGGGCAGGCAGTGGTTTGCCAACAAAAATAAGCATTTCCGAGGCAATAACTGGTTTTCGACCAACCACTCGTTAATTGTCCGCAATCGAGAGCTTTCGGATGCATCTGCGGCGCTCACCAGCTCTCCTTTCGCCTTCGAGAAAGCCAGGGGAAGGGATCGACGAGAAAGAAGAGGAGGAGGGGCAGGAGGAACTAGTGAAGCAGGAGGAAGAGAAAGAATAGATGGAGGGGCAGGAGGAACTGGTGAAGAAGGAAGAGGAGGAGGAGAAGGAGGAAGAGGAGGAGGAGAAGGAGGAAGAGGAGGAGGAGAAGGAGGAAGAGGAAGACGAAGAGGAAGATGAGGGGGAGAAGGAGGAGGAAGCGTCCAGGGTGGGACAGAGCGCCCCCACAGACAAGACTGACCACCCGGGCGACAGGTGGCCGGCGTCTAGGTGGGTAGCCAAGCCGCCACGGGAACAAAGACATCTTGCAGGGCGAAGACAAATCACACCAATGATGTGTTCATTGTCTTGCAGGAGTAACCCCTTGGCATTGTGTCATTAGTCTCCTACATGCGTAGATTAGCTCCTGCCTGTTTTTGAGGTGGAGTTAAGACCGTCCTCGAGGACATTCGGAAAGAGAATCTTAACATCAGTGACGACACCGGCGACTGAGAAGAAATGTAAAGAAAGATTTTTGATCTGCTCGACCGTGACACTGACCTGCCACTAACTGTGCATTATGATGTCCAAGTCCTGATAAATATCCATTAAAATGCTCAGTTTCAATAGCCCCCTTTTATACACGACTATCATTTCATCTGCCTCCAGACTTCCCATAAATACCTATCCCGAGCGAGCGGGTGGTCTGTCCTAGGTAGTCCATAGTCCACGATGGCACCCGCCCACCACCTATCAGCCATTAGCTGACAGTCACTGGCACCCGCTCGGTTTCATCTGTCCACGGGTGACGACCACCAGTTTTTCAATTCCAGTATCAGACATCAACCCGTTTCGGCCTGTCCACTAGAACATTAGGGTTCAACTGTCACTATATATCCCTCTCTCTGTCTTGCTGTCTCTACTTCTCTGTCTTTTGCTCTCTCCCTCTGTCTCTTGTTATATTCATCTCTTTGCTTCTTCCTATCTCTGTCTCTTGCTATCTCTATATTCCTTCCTCTCTCTTTTTTTGACCATTATACGAATGCGTATGTCGTAGACCAATTAAGACAAACGTCTTGCCGCTGTCTAAGCTATATTTCTATCACTTCTGCCTGTTTTTCCAACAACCTACTTGCCTTCCTTCTTCGGCTTGCCATTGCGCTTGATGCATTTTAACTTAATTGCTCGTCCCTTGATATATATATTTTTTCATATTAACTTGTAAATCTTCAACTCTTGAGTCTCGATGGAGACTTCGAGAACCTTCGAGTGACAAATTTTCTTTCAAGATCGGCCTTAACTTCTCAGAGAATAGATAATAACATAAGAATGGAGGAGACTGCAAGAGACCATAAGGCCTACACTAGGCAGTTCCATGCCCCTTACCACCTTCCATCCCTATCCATGAAGTTATTTGATCAGCCGTTAACTACTCTGTTGGTAAACCAGTTCTTGTTTATTTCCTTCTTAAACCTAAATTTGTCCAATTTAGATCATATCGCTCATTGGTTTATCATTCTTGGTAAAATATACATATTCATATGTAGAAAAATATGAATCAATTGAAATAAAAAAAATCGATCAAGTTTGAAATTAGAAACCAAATTTTCTGGTACTTGTGAGCAGAAAATCCCTAAGTTCAAACGAGCGGTTTCTGTATCATTAATGACTTCAGGCATTATATCAGGTTAAATTGATGAAATGGCCAACTCACATTCGGGAGCTGTATTGATTTCATTATGGAAACCTTAAAATTGTTCCATCCAATTGAAAGATGATAAATCCTCCCTTATCGACCAAGAATTCGATCAGGCTGGGGCTCTCCAACACAATTACGTAATTAAATCATCAGGTTCTGCCCTAACGAAAGTCCAAATGTGGGATTGATTATCCTGATGTAATACATCACACTGTTGTCCTCGCATACAAGAACAGGAAATGAACGTTTTAGACGCCACTAAGCGCCTCTTGGCGTAATATTCAAGTCTACTTAGATCCACGTTTACCAAAAATGTATGGCCTCACACGGACACTTGAAGAAAGTGTGTGTGTGGGGAACTACTCCATGAGTTAGAACATAAGAATGTAAGAGACCATAAGGCCTACACTAGGCAGTTCCATGTCTATTACCACCTGCCATCCCTACCCATAAAGTTATCTAACCTTCTCTAATACAACCAATAGTTTCAACCCTCACTACAAGGTTACTAAACCCATTCCATTCGTTAACCCCTCATCTAATTGCAACATTTCATTATTTCCAGATTTTCGTGTTCGCAATCCACGAAAGCCGTTATTTTTATAGATATCATGATTCTGTATATTTAGTGGCATTACCTCCCCCTATAGACAGAACTGGACTATGGGCTTTGAAATACCAGGGACAGAACGCCCGATCGCGTGGGATTGGTTTTTTTTTTGTGGGAAAGGAAGAGTAGTCTGTAAGAAAATTAAATAACAGTAGTGTATAAAAGGGGGTTATTACTACTGAGTACTTTTAGGTTGGAATGAATTGATCCAAGGAGGACTCCAGCAGATGACGAAACGAAGAGAACCAGCTCAGCTTTCGTTCTGACCGCCAAGACAGACCCAAGGTGTTGATTACAAAATTGAAAATTCTCGTAATCGGAAGCGTGTTGGCCTCGCCTTCGCTTTGTTGTGGGTTCCAGCCCCCGCACTCTTCTCAGACTGTTGCCTGCTCCAACAGTCCAAGGGAACAGGTCAAAAAGGGCCCACTGGTAAAGAATTCTAATTTGCGTTTTGATGTGTTGATGCCACGAACTGTGTAGTGCTGCGCGGTTCTGTGAACACCCTCAAGTCATCCACGGCATATATCAGATTTTATCTTTTACTGTTGTTGCCCTGACCCTGATGGATAAAGTAATTTGACGGCAACAAAATTGATTTATTTTTTATTTGTTAATTTAACCCTTTGAGTGTCGAGTGTACCTCTCACCTGAATAAAATCGCTTGGAGGCAGGCAGAATAAGAGAAAAGTAACGATTTTCTTAAAAAAATAATTCTTATTGTGGGATATTTATATAGGGGTATATAAAATACTTGGTTTTACTTTAGCGTGAGGCTTACAGCAGTATCCGTAGTTTATGCTGTAAAATGACCTTTCGTGGTATGATTTCAACTTGTGTTTCTGATTAACCTAATCTAACCAAGCTAACCTAACCGAACCTAACATGAAAATAATTTGTCAGTTTCAATATATCATAGGCCAGTTTCAGGTGTCCGTTGTCTTGAGGTATCACGGGCCAGGCAGGTGTTAATCAGGGTCTGCTCCGGCGAGGAAGCGAGTGTCGGGGACCGATGACGGCTCTGTGCGGTGAGAACGGGCAACGCGTGGAAGGTCGACGGGGGTGATGTAACGGACATGATGGGGTGTGATGAACAAGGGGCCAGGTGGCGGGAGGATGGGGAGGGCGTGGGAGGTGCCAGGTACAGGGATCCGAACGTGGTGCTTAGAACTCAAATCCCATTGCAGATGATGTTATCAGTGTTTATTTGCATTACTTGTCACAATAGGTTCCGATCATAGATTGCCACGTCTACATTCTTAGGTAGACTGAAGTCGGATCATGAAATAATACTTAGCAGTGATCTAGAACTTAGAAAACTTGTTGTCTCTCCAGTTGTGTTTAATGAGAATCATTCACAAAGGCTGAATGAGACAGTTAACCACAATTCACGCCATAAGTTTACAGTGACTGTACTCTATCATAATCTAGCAGTTCTTTTTTACTACTTGAAGTTAGGCTTTCGCTAAGTTTAACCTTGGAGCGTAGCTATTTTTGAGTGACGTGTTGTAAATTATATTGTGTTTGACTGAAGGCGCAATTACCGTTTTGAAAACGTTATCGGGAATTTCAAATCTGATAAAACGTAACGGACCTGGAAGAATGTGGACTGGTTTCTTCGTTTTTTTGTTGACAAGTGATCTCATGTAATCAAAGTGGGCTGTAATTTGTTCTCTCCAAAAAATATTGCCTTAGCTTAGCTTAAAAATGCAAACCGAGTCACTGAACTTAGGAACTTAAATCGTTTAAGTTCAGGCAACTTAATCTGAAAACACCTGAGCTACATTGCAGGTCTCTCTAATGTCTCTCTTGGCCAATACTCCTTCGCTCGTAGTTCAAACTACCTCAAGTTGAGAACTGACCTCCAAAGCCTTAAACTAACACTTGCTGACGTAAATGGGCATATAACTCATAAACACCTTCCAGTAGTTTGGAAAACCTACTATTTTGTGAGATCTTATAGCTTCATTCGGTCTTCTACTTGTCTGCACAATCTATGCTGATGAATGTTTCCTGGCATAAAAACTAAAAAAGTATATATGATATGGCCGGGTAACATTTTGCTAACATATGCTCATCAACACGGACAAAAAATAAGATATTGTAAAATAAACAAATAAAAATGTTCGAAATTGGAACACTGAACACCACTGACGAAAATTTGTGCCCAGTCTTTCCAGCCTGAATAATTTTCGTCATGCACTGGGCAGCTGGGGTATATTTACATCCATTTTCCTGCAATCGACTTCTCTATCATGCAGTATCCTGAGCCACCTATCATTATAACCACAGAATAATCTAATCTTGACCGGCATCCAGGAGAATTAATTAGTCGCTCCTAGTCTTCGTGCAGTCCAGAGCAACATGAACAGTCTTGCTCTTCTGCACTGGGATCAACATTTAAAACCGTTCTTCATTAAGATCCACCAACCTGTTAGAACTTAAAATCCTGTCACCGATTCAGCAGTCTTGAATCCAACAAGCATTTTCTTTACTGGTTCGTACTGGAATTGTCCGGTGTCTTCTATAGGGAACAGCATCTCTCTACGCCAGCCTGCGCTGGCCTGGACCAGACTGCAGTAGCCTGCACAGGATGCACTGATCGATCCATCTATTGTGTGGAGCCAATGGTTGTCAGTTCCATAATAATTTGATATTATGGTCATAACCCACCGTCATCATCGCCATAAATCACTTTCATCATTGTCATTATTAATCGCTCTAAGCGCCAGAGCCCTTCGTTCACATCTTATCGACTCCGTTGCCACAATAGTGTCGTCTTGTTGTGATGCATTTCTTCGTCGTCTGTTCCGCTACGCATCGTCGATGTTGTCGTTGACTAACGTCTTCATTGTTGCACAGATATCCTCTCCGTCGTCGCAGTTCAGCGTAGACAGTGTCAACTTTTGTCGTCCCCTTTTTCACAATTGATCGTCTACCCTGTCGGTGTGCCCGGGAGATAAATTTTCAATGTTCTTAAAAAGTGTTCTCATAATTCATCGTCTACAGATTTAAATCTTATCGTCATCGCAGCCATAAAACATTATCCACTTTTTTCGTTTCAAGAGAGTCGTTGTAACAAAGATCATTTACTATTTTTTTTTTCGTTCTTTTCGTCGTAAAGTCAAAACAAACCTGCAGTGTCGAGTCCCAAAAGGATCTTCACTTGTACAAATATTCATCAAGTTTTCATTATTCTTCGCTCTGTTCGTCCAAGTTCGTCGCCTTTACTGTATTGGATTGTAAACGTCTTCGCTTAGATTATTATCACAGAGTAATACAACGCCATTGCCTTGCTTACTGTCATCATCCACCAATGTTATTTCCTTATTGGCATGAGTATAGCGTTGCCAACGCCGACACCCTTCAAATTTTTCTGCAGACTTCGTTTCTCCCATATTACATCGTCTCTGCTGCCATCGCCTGTCGTCGTCCTTGTCAGCTTTCATTACCTGCTCTGATGTGATGTTTACAGACAGGGCTTGTCATTTTGTCACTGTTCTTTCGCTGTTGCCATCGTCGTGAGTTGCCATTGTCGCTAGCGACTTTAACTCTTGACGAAATCATGAAGATCGTAGTTGATGTCTTCCTTTGCTGTTTTCTGAAGTCATGATTGCGTTGATTTATTCTGTGTGATTATTTTCTTTAGCTACCGAGTTGCTAGATTGTGATTTATGTTGGCCTCACTGTTCACAGTGGTTACGAGTCTCAATTACTTTTGTTATTGTTCCTACTGATGTTGCAGTTTTGCCTTCCACTACCGCTGCTCCTTCAAACTCGCCTTCACATCTATGACTCCATCTTTTCTGCACCCTGGGATAGAAGTGATGGTTAACTCTCATGAAAGAGTAACATCTCTTGATGTTCTCTACAGTCGCAGTGAAGAAATACAGTCGTTATCAACGTTATTTTTCATTTTCACTGTTTTTATATGTATGCATATATACGTATTTATGTATGTATGCATGGATGTATGAATATATGTATGTATGTGTGTAGGTATGGATGGATGTATTCAAGTTTGTATGTATGCATGTATGTATGCATGCATGTATGTATGTATACATGTATGCATGTTTAGTATGCATGTATGTATGTATGGATAGATGGATGCATTCATGTATGTATGCATGCATGTATGTATGTATGGATGGATGGATGGATGGATGGATGTATTCATGTAAATATGCATGTATGTATGCATGCATGCATGTATACATGTATGCATGTATAGTATGTATGCATGTATGTATGCATGTATGTACGTATACATGCATGCATGTATGTATGCATGTATGTATGTACGTATACATGCATGCATGCATGTATGTATGCATGTATGCATGTATGTATGCATGCATGCATATTTGTATGTATGTATGTATGTATGTATGTATGTATGTATATGTTCGTACTCCTGTATTTTAGGTAATTCTAAGGTACAATTTCGCCGCAAATAAATATGAAACGAAATATTCAAATGCGAAAATTGAAATAAAGAATATTCCTGTTTAATTTATATTTTTAAAAAGTCTATTTATTATAAGGACATTATTTTCAACAAGACATTAATTATCAGAAACTAGTAATGATATAATTATAGCGTTATCTTAATTTTGAAAATATAAGATTGATACATGACAAAAAAGACATAGTGTGTGTGTGTGTGTGTGTGTGTGTGTGTGAGCACGTGCCTGTGTGTCTGTCTACCTGTCTACATACCTACCCACCTGTCTGCCTGCCTTTTTCCTTCCCAGCCTGTCACCCGTCCATTCTGCACTCCCTCGATGTCACAGCGACGATTACCACTACTCCTGGTCGCTGGATGTCTTCTTCATGGTCATCAGCGCCTGCGCAGTCCATCATCGTTATTGCTGCTCTTAATCCGTTGGCGAAGTCACATTTCATCGTTACCACTGTCATTAAACCTCATCAGTTTTCGACCAAGAGGCCCCGTCGCTTCCTCAGTTACCGGGAGGAAACATAGATCCTTGGTGCAAAGAAGATCTCCCCGTGGTAGGCTGTGGGTCGTTGGGGTTCGACCTCGGGTCGCAACTATGGAGGTCTGGATTAAGTTTCCTCTTGTCCATGCCTCCTGAGCCACAATACACGTCCTGATAAGCATCCTTTGCAGTGCTCAGTGGTAATAGGCCCCTTTTGTACACGACAATCGTTTCATTTTCCCACAGACTTTTCTTCCCTCCCACAAAAACCGATTCCGCGAGCGCGGCTGGTGGTCTGTCCTATATAGGTACCAGTCCATAGTTCATAGTTGCCTCCTACTCGCTC
This sequence comes from Oratosquilla oratoria, assembly GCF_046742065.1. Lineage (NCBI taxonomy): Eukaryota > Metazoa > Arthropoda > Malacostraca > Stomatopoda > Squillidae > Oratosquilla > Oratosquilla oratoria. The sequence goes on along the minus strand of NC_134817.1, from coordinate 26,802,104 downwards.
CAAGTCTCACAACCAAGTGTTATTGGCGTCAGTTCTTAACCTTCCCCAATTACAGCTGAAATTCGTTCTCATTCTTTCCTCTTCACGTTTAAATATTTATCTATAATCTATCCATTATATATCTATTTACTTATTGATCTATTTGTTTATTTATCTATCCATCTATTTTTCATTTATCTATTTATCTATTTGATAGTTTATCTGTTTATTCATTTATTATTTAATTATCTATTTAATTGTTTATATACTTACTAATCTATGTATATAATGATCTTTATTTCTATTGATTGATTGACTAGTTGATTTATATATTTGTGTTTATTCATTGATTGATTAATCAGTTAACTTATTCACTATATATTCATTAACTTGTTTATTCATCTGTTCATTTTTAATTAATTTCTTTCATTATATTTGATCATTATTCTTTTAATCATGCTTCGTTATTGTCCGAAAGATGAGCAATCGTCCTATTCTAGTGCAAATCCACTTCACTAGATCAACGTTTCCCCATCTTATCTGGCCCTAGCTCTCCTTGTAGGCAGGTCTAAGCAACCCAGTACCTCCTGACTATATCTTATTACTAGAAGGGTAAAGCGCAAGTGTATGTGTGCGTCGCTTCCCAGCACCCGCTGCAATTGATTTCAATACCCCAGGTTGGGAAACGATGCATTAGAGGTCACACGATAGGCCACAACATCCAGGACGTAAACACCTTTGTTCCCAGACAAGAGACCCATCGTCCAGAAAGATTGGGGAGGGGCCGGATTTACCTACTTGTAGGTTTTATGCCAAACCCGTCAGTGGATCTCCAAATTTATAGAAATATGGCATATTTCAGTATCATATATATACCCCTACTCTTACTCTGTTGGTTGTCAGGCCGGACGGCTCTTCAACGCTTTCACTATGCCTCTCCAGATGGTTCTATCCTCTGCCAATTCTTTCCAGTCCTCTTCTGGTGCCACCCTCTCCACATCCTTCTCTACTCTATCCATCCATCTGTACCCGGGTCTCCCCAATGGTCGTCTGCCCTCTACTCCTCCTTCCATCACCTTCCTTGGTAGTTTGTCTGTCTCCATTTGGATGCAGTGTCCAGCCCACCTTGCTCCTTTCCCCCGGACTGATCTCTAATTTCCCTGTTATATCTTCGTCTCCATCTCCCTTCTTCATATACTGGGTCGAGCATTCTTCTCAGGATATTGTTTTCAAAGATCTCCAGGCTCTTCTCCCTTTGTTTTTTCAGTGTCCATGTTTCACATCCGTACAGGACTGTTGGTTTTATTACAGTGTTTTATGTTCTCATCTTAGTTCTTCTGCTGATGGTCCGACTCTTCATTATAGATGCCAGATTATGGTAACATCTGTTTCCTACAGCTATTCGTTCGTTTATTTCTACGTCCAGTTCGTTTCTCTCAATTACATTGGACCCCAGGTGCTTGAACTTATCCGCTTTTTTCAAACCTAGTGCTCCAGCTTGCTCTTGTCCTGGTGTATAATTGCCATTTCCACTTAGTTTCATAATTTCCGTTTTCTGCTCATATATATATATATATATATATATATATATATATATATATGTATGTATATGTATATATATATATTATACACACACACACACACACACACACACACACATATATATATATATATATATATATATATATATATATATTATTTGGATGATGGAGAACATAAACACAGGGGAAGGCTCGGAACCCTAAACACTCTAACGTTTCGTTCGCGTAGAACTTCTTCAGAGAGTGTATGTAGAACTGCAATTGAAGTTTATGTACTAAATCTAATTATCTTTTCGGACACTTGGGAAAGGTCGTTTTTCTGGCGTGTTTTAGAATTAAAATACTAGTTTCTTTAGCTAAATTGATAAACCCTCCTCGATGATTCGATGAATTATTAGTAGAAATATATGCTGATTCAACAATTCTTCTAGTAAATTTATCAAAACCTTTATGTAGCACTTCAGCTTCTCTCCAGTTTGGTAAATGATCGAATTTTTCCGCATGAACTACTAAAGAATTAGATGTCCTATGTGCTTTTATGTCGTTTTTATGTTCATAAATTCTTTTTTCTAATCCTCTTGACGATTCGCCAAAATAAGCCATTGAGCAACTATTGCACGGGATTTTGTATACGACGCTGTTTTCGGAATTGGTTCTCTTTTCAGAAGTCTTTATTAAATCACCTATCCTCTTGTTAGTTATTTTAGCTATGTTTATACCCGATTTTGTTAAATATTTGTCTATTATTGGTGACGTTTCTGAGCCAGGTACTGATATAAAATTTGTATTATTTTTATCATTTCTCTCTTTCTTTCCGCGATTGTAAATATTTATTGCTTTTCTTTTTGTTCTTTTCAACATTCCCTCTGGATATCCAAGTTTGTCAAAGGTTTTCATAATGTAATCAAATTCGCCTTCTAGGTATTCATTACTACAGATTCGTAGTGCCCTGAGAAAAAATCCTATTACTATACCACTCTTTGTCCTATCATCATGTGCGGAGAAGTAATGTACTAAATCCTCTTTGTTTGTTTCCTTTCTGTATACTGAGAAAGTTACAGTTTTTCCCACTCGTCGTATTAACGTATCTAGGAAGGGCAATTGTCCGTTTTGTTCCTCTTCTACGGTGAACTGAATATCGCTGTTGACCGCGTTAAGCATTCTCACTTTATTATTTACATTGGTGTTTTCGGGGATGATTGCGAGGACGTCGTCTACATATCTAAACCAGTGTGATCCCCTACCATTGATTCTGATGAAGTTTTCTTTTTCTAATAACTCCATATATAGACAGGCCATCACTGCACTTAAAGGACTACCCATAGCGAGACCTCTATGTTGTTCATATTCGTCACCATTAAAAGTAAACGCACCGAAATTTACGCATAAATCTATCAATTCTATATAATCTTGTTTTCTTATGGGTAGGTCAGTATCGTTCATATCTTTTATTACTCTCTTTACTGCTTCTAACGCACCGTTAGTGGAAATATTTGTATATAACGCCTTGACATCATAGCTTACTAACTTTTTCCCCGTGAAATCTAAATCTTTTAGTCTTGTCAAAGATCTAATTCTTTAGTAGTTCATGCGGAAAAATTCGATCATTTACCAAACTGGAGAGAAGCTGAAGTGCTACATAAAGGTTTTGATAAATTTACTAGAAGAATTGTTGAATCAGCATATATTTCTACTAATAATTCATCGAATCATCGAGGAGGGTTTATCAATTTAGCTAAAGAAACTAGTATTTTAATTCTAAAACACGCCAGAAAAACGACCTTTCCCAAGTGTCCGAAAAGATAATTAGATTTAGTACATAAACTTCAATTGCAGTTCTACATACACTCTCTGAAGAAGTTCTACGCGAACGAAACGTTAGAGTGTTTAGGGTTCCGAGCCTTCCCCTGTGTTTATGTTCTCCATCATCCAAATAATTTGTCTAAAATACTTATCCACACACACACACACACACACACACACACACACACACACACACACACACACACATATATATATATATATATATATATATATGTGTGTGTGTGTGTGTGTGTGTGTGTGTGTGTGTGTGTGTGTGTGTGTCTGTGTATGTATGTGTATATATATATATATATATATATATATATATATGTGTGTGTGTGTGTGTGTGTGTGTGTTTATGTGTGTTTATATATATATATATATATATATATATATATATATATATATATGTGTGTGTGTGTGTGTGTGTGTGTGTGTGTGTGTGTGATTCACCTTGGTCTTTTGGATCACGTGTTGTACTCGTGATCGACAGCTATTTCCCTTTCGGAAGAGAGCTTAGAGCTCGTATGACCGATCTATGGGTAATGCTATGACCTTACACGCACACACACACACCCAACTCCCCGCCCACGAGAGTTGTAGTAACGACTCGAAGCGCAGCGATACTGAAATAATTTCAGCCCTGGGCAGGATTCGAACCAGGTACCGCCAGCACCGCCGTACTGACAGTATGTGTGTGTTTATGTATGTATGTATGTGTGTATATATATATGTATGTATATATATACATATATATATACAGTATATATATATATATATATACACAGTATATATTTATATACACAAACATATATATACATGTGTATATATATATATATATATATATATATATATACGTGAAGATCTGGAGTCTGGGATCCATATCGGAAAACTGTAAACACTAGATTTTAATTGAGTCTGGTGTTTACAGTTTTACGATATATATATATATATATATATATATATATATATATATATATATATATATATATATATATATATATATATATATATATATATATATATATATATATATATACGTGAAGCTCTGGATTCTGGGATCCATATCGGAAAACTGTAAACACCAGACTTTAATTGAGTCTGGTGTTTACAGTTTTCCGACACACACACACACACACAAACACACATACACACACACACACACACACACACACACACACACACACACACACACACACACACACACACACACACACACACACACACACATATACATATATATATATATATATGTATATATATATATATATATATATGTGTGTGTGTGTGTGTGTGTGTGTGTGTGTGTGTGTGTGTGTGTGCATGTCTGTGTGTGTTTATATATATATATATATATATATATATATATATCAGAGTATGGTTGATTTTTATTTGAAAGCTCTTATTACACTTTAATTCAATTTCTGACTAATTTAATTTGTTTTTGTACCTCATAGAGTGTGTGTGACAGATTAGTTTCAGTGGATCCCCATTTACCCGTGGGCCCTGTCTAGGCAAATGGTCGCCTATGCATAATGGAAAATGCGGCCCTGGGTTGGAGATAAAAATAAATGTACAACACGAAGACAGAGCCTCACGATTTTTTTTTTTTTTTTTTTTTTTTTTTTTAACAACTCTACATCCTATCCCACTCACTGCGTCAAATGTTTTCTTTCTAAAGATGCTGTACAAGTCATCTCTAAATTGGGATACCGATATGGTCGGTTTCCCTGTCATCTCACGAGTTTTCTAAGACCTTTAGTTAGGTTAGTTTAAATTGGGTTAGTTTACTTCAAGTCGACATACTGACTCATCCTTCAGGATGTCGTCGGCCGTGTCTACAGGGCGACAGCAATACCGTCGTCTCCAGTGATGATACGGATATTCTAATTTCCTAAACAATTTCGAGGAATTGCCTCCCACAAGCTGGCATTTCCTTCTCCCGCTGACTCACAGAATTCTGACTTAGCACCCATATTGTTCGCAATTAATGTAATTAGCTGTGATATGACGTCACTCGCATTGTTTAGTCGTTTCGATGTTAAAGGGGAGTGTCCGTGTAAGGGTACTACAAACGATTTCTTTGTCTTTAGGACTGATGGCGTCACCGATGATGTCACCGATGTCGCTGCTTTGTCTAGATACTTTGTGTCATATAGCCTCTTGGTGTGCCCCAGGATCGCGTTGTATCCATAGAACGTATGAAGTGAGCGCCTGCATTTGTTCTGCAACACACATCCTGATATATACTTAGCGAGGTCAAGCTTAAGATTTATGTACACTCGTCGAGGTGAAGAGCCTACGCCAGGAGTCGCTGAGTAACTGCGGCCAAAGCCGTCACCTTTATGTCCTTGGACTGTTCGGGCAGGTAAAAGTCACTGTTGGGAATCGGAAAGCAGCGCGGGATTCGAACCCACAAACTAAGCAAATGCGAAACCAGCACGCTTCCGATGACGCCTGCGTGAGGATTTTACAAATCTCCATTGAAAAACGGTGACATATATGTTATCTTTAATCACATTCAACAAAGTTCCTGCAGTTCGTGCAGATTCGTTACCACATGAATTCCTCGGCAGAAGTCTTTATGCATTATGTCATTACAGAACACAAGACAGGAATAAATTATAGTTCTGCATTGTTGCACAATGAGAAGAAGTGAAATATTATTTTCAAATCAGGGAAGACCACGTTAAAGCTTTAAGTAAAACGACATCATCCAAGTATCTATATTCAACGAATATTTTAGAAAATGAATGAAGGTAACCTGGCTGGTCATACGAAGACTTCAGAGTTTGTTCTTCAAGAGTCTCAAGTGAGAGTAGACATCTTCTTAAAATCTTCTGGATCAGGAAACAATAATTCATTGTTTGCACAGTAAAGGGACAAGACCCTAGGCACTTCGGGCGAAGTCGTGGCATCTGCTAAAGAACCCGTAGAAAATCACCGAAGAAAATCATCACAAATAAACAAATGGAAACTTTAGTTTGCATAACCATGACTTGCTGGAGGACACTTTTTCGATCTTGAGTGATCTGGGGCCCTTCTAATATCAATACATGTTAGCAATGTCAAAAAGCTTGTTTCCCAAATTTACTCTAACTGGTAAATACTAAATATAACGATTGGATAAGTGTTTTTCTGCGATAAGAATATGTACAGTAACTGGTAATTAGCTTAGATTGACTAGGCACTGTTGCAAAGAGAGTAAATGGGTTTTCCTTTTGTATTGCTCGTTCTGAATTAGTTCAACCAATTCTCCCTGAGGACAATACTTTGGATTGCAAATACACATCCATTTCGTAGACAGGAATATTCTTAAGAAATCACGAACACAGACCACCTTAAGGGTGCAGTATAAAATGCTAGAGATCTTCTTTCTTGATAATTGTGGACCTGTACACGGCTCCTCTGACAGATGCTCTTTTCTTCGTGCTTCTTTTGCTGATGGAAGACGCTTGGCTGTTGTCCGCCTCTATGTTCACTTCACGGGTCCTCGCTTGACCTTGCGGTGGCCTGTGGGACAATTCACGAATATTGTATGAGAACGACATTCATTATATGTATGAATATATATATATATATACATATATATATATATATATATATATATATATATATATATATATATATATATATATATATATATATATATATATATATATATATACATACAGACGTCCCCCAAATCAGGATCGCCCAAAGTGGCTCGACAAAGAAACTGAAAAAAGCATTGCTGAAAAGAGACAGGCTTATAAGAAATATAAGTGCTCGGGTGCATCTAATGACTATGAAAGTTATGTATCAATACAGAGAGATTTAAAAAAGAAAAGAAAAAAAAACAACGACAATACGAAATGAACATTGCTGATAAATCCAAAGAGAATCCCAAAGAATTCTATAGTTACATTAGAGATAAAAAGGTTGTTAGGAATCACATTGGTCCACTATTACCTGCTGACGGTCAACTTGAATATTCAAATGAAGGAATGCGTAATATCTTAAACAATTATTTTAGCTCGGTATTCGTAAACGAAACACCTCAAAGTGAATTCCAAACTGAAACCTGTGAAAAGTCTGGGGTAAACTTACTCACTACGGTAAATATAACAAAAGAAAAAATTAAAAGGTGTATAGACAAACTCAAAATTAATAAAACACCAGGGCCTGACGGTTGGCATCCAAGAATCTTAAAGGAAATGAAAAATGAGATTGTTGTTCCATTAGAAATTATTTTCAAGAAATCCATCATATCCGGAGATGTCCCAAGAGAATGGAAGTTAGCTAACGTTACTCCCATATTCAAAAAAGGTGACAAAAAGAAGCCAAATAACTATAGGCCTATAAGTTTGACTTCAATCGTAGGAAAAATAATGGAAATTATCATCAGAGATGCTATCGAACATCATTTAGAAAGTAACTTTTTGATAAATGATAGCCAGCATGGTTTCAGACGGAAACGTTCTTGCGTGACTAACTTACTCGAATTCTACAACACAGTTATCTCGAATTATGACAAAAGAAACAATATAGATTTAATATATCTAGACTTTGCAAAAGCTTTTGATACCGTCCCACACGAAAGACTACTTACTAAATTAGCTTTGCATGGAATAAGTGGTAGCCTATTAGGTTGGACTAGTAATTGGTTGAATGGTCGAAAACAGAGAGTTGTTTTAAATGGAAAAACTTCTGAATGGAAAAGTGTTGCAAGTGGAGTTCCTCAGGGTTCCGTTCTTGGGCCACTTCTATTCATAGTATATATAAATGATATAGACCATGGACTAAAATCTACTGTTTCCAAATTTGCTGATGATACAAAACTGTGCGGAGTGGCAAATGATCACTCAAACCAATTAGATATTCAAGAAGATTTAGATCAATTACAGCAATGGTCTGAAAAGTGGCTAATGAAATTTAACACAAGTAAATGCAAGGTAATGCACATAGGTAAAAATAACAGTAAGTACGATTACAAGTTATTTGGAAATTCGTTAACAAAAGTGGATAGTGAAAAAGATCTCGGCGTAATTATCAGTAACGACCTCAAATCATCCAAGCAGTGTATTTCAGCCTCTGAGAAAGCAAATAAGATTCTGGGACTGATTGCGCGATCTTTTGATTTCAAAAGTCCATCACTCATTAACAAGCTATATAAATCGTAAGTTCGTCCACATTTGGAATATGCTGTTTCCGTATGGTCACCGAATCTCATCAACCCTTAACAGGTAAAGGTCTTTTTGACAAACGATTCAGGTAAAGCGGGGTCTGACAGACCCCAAACACAAAAAATAAAAATAAAATACTTCTACTGCATTTATTGACATAGAAATCAAAACATATGTACTTCAACTTATATTCTTCCATTTACATGCTTAAAGGTGACTATAATTGTTAGACATATATTTTAATGAAAATTACAAAAAAAGATTATGAAAAATAAGATATTGTTGACTTCAGAGGGTGCTTGACTGAAAGCATGAAACATGAAGCGGTTGGTCATCATCATTTTGTAGAGACCAATGTCCCAACTATCTTTAAGGAAAAACAGAGCTACAACAAATGAATAATAAATGTGTTTCATAAACCATGAAATCTGAAGAAAAAAAACGAGGTGATTATTTTGACTTTGACCAATTTTACGCAAAAATTATGGACTGGTTTTAATGAAATTTTCAGGGAAGGTTGATACTAGGTCCAGCAAACAATCTATAAGTTTTTAATGGTATCTAAGTTTATTATTTATAAGTTTTTATGGCTCTAAGCACTCCTACCCTGACTCAGCAAAACCCCATCCTTCGTTGACGGAAGTTTGTGGTCTCAGAGGGTTTTGAGTTTTCTTGAGAGGACATGTGTGGGAATAGAGTGGCTGAGGTGTCCTAAAATGTGGCGAGATGTCACATTTTATGATAATATGAGAATAGTGTGATCTTGTTGTGAGAAGAAACATATTAACAGAACAGAAAATATTAAGCATTTGTATGTGATACAAATTAGATTTAAACAAAAGAGGGGAAGAATAAATCAATCAAATAAAATGTGGCAGAATATCATGTTTTATGATAATATGAGTATAGCGTGACCATGATATGAAAAGAAATTAAACATTGTGATAAAAGTTAATGTGATCAAAAGAGGGAAAATGGAATAAATCAAATAAATAAATTGAATAAATTAAATCAAACTCGGATGCATGTGTGGGAATAGAGTGGCTGTTGTGCCCTAAAATGTGGCGAGATGTCACATCTTATGATATGAGAATAGTGTGAGAAGAAACATATTATCAACAGAACAGAAAATATCAAACAGTTATATGTGATACAAAATATGTGATACAAATTAAATTTGAACTAAAAGAGGGGAAGGATGAAATAAATTACAGCTGTATGTGTGGGAATAGAGTGACTGAGGTGCCCTAAAATGTGGCGAGATGTCACATTTTATGATGATATGAGAATAGTGTGATCTTGTTGTGAGAAGAAACATATTAACAAAACAGAAAATATTAAGCATTCATATGTGATACAAAATATGTGATACAAATTAAATTTGAACAAAAGAGGGAAGGATAAATCAATCAAATAAAATGTGGCGGAATGTCATGCTTTATGATAATATGAGTATAGTGTGACCATGATATGAAAAGAAACTCACATTACCAGAACAGAAATTAAACATTGTGATAAAAATTAATGTGATCAAAAGAGGGAAAATGGAATAAATAAAATAAATAAATTAAATAAATTAAATAAATAAATTAAATCAAACTCGGATGTATGTTTTTCTGTTGATAAAAAAGAAGAAATTATTATTTACCCATAAGTATAAATGATAAAACATTTATATGACATGAACAAACCTCAGGTAAAGTGGGGTCTGACAAACCCCACGCTACTCACACCTCAGGTAAAGTGGGGTCTGACTGACCCCACGGTACTCACACCTCAGGTAAAGTGGGGTCAGACGGGCTCAAAAGCTCTATAAAGCTTATATAGAGCAAGATTCAGGAATGACCCTATCACCCCATTAAACTACTCCACTGATCAAGAAGGTATATGGGAGTACATATCTGTATGTAATATATTAGTATATTAAAATTAAAAAACAAAAAAGTATGGGGTCTGTTTGACCCCACTTTACCTGTTAAGGGTTAAAGACATTGACAGACTGGAAAAAGTACAACGGCGAGCCACAAAACTGATTCCAAATATCAAAAATAAATCATACGAAAATCGACTAAAACACATGAATCTGTTTTCCCTAAAAAAGCGTAGACTCAGAGGTGACTTGATACAGGTCCTTAAGATTTCAAAGGGAATTGACAACATCAAAAGTGACAAAATTTTCAAATTGAATGAGAATCAGACAAGAAACAATGGTCTCAAACTGTCCGGAAATAGATTCAATTTGGAAGTAGGTAGAAACAACTTTGCCAACCGTGTAGTTAATGAATGGAATAAACTTCCTGCACAGGTAGTGCAATGTAGTTTAGTTCGAAGCAATAATTAAGAATCATTTAGATAAATACCTAAGCAAGATGCTGTAATGATTATAATTTGTCTTATATTATTTGTTTTTGTTTTGTTATCATTTGTCTGTCTGATTTTCGTTTATTATTAGTTATGTCAATTTATTATTATTTACTATTTACCTGTTTGTTTATTATTTAACAATACCTATGCATTTATTTATGTATTTTATTTGTTATTTACATTATTTTAGTTTTTATTTATTATCTTATTATCAATATGATTTTTTTTTCGCATCCGACCTAGATATGGATCAAAATGTCTCCTGTCGGCATGCTCCGCCTTTGTAATCCTTTGTAATAAGCATTTATCAACCACAATTTACTTTAATTCTAAGCCATCTACATCGAGACACTCGAGTAGGCATATATGCAGAAATTGAAACGTGGTACAGCCAAGGACTCGAACCTGCGCTAGCACGTGACAAGTGATAGTGACTTAACCGATTGCACCATCAAGATATATATATATATATATACATATGTATATATATATATATATATATATATGTTTGTGTGTGTGTGTGTATAAACATTTATCAACCACAATTCACTTTAATTCTAAGCCATCAACATCGAGACACTCGAGGAGGCATATATACAGAAATTGAAACGTGGTACAACTAGAGATGCAACAACAACAAAAAGGGGCTGTTTTTTTAAACCCCCTTATTTTATTTTATTTTATTTTATTGCAAAAAAAAACTTGACCAAAAAAAATGGATATTTTCGTTTTTTTATATGTTTTGTTTTAAAATAACTCGGCAAGGAAAAGAACCGTATTACAATAATTTTTCTATGTTAGAATATCAAATAAATCAGTATACCCATCACTTAAGATTTTCTATGGTGTTAGGGCACTTCTATTTTCTGTGGTTTCATGTTTTGGTGTGTTTTATTTATTTTGCAATGTACAGTTACCCCACTTTATTTTTGGCACAATTTTAAAAATGTTTCGGACAAGAATAGCAACATGCCCGGTAATCTTTTTTATTACATTTTCGTGTCTGTTCATTTACATGCTTTTTTTTTTTTTTTTTTCTTTTTTTTTTTTTGCTAAATAGTAACTACCTTAAAAATGTGACAAACAGCAAATTACTCAAAATGCAAAATGGTGTAGCAGACGACACATTTTTCTTGACTTACTAATGACATCTATCACTCTTATTTGACAAGTAATACGATTAATATACGTTGCAGAGGAGAGAGAGAGAGAACGCAGGAATCCGTTCACGTAGTGGTCGATGGTAGACTAACAACCAACTTCAAGCTGTGAGTGGTGTTGAGTGCAGTGACGAACTAACCAAAACTAACTCGTATACTTATAAGTTATGTTATAACCCTATTATTAAATCAATTATTTTCATTTATTTATTCAGCAAAGGGCTTGTGATCCAATTATGTTATGTTAACTGTGATGCAAAAAAAAAAAAAAAATTAATCGCGTTTTTTTATTATTATTATTTTTTTAATCTCGTCCAAATTTGTTCAGATATTAAATATTTAGTATATAAAAACAGGTGCAAGTATGTTATTCATCCCTCCACATATGTGCATCTA
>NC_134817.1:26769696-26784696 GCF_046742065.1 Oratosquilla oratoria | reverse complement strand
TAGTAATTCTAGTGTGGTGGTCTGATTCCTCTTGAAGGAGGGCCTCGACGCGAGAGGGGAGGTCTTGGAGGATCTCTAAAGAGGTCTAAGCAAGGCAGTGTTGATTTAGGGAGGCTTGCAATTTCTTGATCTCTTCTTGCTTATTTTGGAGTTGCCTATCGACCAGCTTCCTGCGACATTGTCTGGTCTCGGGGGCGTTGCGGGCTGCTTCATCGTGAATTTTGATATTGCAATTGTTGGGTAGCAGGTCCTTCTTCAGGCATATTTGATTAAACTTTGCAGCAGCTTCTGCATTCACGAGTTTTTGCTAACATTTTTAACTTTTCTAACACTTGAACGTTGAATGTGGTTGAGTTGTCTAATTATCTGGCTGAACTTCATTGGTAATAGATGTAAAGACAATTCCTGCTTCTTGATTTACTAGTAAAGCTTTCGTCTAAATCTAAGGCATCATCAGTAAATCTTGATTATATAGATAAATGGTGACAGTAAATACAAAACATTTGGTACCAAAATATGAAAACGTTCCATCTCCTCATTAAGAATAGCACTAGCCAGCGGTACTCCAACGCAGCCACCTTGTGTTTGAATACACGTGTAAGAAAGGGAACTGTGAAACCCCTTAATGAAAACTACATAGGGTCGACTACGACAAAACTACCAAGGCGCCTCACTCTTCACCTCTCTCATGGAGCTATCAAAAAACACTATTTCGACACACATCATTCCCCAGTAACAAGAAAGGATCTGGAAGTAGGCACAGTCATCCTATAGAGGGAATCGAACTGCAAGCGCCTTCACATCCTAGAAACTCTCTACATTAAAGGAAAAAATCACACAATGAATAGACAAAACCCAACGCAATTCATCATTCCTACTTCAAAGTATTTAGATCACAAGCTTAGGTTCACTACTAATCCACTGGGTCGAGCTACGTGTCCTGTTTCTTGATTGGCTGTCAGGATCATCTGTCACTTCTAATGATCCACTGTTTTGTATTTATTGTCACCATTCATCTCTGTATCCACGTTGTACTGAAGGTGCCTAAGAGTTAGGCGAAAGCTCTACTAGTAAATCAAGCAAGAATTGTCTTTACAATTAAGTTTGGTCAAGTGTTAGAAAAAATTAAAATGTCAACAATAAGTTCGTGAATGCAGAAGCTGCTGCAATTTTTAATCAAATCTGCCTGAAAGAGGACCTGCTACCCAACTATTGCACACACACACACACACACACACACACTGTGGTTAGAGCTCTGGCCTGCCACTACGGAGGTCCGGGTTCGACTCTCGCCCGGGGCTGAAATAATATCAGTATCGCAGCGCTGAGGGGTGTTACTCCAACTCTCGTGGGCGGGGAGTTGGGTGTGTGTGTGTGCAAGGTCATAGCATTACCCATAGATCGGACCTACGAGCTCTGAGCTCTCTTCCAGGAGGGAAATAGCTGTCGATCACGAGTCCAACACGTGATCCAAAGACCAAGTGAAATACACACACACACACACACACACACACACACACACACACACACACACACACACACATATATATATATATATATGTATATATATGAGTATATGTATACATATATATATATATACTATATATATGTATATGTATATGTGTGTATATGTATACATATATATATATATATATATACTATATATACATATATCTGTGTGCGTGTGATTCATCATGGTCTTAGATCTCGTGTTAAAATCGTGATCGGCAGTTATTAAATTCCCGCATGAGAGCTTAGAGCTCATTTATGACCAATCTATAGGTAATGTTGTGACCTTACACGCACACAACTTCCCACCCACAAGAGTTGGAGTAACGGCTCACAGCATAGCGATACTGAAACCACTTCACACCTGGGCAAGATTCGAACTCTACCGCCGGAGTAGTGGATGCGAACGCTACCACTGCGCCGTCGAGTCGTGTGTGTGTGTGTGTGTGTGTTTGTGTGTGTGTATCCATATATGTATATATATGTATATATATATATATGTATGTATATATATAAATGTATTTATATATAAATGTATATATATATGTATATATATATATATATATATATATATATACATATATACATATATGCATATATACATATATATACGCACATACTCAAAATAAATGCTAGACGATGAAACGAGCTATTAAGGTACTTTTTCATTCTGAACTGAAGAGGAACTTGGACACTTACTTGAGCTTCCAGGGACAATGGAAAAAGGTCTGGTCCTTGCCGAAGTCTTCCCCGTCCTGGAGCGTCTGTGGAAGGTCGCAGTGGAGAGTCTCCGGGAGGAGGAGGAAGGACATGCCGCACAGGACGGAGGCCACCCCGAGGATGGCGCTCGGCAGGAACCACGCCAGGTTCCCCTGCGGAGGTCAAAACAATCACCATAGAGACCATACATTCGTATTCCCATTCTGAGTACTAGTACAGTGTACTGTACAAATACCTTAAGTTACACGCTCTGGGAAGACGAAGAGTGCGGGATGATTTAATAGAGGTATACAAATGGGTCAAGGGCTTTAGCAAGGGTGATGCAGGCAAGGTCATTATATTAAGACAGCAAGGCAGGACTCGTAGTAATGGGTTTAGACTGGGCAAATTTAGGTTTAAGAAGGAAATAGGCAAGAACTGGTTGACCAACAGAGTGGTTAACGAGTGGAATGGATTTAATAATAACAGTGTGGCGAGAGCGGAAACAATTAGCTGTTTTCAAGAGAAGATCAGGTAACTTTATGGATAGGGATAAAAGCTAGTAAGGGACATGGAACTGCCTCATGTAGGCCTTATGGCCTCTTGCACTCTCCTCCATTCTTACGCTCTTAAGTATGCCTGGGGTTGTCTGTATGTTTTTGTGGCTTGTGAAGTCTTCAAATTAGTGTCTGTGGAAGCTGGCTATATGTACAGGGCCTGATGAGTGATATCCTGTCTTTTCGTCATTCTAGTTTTCTTTGATATGATGACACTCTACATATTTCATTCTGGTTATCGTTCGACAAATTCTAATTGAGATGGTGACACATTTCTGGTGCTTACGCCAGGAGGCGCTGAGTAGATGTGGCCGAAGCCGTCACCTTTGGACTGTTGAGGCAGGTAACTAACAGTCACTGATGCGAATCGGAGAAGAATGCAGGATTCGAACCCTGAACTAAGCGAATGCGAGACTAGCACGCTCCCGATTACGCCACCAGTGCACAAACATAAAAACTGCCAAACAAAATCTCAGATTGACATTCGACAATCAGGTATGTACATATACATAAAAGTATATGAAAAACAGTAACGATTTGATCTAGACAACTCATCTGAAATAAAACAACATACGTGTTGTGATTCCTAAAATGTGCAGAGGCGTTTCTACCCGTATTAACCAACGAAAGACAGTCAATTTTGTTTAACTAAAGGGGAATTTAATGGGCCATTTTGTCTTGTTATATATAACTACAAATAATAAAATGCTCTCAAACACACAGATAATAAAAAGGCTTGAAATGAACGATTGATTTGGAGTATACTGAGAGAAAAAAAATACGAGTTGGGTATAGATTCTGTTTCCAAAAATACTTCAGCTTTGGTCAGAGCAGACATCATGTGAGGATGGAACCTTTATTAAATGTGCTACGTTTCGCCTGAAAAGAAACTTCAACCATCGAAACGTTGTACATATAATAAAAGTTCCATCATCACATGGTGTCTACTCAGATCATTCTGTCGGCAATTGCCATTTAGAATCATACTTCAGCTTTGTTTCAAAGTGAGAATGGTCTACCATTAGTCACGTCACCTCTCATCTAGTGCTCTCGACGACCCGACCAACAACATAAGGCACCTCAAGTGGTTCTTGATCCTTCAGACGGAGTGATAAATCACGAGACTTCGGTAACCTCTCTGCCTCTGAGGTCCCACTTGTACTGATGCATCACTGTCTTTCTTCTTCCCCCAGTCCCCTAGGTCGTGTACATTGTCAACACTTCTGCTACAGTGCCCGTATGGTCCTTTATATATATATATATATATATATATATATATATATATATATATATATATATATATATATATATATATATACATATATATATATATATATATATATTTATATATATATATGTATGTATATATGTATATACAATATATATATATATATGTATATATATATATATATATATATATGTATGTATATATGTATATATATATATACAGTATGTATGTATCTATATATGTATATACATGTTTATATATATATATATATATACATATATATATGTGTGTGTGTGTATACATGTATATATATATATATATTATATATATATAAATATATATATATATATATATATGTATATATATATGTGTATATACGTGTATATATATACATGTATATATACATGTATATATATATATATATATATATATATATTACATTTCTAAACCTTGTTCATTGATTATATTTGGATTTCTAAACATACTGACAGAGTCTAGGTACGATTTCAATAGGAGTCCATTATATAACAATGCCTGAATTGTGTAGCGGCAAAACTGCAAAAAATAAATATGAAATACCCGCAGATGGATACTTCAGATAGAAAAAAACACGGATAAAAGTATACCAATTCGAAGTCAATTCTAGGGCCACCAAGATTATTATTATTTTTTATTTTTTAAAGTTCTAGTCATAGACAGGTGGAAGGACGTCAGGCAGAAGAGGATTGCAGAGTCTCCCAGTAGAGGGAAAGAAAGAGTGATCAGGTTTCAGAGGTAGCTTTGAGCCAGGTAGTAGGGGTGAATGTCTGTAATTCGTCAGTAATCTTGACTTTAATTGTCTGTCATGCTTAAAGAAGTCTATGAAGTAGTTGGAAGGTTACACTTACCGCGCTCTGAGTCAACCAGAACTGTCTGTCATGCTTAAAGATGTTCAAATGTCATTCCTACAACAGCGTAACAAAAACTGACCAGGAACACGATGAGTGGTGAGATCATGTTGGCCACGTAGCCGATGATGTGGATGAAGGCCACGCCCTGGCCGCGGACCTGCGTCGGCAGAAGCTCCGCCGCGTACTGTAGACCGATGTTGATGCCCACGTTGACGAAGAACCTGGCGATGATGGAGGACACTGCCACGCCCCAGAAGCTATCTGTGGAAAGATTAAAGCACCAGTTCATGACAGTGCACCATGTGCGCTGGTGGCGTTGACGGTAGCGTGTTGGTCTCGCATTTGCTCAATTATGGGTTCAAATCCCGTACTTCTTTCCGAGTCCCAGCAGTGACAACTTCGTGCCCAGCTATTCAGTAGCTCCTGGCAGAGGTTCCTCAACTTGATAAAAAAAATGTAGGCGACAAGGAGACGTACCCCACGATCTCCGTGTGCCAAACGGACACGCACGACACCCGGAGAGATCATTGACCCAAATGTTCTTTGTTTTTTTTTTTATGCGTTGTTCTGGGATGAATGAGTCAAAGATAGTAAGGGTCCCTTGAGAAATGGCAATATTGCTATAGAAAAAAATATCATACGGGTAAATTCAAACCTCCTGTTGTTACCAGATATGAGCCTAAATGTGATGTACTGTACTTCTGAGTATTAATTGAAATACTATTCTAAATAAAATTTACTGAATGATATACGAGTATCATGGATAAGAGTGAGCGGGAGGTAAAAATATGAAATGAGTAGTCAGTGTCGTTAGACTGTAAAAACAACAACAACAACAACAACTAAACTATGAAACAAAAATTTGGAGATTGAAAGGATTGAAAAGACATCAGCGATCCATTTAGCTCGATGCAGCCGTGTGGTTCCTTTGATTTTAAATAATATTGTTTAACTAGAACACAATCATAACTCTAACCACACGTCCTGAAAAGTTAACATTGGTTGGAAGAGGTTCATCCCGACCAAGTGAGGATAGGTTCTCACCTGCGGGCACGGCGGTGGTGACGAGGGAGAAGATTCCGCACATGACCATGCAGAGGAACCCGAGCCAGCGGCGCCCCAGGCGGTCCATGGTGAGGACGAGGAGGATGTCGGCGGGCAGCTCCGTCGCCGCCGCCAGCGTGAAGGTCAGGTACAGGTCCACGGGCAGGTTGACCACGTTCCGCGTGTGACCGTCGTAGGCTATCGTGAGCATCATCCTGTTGGTGAAAGAGTGTTCACGTCATCGTGGTCGAGATGCGAAGCCCTCCTATGCTCTGCCCAGGTCTCACCCTGGACTCCTAAAGTATTCCTTAATTCCCACTGTCACTTTGACGTCACTTGTGTCTTGTCTGCCCACATGCTTTGCCTGACACTCTCCTCGAATTGTTGATATAGTTTGCTTAACTTCTTCCAAACCCCCCAAGAGATGACCCAGATACCAAAGAACTTAAACTGATTATCTTCAGATAGATTTATTTCATTCTCATACGAAGAGTTTCTGAGAAGGATTAGGTACAAGAAACAAGAAGAATGAACGGTAGACTGATGGGAAGATAACATGGAAAGAAAAGGTGGAGATGAAAAAAAAAAGACTGATGAAGAGATCGGGAGAAGAATTGCGAACGAAGAGAACAGATCGAAGGGACGGTTGGGTTGGGCGGTCACTTACCATAGGAACACGAGGACCAGCGTGATCTTACGGAGCCGAGGCATCCTGAAGAGATCAATCACCGTCGGCGTCGAAGAGGACGCGGCTTCCTCCGACTCTCCGTTCGCCGAGGCGCTCATCTGCAGAAGACAAGGGATCCTGGTTGACACACGTCACATGCATGGGATAACAAGCTGGAGATGAAATTGGTAAAGGTGGTTTGTGAGACCCTATAGTGGAGGTGCTTGTGCAGTTGAAGATGTGTATATCCTAACAATAATGTAAAAGACTGACCACTCACTGGTTTGTGAGTGGATCGGTTGCCAGTGAGGAGCAAACCTCAAAGTGAGATCTTACTGTTGATATGTAGATATTATCCATGGTGTTTAGGTACCATCTTGTTTAGTGATTTGGCGTGTGTGTGTGTGTGTATGTGTGTGTGTGTGCGCGCGCGCGTGCGCACGTGCAATTGTCCGTGATGTCCCTGCCCTCTTCTACGGCAGCGGCGGATTCGAATAACCTCAAAGGGAAACCAGACGGAAGTAGAGATCCTTCACACGTGGGCCAGAGAGTTGCCCGGGAGAGTGTGTGTGTATGCGAGGAGGGAGGGGTGTTCCCGGCAAATAAACTGATGGTTACATCTTCATGTTCCTTGCGCACTGCCCTCTCGCTCCCCACGGTACCCAACTATCTTCTCATTCGTCTTCTGAGTGATCAACCTTTGAGCTCAACTAAGATGGAGATACAACGTTCTCTCTCTCTCTCTCTCTCTCTCTCTCTCTCTCTCTCACACACACACACACACACACACACACACACACACACACGTTTATGCAAGAGCATATACATTCTTCCGAGGAATGAAATGGCATACGTACAATACGAAAGCATCACTCACTTCGAAGTCCTTGATTATTTGCTGCGGGATGGTGTGGCCGTTGGTCTTGGCGATGGACTTGAGGATTGAGATCGTCTCCTGCAGGCGCCCTGGTCGACAAGAATGCAAGGTTAGCGGAGTGCATGAACCGAAATGGAGGTTGGGTTAGAGTATTTTACGAAGAGAAAGACGTTTTATTGAGAGAATAATCTTCGAATTTGTTCCCAGTGTTAGATAGGAAATGGACCCCCCCTTGGAAATGGAAAAAGGATCCCTCTATGGGAAATGGACAGCCTCACTCAGAATATTAGAAAATATTATTTCATTCTATTTATAAACACAAAACACATCAACATTTGTTAATAAGTATTGTTTGTTAAATATCTAACCAAACCTAACCTAACCTAATTTAGCCTAACCTAACCTAACCTAACCTAATGATAATGCATTGGATATCTTAGTGGGGGGTCCATTTTGTATAGAGGGGTCCATTTTTCACCATAGGAAATGGAAACCGGAGTCCATTTTCCGCCATAGAAAATGGACCACGGGTCCAATTTCAAGGGTGAGGGGCCTATATTCCATTTTTCACCGGCTCACCTTGCGACAGAAGCCACCTGGCACTCTCTGGTATGAGGAAGTAGCCGAAGCAGGAGAGTGCCATGGGCACCCCGGTGACCACTGAGAGAATTCTCCAGTTCTTGAGTGCCAGGGCCATCCATGGCACCGCTATGTTGCCCAGCGTGAAGAAGATGGCGATGGAGGCGTTGGCCACGAGGGTCCTGTGTCTCGGGCCGATGTACTCGAGAACTGAGGAATCACACGAAGAAGAAATGACGTCAGAGGGTCTGCGGTCAAGGCTCCCTCGGTTGTCGACACTTGCGCACTCTATTTTACTGGTTTTTATTTATTTAAATGAAGAACTCACCTGCTCTAGGAGCTCTCGATTACCTACTTTCTTGCGTACACACATATAAGAAAAACAAGTTTAGTGACTGGAAATTACTTGATTTGTCTACATTTTTAATTGCTCCTTGTTGTAAATGTAGGGACAACCGTCTACTCAGTTGGCAAGACCGTTACTGTATTTTACCAGAATATTTATTGTAGTTCGTACCGCCAAGATGAGAAACACATGAAAGACATCATACATAGAAATTGTAAGCCAATAGGTGATTACGATAACTTAAAAGTTATCATATTCTATGACAACCCCCGTACCTGTTCCCTTGTTGTGAAAAACAATCTGTCTGACAATGGCGGCATATTATCGAGAACCAATGTCATATATGAATATCGCTGTACAACTGGGGGCTGCGCACCCCGTAATTCTTCATACATTGGGTTCACGACATGCCAACTGAGTAGACGGTTGTCCCTACATTTACAACAAGGAGCAATTAAACAACACCACCTCCAATACCACCAGGCTTTAATCGATAGGAAGACAATCGTGGATAACACCAGGATAGTTGCACAATGTGCCAAAATTAAGGAACTAAAAATGCTTGAAGCCATCCACATTAGGGAGAGAGCTCTAATTATTAATATTCAATGTAATATGATTTCTGCCATCCCACTATTTAATTCTTCCACGAGATTTGGAGCCCAACAACAGCAACACCCACCTCCTTCCTCTCCCCCTCCCCCTCCTACACCTCACCAACCCCCACATGACCAGCGCGGTGACCCAGCGAGAAGACCTACCTTACCTGACTCCCCCCCTCTCCCTCCCTCCTCCTCCCCCTCCTCCTCCCCCTCCTCCTCCCCCTCCCCCTCCCCCTTCCCTTCCAAGACGTAGTGCCCGGCTACATAGCGGGTCACGAACCATGCACCGTTCCCAAGCGGCCCATATTTAAACCCATGTTGTCTGTACACCATTGTCAATTGTGAATCATGTAGCTTTGAAAATTGTGACTTTTCTCTTGTAACTATTCTGAAGATGACTCCCTGAAGTCGAAACGTTAAATTAAATATGGAAGAATTTGGAAGGCTTGTATTTGCCCACCCTCCTGAAATGAGACCTACTGTGAGGAAAATTGAAAATCTCAGTAAGAAGATTAACCAGTGCCAAAATGCTGTCGTGTTTAACTCCGTGTGTATTAGTGAGAATCTGCGCCCTAAATATATATATATGTATATGTATATATATGTATATGTATATATACAAACATATACATATATATACATATATATATGTATATATATATGTATATATATGTATATATGTATATATCTATATATATATATATGTATATGTATATATATGTATATATATATATATATATATATATATATATATATATTCTGTATATATATCATGAATAATTCAGTGAACTCTAAAGCCTCACTGAAACGGGGTTAATTTAGTAGCCGCTAGCGCTAGCTGCAAGTGAACCTACCAGGCAAGTAAGTGTTTACACTAGGATAGTTTGGAGGCAAGTTGACTAACTTTCCGTTGATACTGGGCAAGTAGAGGGTTAATTTACAAGTTTTTAGCACTAGCGGCTACCAAAATAGCCCCGTGTCAACGGGGCTTTAGTGCTGGTCCTAAGCCCGTGTAGATGGGAAGGGATGCGTCAGTAGGGGCTTACGGTGAAGAATCAGTAGCAATATATTGGGTTTCCATACCAGATCGATCGAGGCCCGGGTTTCCAGCGTCTTCTAGCAGTACTCTTGGTCAATAGGTTACAAGTGGAATCGACACGAAACACACAAACACACACACACACACACACACACACACACACACACACAAACACACACACACACACACCTATATTTGTGTGTGTGGGTCGCATATGTGCGTGAGTACATGCATTTGCAGAGTACGCGTGAAACGTAGTTCGTAGATGGCGATCATAGCTTACCGAGGACATACATCATCATGAAGCAATTGTCGAAGGTGAGCCCCATGAGGAACCGGTAGATGGTGAAATCGACGATGCTCTTGGAGAAGTACGTCAGGAGGGACGCGAGTGCCGCCACCAGGTTGGTCCCCACCATCACAGGCAGGCGGCCGAACCTGACAAAGGGCAAGACCATAAGAATGGAAGAGAATATAAGAGGCCATAAGGCCTACACTAGGCAGTTCCATGTCCGTTACCACCTATCATCCCCACCCGTAAAGTTATATATGCTTATCTTAAAACAACCAATAATTTCAGCGCTCACTGTATGGTTACTAAATCTATTCCACTTGTTAATGACTCTAATGGTAAACCAGTTCTTGCCTATTTCTTCCTTAAACCTAAAATGTCCAATTTAAATCCATTACTGCGAGTCCTGCCCTGCTGTTCTTAGTATAATGACCTTGTTAAAGCCCTTGCCATTGTAGCAATTCTTCGAGTAAAAGATGACCATAGGTTTTGTAACACCATTTCCTTTGAACATGATCACCCGTATGACAGGAGAACATAAGGAATATAGTTGTTGTGAAGACTAGGGCACTCACCTGTCGGCGGCGTAGCCGGCCAGGAGTCCGCCGACGATGGACCCGGCGAAGAACATGACTTGGGCGAAGGTGGCGTACCACCCGCGGCCGCACACCCAGTCGTACTGGCGAAGGAAGAAGACAGTCACCGACGTCTTAATGTATATTCGATGTCGTAATGATAGATTTGAGAGTACCATTCACAAGAACAATTGGCTTATGTGCAAGATGGCGGAGAATATTCAAGAAGAACAGCTACTGTTGGTACAAGACCGACCCACCTCTGACACGATCGTGTCATAGTTCCCGGTGTCTATCAAGTTGTACTCGAAGACCTTACACTCTCTGGTCGGCCAGGAAGCGTTAGCCTTGGTCACACCCTCCTAAAAGGTGAAAAGAAAGAGAAGATTAGGTTTACACATTCCTCTGTTGGTCAGCACACCTCCGTGTTGTCTCTCTCCTCTTGATCTCTCTCATTTAGTCTTTTATATTCTCTAATCTATATTGACCTACTACGATGAAAATAGCTCATCTTCATTTTTGCATTGCTCTCACAATTCTTATACACTGTACTGGATCTACAGTGGTGTGATAAACATTACAATACCTGTAAATTCTATCGGAGATGATGATGAAAAAAGGGGAAAACAATCAAACCTGACGATTTACATGGAGTGTAGCAGTTTCTCAAACTCACCCGCACAAGTCGTTCGTAATCAACATCGTAGACTCGACACGAGTCCCACTCCATCGCCCCACTGGCGTCTGTCACCCCGGGGACGCTGAGTGCCTTCCTGCGGCAGGACAAGAAAAGGAAAAGGGGTTCAGTCTGAGTTCCTCGATCCGGGAGTGTCCGCAACCCCATGGGGCAAGAGACAAGTTTCTTCGGGATGAAAGGACCTACACTTCGAGATTTATGAAGTTTTAGAATATATTTCATGGTAATAAATAAGGTAGTTTTGGATTTTGGGTCTCATAATATTGTTACAGTATACGTAGGTTTAGATCGACATAACAGATAAACCATGACGGGTCTATGTTTTTCTTTCACGTTGAAAAAAAATGGGGACAAGCGAGAGATTGGCTTGGTAGTTTGGAAGGTGCATGAAGAAGAAAAAAGTGTTAAAAGATGACCGCATAACTGCCGTATATGGTTCATCGTTCACAGTCGAAAGGATTGAAAGACTGCAGTACCCAAAATGCTTCCCTTCCCTACCTCTTCTCCTGGTCGAGCCCAAGCCTCTCCAGCTCAGGCACGTGGCACCAGTGGTCCGGCGTCAGCGTTAGGAAGATCTGCGTGATGTAGACGAAGGCCATGTTGGCGCAGAAGGGCGCCAGCGCGGCGAACAGGCCCCACTGGTATTTGCCGAACTCGCCGACATGAGGCAGGACGTCGTCGAAGTCAGTGTATGTCTCTGCCATCTTGGCGCTGTTTTCGTGGTTGGAGAGATTGTGAAGTCCCGCCCCCCCACTCCGTTCGTGGATGACCTGAAAGGTGTCCAAATCAAGAAATGAATGTATGTAAATGAATACTTATGTACAAACATATATTCAGGCATACACGCACACACGGATTGCTGGTGTAGTGGTTATTGGCGTCCTTTTAGTTTTGTTCCCATGACCTTGTGATTCTCTTGCGTTCCAATCCAAGAAATTTTCTTTCTCAGCTCTATTCACCCACTTTGGTGACCCAAACACCACTGTCTGTCAATTGAACTTAAGTTGCAACGATTTGTGGTGGGGTCATCAATGTGGTTAAGGTTTTGTTTATTTCGTCCACTCAGCCATGACTGGCCACTACAAGAGATGAATATCAACTGCCCTCAGACATAAGTCTGGGGCCTGGCATAGGATAAAGTTATGACGTACTGACACACTTCTGGCACCCTGTTGCCAGGTGGAACTTGTAGGTATAACAATATAGATAGGTATATATATATATATATATATATATATATATATATATATATATATATATATATATATATGAGGAACCTGCATGTAAAATGATTAGCGGTAACGTAATACGAAATACATGAATGCTTATGGAATAGAGATATGGCAACAGCGCCAAAACTGAATGAGTATATGGGGCACTACTAAAGTACCGTACGTAGGTCTAACGACGCACGTAGAACGATTCCGTAATGACTACGCAGACTACATACATAAAAAAAATACTCTATGGGGATTAAGTACTACATGTACTATATAGGGAATCATTACTACTTATACCATAAAGAGAAGAATGACTATATTGTAACACATATACCAAATATACTATAAGTAAAAAGAAACATTACTACAGTTTTACAATGATGAAGCATACCTTTCGCTACGATATAGTTTTCTTAAATGAAAATGGATTCAAAATATCTATTCATTATTCTGGCCTCTGCATAAACTTTTCCGTCACCTGTGAACCTAGAGTATTCCTTTTGCTTTATCAGTGCAGTGATACCCTTTTCAAAAATCCTCTCTTCCTTTTATACGGATTCTCATGTTATAATTTCTTGTCTTTTTGTACCCTTCCATAGTTATCACATTTCTTGACTTCTTTCCAGTACTCCTTGTGATATTTTTATTAATAGATCGTCTGGTGTTCGCTACAGCAAGACCAATAAAAAAATATGACCCCCCCAAAAAAAAAAAAATTTAAGTTAAAGTCCTCCCCCCGGCAATCCGTTTTCTATGATAAATGATATTTGGAATGAGTTGCAGAGGTCTAGGAACCTGCCTCGTGTACATAGGTACATGGTAGAAAGACGTAATACAGTGGCAGATTTTTTATTCCAGCATTTGATAAAAACACTTCAGTGAGAATAATTGAAAAGACATTCAATGCATTATTGAAGTTAAATATTTAAAAATGTAAGATGAAGTATTACTTTTGCCCAATATTTTGAAAGAAACTAAATCAAGTGAGAAGATATACTTCAATTTATATTCAAAATGATCGTATGCGTGCTGCAGAGTACATCTTTTTAAAAGCGTCATCTATAATTACAAAATTCAAGTTAGCTCCCCGCCAAAGCGTTGTCTATATTTACAAATTTAAGATTAGGCCCTCCCCCCCCCCAAAAAAAAAAAAAAAATCCTGGATTCGCCATTGGAGGTCATTCTTTACCTGTATTTACCTTATGCATTTACCTTATGTATCGATCAGTAGGTACCCGCGAGGGTAAGGAGACCTTACCCAAGATGGTTCTTAACTGTAGACCGTTACTACTGATATACGACTAACGATACTTAGAAAAATATATAATATACACTTATTCTTTTGCTGCAGCAGGCCACTGAAATCTCTAATGATAGATACTGTTAGGATATATAATGCAGCCAAGGGCCAATCCCCACACGAAAAAGTAAAAGCTATAACAATGACAACTTTTATATATATCTAAGTCTAAATAAAAATATTCTTCTAAAAAACGCTGTGGAAGTCGGGGACAGGTGGTATTACGGTGACACTTTGTCCTAAAAATATTCTTGAAAAAGCGCTTGGGTAAGTCGGGGTCAGGTGGTATTCTTCTAGGCGGTCTTCTTCGCGTTCTTCTTCTTCTTCTTCGCGTTCCTCCTCCTCTTCTTCTTCTTCTTCTTCTCGTTCTTCTTCTTCTTCTTCTTCTTCTTCGCGTTTTTCTTCGCGTTCTTCTTCTTCTTCTTCTTCCTCGCGTTCTTCTTCGCGTTCTTCTTCCTCGCGTTCTTCTTCGCATTCTTCTTCGCGTTCTTCTTCGCGTTCTTCTTCTTCGCGTTCTTCTTCCTCGCGTTCTTCTTCGCGTTCTTCTTCGCGTTCTTCTTCGCATTCTACTTCGTGTTCTTCCTCGCGTTCTTCTTCGCGTTCTTCTTCCTCGCGTTCTTCTTCGCGTTCTTCGCGTTCTTCTTCGTGCTGGGTATCCCGTGTTGGGGTTCCGCCCCGAGGCCGAGGCCGAAGGGGAAAACGAGGGATTAGAGCGCGGAAAGCTGCGGCCGTAGGCCGCTGTTTGCGCAGCCAAGCCCCCGGCGAAGCCCGTGGCTTGTATATGTAGATGTACATATATATATATATATATATATATATATATATATATATATATATATATATACACACATATATTCATATATACTGTATATATATGAT
>NC_134817.1:26754696-26759696 GCF_046742065.1 Oratosquilla oratoria | reverse complement strand
GGGAAAGATTACTTCTCAATTAGGGCTATAAAAAGTAACTTCTATACCGTAGTATACAGTATTTAGGATCAAAGCATACCATCAAACAATTTCATTCAGTTTAGGCACATACCTCATATTGACGGACGTCATGAATTATCAGATTGTCTAAATACGTCATGTTCGTCCTCCAGCCGAGTAGAAAAAAAGTTCCAATATCACAACGTAGGTGTGTTTCTGTTTCTTCAAGGAAGTTATTCCCTAATGCAAATTTGTTATAAAAAATCAAGTATTGTCTCCTCAGATTTGTCAGATAACTTTGGATTTGGGATAACTCCAAAGAATTTAAGTCGCGTTTTTGAGAGTTTTCTTCAATACAGATTCTATCTCGCAACTGAATAAAATTGTCTGTGGATACGGGACCTTTTACAGCTCGGATACGCAGTGGAAAAAAAAATTCCCAAAGAGATTTCCACTTTATACTGCCTTTGCTTATCAAGACCAAGGTGAGTGGTATCTCAATTTTTATAAGATCGTAAGCCGCAAGAATTAAAGCAGATATTTTTCGTATTTTTCTTTTTATTTCAACTAATAAAGGGGGCTGAATTAAGGCATATCGTTGCGCAGGTGCCCGCGTGCAACACACACACACACACACACACACACACACACACACACACACACACACACACACACACACACACACACACACACACACACACACACACACACACACACACACACACACACACACACACACACACACACACACACACACACACACACACACACACACAGGAGAAGGACCAGGGAAACTTCTATGTAATCAGAGGGAGGCCGTGGAACAGATACCTATTGAAATTGAGGAAGAAAGAAACCCATATGACGAGGAACACTGGTCACACAACACAAGAGGGAAAAGGGCAACAAGTAGGAATGAAACAGAAAGTGGAAGTGACAGAAAACTAAGAGTGTCTTACACAAATATAGATGGATTAATAACAGGATTGAATGAGCTGAATGATTATCTGAAGGAAAAAGAACCGGACATAATGGGAATCGTGGAAACGAAATTAAAAGGTGAACTACCACCCAACAGTGTAGGTAATGATGCATATAATTATCGGATTAGAAAAAGAGAGACAAAACAAGGGGGTGGAGTTATGTTCCTGACTAAGAAGGGTATAAATGTGAAGAGTGTTACATATGGAAAGAATCCAGTAGAGATGATTATGATCGAAGTGGAAGATAGAGATAAGAAGAACAGAAAGTTCGTGGTGAATTATGTGCCTCCGAAAACAGCCTCGTGGGAAGAGAGTGAACATAAAAGTATGTTAGAGGACACAAAGATAACATTAAATAAGATAATGGAAGATGGAGGAAGAATAGTTATGATGGGCGACTTTAATTGCAAAGAAGTCTGCTGGGAAGAGATGACAGCAAAGGGTGGAGACGGCTCATGGGGAAATGTTCTACTCGAGATGATTGTTGATCATACAATGACACAGTGGATACAGGAGAACACTAGGTATAGAAATGAAGAAGAACCATCGAGACTGGACCTAATAATCACATCTGAAAAGATTGAATATAAAACACCAATAAGTAAAAGTGACCATATATTGATCGAACTGGAATTAGATGAGGAAAAATACATGAAAAGAAATGAACGATATAGAAAAGGAAGAATGATGTATGAAAAAACAAACTTTGATAAAATAAGAGAATTCTTTCAAAAAGAAAACTGGGAAGGAATATACAAGGAAGGAACAACAGTGGAGGAGAAGTGGAATATTTTGAAAAAAATATATAAAAAAGGAGAGGAACAGTATATCCCAAGACAAAAACAAGAAAAGAAATATATAAAATGTTGGTACAGCAAAAGTTGTGAGGAGTTAAAAGACAAAAGAGATAAAGCTTGGACTAAGTGGAGAAAGGACAAAAGACCTGAAAAGTGGAAAATATATACTTGTTATAGAAATGAATATGTACAAGCGTGCAGAGAGGAAAAGAGAAAATATGAAAAAGATATCATAGAGAAGTGTAAAGATCAACCAAAACTATTTTACAGATTTGTAAACAACAAACTGAAAAACAAACAAGATTTGGAAAAATTAAGGCAAGGAGGAGTTGAATATACAGAGGAATTAGAAATGGCAGAAATTATTAACAAACATTTTAAATTAGTGTTTACAAGAGAGAACATACAACCTGAAGAGATCGAATGGAAAGAGAAAGTCCCCCCCATGAAAGAAATAGAAGTAACAAAGAATGAAATATTGAAACACTTGAGTAATCTAGATGTTAGAAAATCGCATGGACCAGATGAAATAACAAACTGGATTTTGAAAGAATGCAGGAAAGAACTGGCAGACAAAATACATAGCATAATAAACAGTTCCTTGAAAGAAGGAAAAGTCCCAGAAGATTGGAAAAGAGCAAATATAGTACCTATATATAAAGGGGGAAATAAGGAAGACCCTACCAACTATAGACCAGTCTCTCTAACAAGTACAATAGCAAAAATTTGTGAAAGAATTGTCAAAAGTAGATGGGTAAAATATTTAGAAAAAAACAACGTGCTCAATACAAGGCAATTTGGATTCAGACAAGGACGATCATGCGTCACCAATTTGATATGTTTCTATTCAAGGCTAATAGACATAATACAAGAAAGAGATGGATGGGCTGATTGTGCATTTCTGGACTTGAAAAAGGCTTTTGACAAAGTACCACACAAAAAGTTGCTTAAGAAATTAGAAACTGAAGGAGGAATACAGGGCAAACTGCTTAAATGGATGGAAAACTTTTTGCAAGAAAGAAAAATGAGAGTGGTGATAAGAGATAAACACTCAGAATGGGACGAAGTAATAAGCGGTGTCCCACAAGGAACAGTTCTGGCCCCAATAATGTTTGCTATATATATTAATGATATGGATGAAGGAATTGAAAGTTATATGAGCTTCTTTGCAGATGATGCAAAACTGTTGAAAAAAGTGAAAACGGATGAAGATTGTGAGTCACTACAGAATGATCTGAACAAAGTATAGGAATGGAGTAGGAAGTGGGAGATGGAGTTCAACACTAAAAAGTGTAGTATAATGGAATTTGGAAAAAGCAAAAACAGAATAATAGGATCATATAAATTGGGAGAAGAAGGAATAAAAAAAGTAGAGAATGAGAAGGACCTGGGAGTCATTGTTATGAATAATATGTCACCTGAGAAACATATAAATAAGATTTTTGGAGAAACTTATAATTTGATAAGAACAATCAAAGTGGCATTTGCATACCTGGATGAAGAAATGGTGAAGAAAATTCTAACCACTCTGATAAGACCAAAATTGGAATATGCAGCAACAGTATGGTCACCAAGTACAAAAAAATGTATAAAAAAACTTGAAAGAATACAAAGAGCAATTACAAAATTGGCACCAACACTCTCAAAACTATCATATGAAGAGAGACTAGCAAAACTTGAACTACAGACATTAGAGCAAAGAAGAGAGAGAGGAGATTTGATAGCTATTTACAGAATCATGAAAGGCATAGAAGTTATTGATAGAGAGAATCTGATAAAATGGGATGATGGAAACACAAGAGGACACGGAAGGAAAATCAAGAAGGACAGCTATAGAAGAGATCTGAAAAAGAACAGCTTTCCTCACAGAGTAATAGACAGTTGGAACAAGTTGGATGAAAAAATAGTGTGTGCAAGAACAATACATGAATTTAAAAATAGTTTAGATAAAATGAGATATGGAGACGGGGCCCCACGAGCGTAGCTCTCCTTCCCGTGAAATACAATTAGGTAAATACAACTAGGTAAATACACACACACACACACAAACGTGCGCATATGCAAAAGCGCTTGTCCATAAAAGCATACATGTACAAGATATATACATATACATACATACATACATATATATATATATATATATATATATATATATATATATGTGTGTGTGTGTGTGTGTGTGTGTGTGTGTGTGTGTGTGTGTGTGTGTGTGTATATATATATATATATATATATATAAATATACATGTACATATACATATAGATATACATAGGTATATACACGGTTATGTATATATAAATGTACACATATATCTACATGTACATATACATGTACATATACATACAGATATACATACCTATATACACGTACATGTACACATATATAGATGTGTGTGTATGTATATATATACACACATATAGACGTACATGTATATGTACAGAGACATGTACATGTGCATATACATATAGATATACATATGTATATACACGTATATGTACATATACATGTACACATATATCTACATGTACATGTACATATACATATAGATATACATGCCTATATACACGTGTATGTACATATACATGTAAACATATATCTACATGTACATACACATGTACATATACGTGGCTATATACACGTGTATGTACATATACATGTAAACATATATGTACATGTACATATACTTGTACATATACATATAGATATAGATACGCATATATGATTTGTTTATCTACATTGGGAATGGGAGCTTCGAATGATTGATACCCTGTTGAAACAAAAGTTCACAGAATGAAATCATCCGGCGAAAGTAGGGACAAAATAAATCTGTTGTGCGTCGCGGCCTACAAGGATCTTGAATTTTCCAAGCAGTGAGTCTGGACCCTCTAGCAAGGGATTCGAAACTCAAACAGGAACATTAAGAACCTTTGCACACTTAAATGGCTTCCAGTTCCTCGTGCTGGCACTTCGAGAGATACAAATATAGTGAGAAGACCTTGTCCGTGAACGCACGCCCTTCGAGGTGATGCCTCTCCAAGGCCGAGCTATGCATTGTATACAATGTGTGCAAGCATATATTCGCGTGGAGGATGTTTACGAAAGTTCGTGATCGAAGCCCACGCCCCTTTGATGTATTTTGGCATTTTCTCCCTCCCATCCCTCCTCGCCGCGTTGTACGTCCTTCTGCCTCAAAAGGTGAAATGTTTTCCTTTACTGTTG
>NC_134817.1:26712196-26744696 GCF_046742065.1 Oratosquilla oratoria | reverse complement strand
ACAGTGGCTTCTAGAAGTGAGCTGGTTCTTAAGCACTTATCCGTTATACGTAACGTCTCTTCACATAACCAGCCCGTCCCGTAACAAAGTGGCGACCTTGCCAGGATATTTTATCAGGTATTTAACACATTCTTTTAGAGATGGATGATATAATTCAAGAATTCGTTCAAAATCCCAAGGTAAGTTTCTTAAAGAAACAAACTAAAGACACTTTGATAGAAATAGGCAAGCACTTTGGAGTAGACATTGATACAAGTTTGCGAAAGAAAAAATTACTTCAGGAACTCGTTGAAAATCTGATCGAAGATGAGATCTTATCTCCAGAAGAGATTACAGCTATACAAATTCCTTCAAACAGGTTAGAAATAGAGGCACGACTAACCGAACTTAAGATTAAGGAGATTGAATTAAAGGTCAGGAGAGTAGAAATTGAGGAGGAAGCTAAATTGAAACAAATGCAAATTGAGGCAGAACTTAAAGCTAGAGAGGAGGAAGCTAAACTGAAACAAATGAAAATTGAGGCAGAATTTAAAGCTAGAGAAGAGGAAGCTAAAGTGAAACAAGTAGCTAAAGAGGACGAAACTAAAATCAAATTGGCAGAATTTAAAGCTAGAGAAGAGGAAGCAAAAGTGAAACAAATAGAAAGAGAGGACGAAACTAAAGTCAAATTGGCAGAGTTAGAATTAAAGAAGGCAGAAGTAGAAGCTAGGATTGTTGATAGAAAACCCATAGTTCAGGAAGGTCATATAGATATTTCCAAGTATGTAAAACTTCTACCCCAATTTTCAGAAGGAGAGCCAGAAATTTTCTTTCTTCAGTGGGAAAAATTGGCGCAACAGTTACAAATCCCTAAAGAAAATTGGCCATTAATCATTCAAACACAATTTAAGGGTAAGGCTCAGCAAATTTATACTTCTCTTTCAGAAGCAGAAAGCGAGTATGAAAATATGAAAGCTTGTATTTTAAAAGCTTATGAACTAATACCAGAGGCCTATAGACAGAAATTCCGTAATTATAGGAAAACACCTCAGTTAACATACGTAGAATATGCGGCTCAACAAGAGAGGTTATTCAATAGGTGGTGTTTGGCTAGTGACACAGACACCTTAGATAGTTGTATAGACACGGTAAAGGAAACATGGACTGGAGGTGAAGCTTTATTCCTGACGTTTCGTCTAACGACTTTCTCAAAGGAATGAGCATACTAGAAACATACAGAGATTATAAACCCGCCTTATGGGTAAGGTATGGATAAGAAGATCAGAAAATCTATAGAAGCTGCGTACATCACCACTCGTCCGAATATCAACAATAAGGCTGGGAGCTTCACCTGGGCCAAATCTTCAGCTAATATAGCGCTTCGTGATTGGCTGTCTCAGCGGGCCAATCAGGACGCAGCGCTATACGTTCGCACACCCCCTTGAGCCATAAGGCGGGTTTATAATCTCTGTATGTTTCTAGTATGCTCATTCCTTTGAGAAAGTCGTTAGACGAAACGTCAGGAATAAAGCTTCACCTCCAGTCCATGTTTCCTTTACCGTGTCTATACAACTTGTTCACATGGATTTTCACCTTAGATAGACTTAAACAGTTGATTTTATTGGAGCAGTTTAAGAATATCTTAGAGACAGATCTTAGGATTTTTATAGATGATCATGTTCCCGAAACTTTAACTAAAGCTGCTGTATTGGCTGATGAGTTCACACTAAATCATAAACCTAAGTCAAGACAAATGGAATCCCAAAAGTCAAAGTCATATATTCCAGATTCAACAAAATACTCTGATCCTTGGTCCCCAAAGAAACACTTTGAAAATCAGTCTAGCCCATCACATTTCAGTTACAGGTCTGATTTCAATCAATATCCTCCAAACCAACCTTGGCAAAGAATGGACAGGTTTAAGACTAATCCCCCTGTAACTTGTTCATATTGTAAAAAGGCTGGCCATCACATTTCAAATTGCAGAAAGAGACTGGCACCCTCATTCTCCAATAAGACACCAACTCTTGTAAGTAATATAAAATCAGATGATTCAAAATCCTCTATTCAGGATACACTACCAAAGAAGCCGGTATTGTCAAGTAATGTAGAACCCCCCTCATCAGATCATGATCCTTGTTTCAAACCATTTGTATCTTCAGGAACTATATCTCATAGTAGTAGTTCACAACAATATCCTATTTCCATACTCCGAGACACAGGAGCAAAGCAAACTCTGATTTTAAATTCTGTCTTGCAGAATCTGGGTGAGTCATATACAGGTTATGATATATTGATAGAAGGAGTTGGAGGAATTGTAAAATGTCCATTACATAATGTTTTCTTGCGGTCTGATTTAACAACCGGAATGGTTAAAGTAGCAGTAGTAGACTCTCTTCCCATAGTAGGAATATCCTTATTGTTGGCCAATGACATCGCTGGAAGCAAAGTCATTTCTCCCTTAATAACAAATAACCCTAAGACCTCAGTAGAACCTTCAGATAACTTACAGTTGTTTCCCGCTTGTGCTGTAACCAGATCTCAGTACAAGAAATCTGAAGAGGAGACCTATAATTTAGAATCCCTATTCTCCCAAACTGACCCATCTTCTTCTTCACCAGTTTCTCTATCTAGAGCAAAATTAATCAAAGAACAGAAGTCAGATCCTTCTCTTAAAAATTTGTACGAGTTTGTTTCATCTCCAGAAGAAGTTGAAAATATGTCACGAGGTTTCTATATAGAAAACGGAGTCCTAATGCGAAAATGGAGAGCATCCACCGCAACCGCTGACCAGCCATGGCAAGTAAGGAATCAAATAGTCCTCCCTCTTGGTTTCAGGAATAATGTTCTAAGATTGGCTCATGATTACAAAGGATTACAAAGGCAAAGCATGCCGACAGGAGACCTTTTGATCCATATCTAGGTCGGATGCAAAAAAAAAAAAAAAAAAAAAAAAAAAAAAAAAAAATCATATTAATAATAAATTAAAACTATAACAATGTAAATAACAATTAAAATACATAAATAAATGCATTGGTATAGTTGAATAACAAACAAACAGGTAAATAGTAAATGATAATAAATTGACATATAACTAATAATAAATGAAAATCAGACAGACAAATTATAACAAAACAAAAACAAATAATATAACATAAATTATAATAATTACAGCATCTTACTTAGGTATTTATCTAAATGATTCTTAAAGCTTCGAACTGAACTACATTGCACTACCTGTGCAGGAAGTTTATTCCATTCATTAACTACACGGTTGGCAAAGTTGTTTCTACCTACTTCCAAATTGAATCTATTTCCGGACAGTTTGAGACCATTGTTTCTTGTCTGATTCTCATTCAATGTGAAAATTTGGTCACTTTTGATGTTGTCAATTCCCTTTAAAATCTTAAAGACCTGTATCAAGTCACCTCTGAGTCTACGCTTTTTTAGGGAAAACAGATTTATGTGCTTAAGTCGATTTTCGTATGATTTATTTTTGATATTTGGAATCAGTTTTGTGGCTCGCCGTTGTACCTTTTCCAGTCTGTCAATGTCTTTAATGAGATTCGGTGACCATACGGAAACAGCATATTCCAAATGTGGACGAACTAACGATTTATATAGCTTGTTAATGAGTGATGGACTTTTGAAATCAAAAGATCGCGCAATCAATCCCAGAATCTTATTTGCTTTCTCAGAGGCTGAAATACACTGCTTGGATGATTTGAGGTCGTTACTGATAATTACGCCGAGATCTTTTTCACTATCCACTTTTGTTAACGAATTTCCAAATAACTTGTAATCGTACTTACTGTTATTTTTACCTATGTGCATTACCTTGCATTTACTTGTGTTAAATTTCATTAGCCACTTTTCAGACCATTGCTGTAATTGACCCTTAGCAGGTCACTTAGGGGTAAGAAAGACCTTGTTCAACATAACCCAACATTTCCATTGGCCCACGGTTGTCAAAGATGTTGCCCAATATTGTAAAACATGTCATACATGTCAACTTGTAGGTAAGCCCAACCAGAAAATTGTAGAAGCTCCACTCCATCCCATTCCTGTAATGGAAGAGCCATTTAAAAAAGTTCTTATTGACTGTGTAGGACCTTTACCTCCTTCAAGTAAAGGAAATCAGTACATTCTCACAATCATGTGTATGAGCACTCGTTTTCCAGAAGCAATTCCTTTGAAAAATATTAAAGCTCAAAACATAATCAGAGAAATGTTGAAATATTTCACTATGGTAGGATTTCCCAAGAACATTCAAAGTGATCAAGGAAGTAATTTTCTTTCCAACAAGTTTAGAGAAACTCTTGTAACACTAGGTATAAATCATGTAACTTCCTCCGCCTATCATCCTCAATCACAAGGTGCTCTAGAGCGCTTTCACCAAACGCTCAAGACAATGTTAAGAATCTTCTGTGCTGAGAACACTCGAAATTGGGAAGACGGACTCCCCTTTTTGTTGTTCGCCACCCGAACAACAATTCAAGAAAGCCTTGGATTCAGCCCGTCAGAATTAGTCTTCGGTCATGAAGTCCGTGGTCCCCTAAAGATACTTCATGAACAATGGATGAAAGAAGAACCACCAGTTCCTTCTTTGAAATACGTGTCCGAGGTCACCGAGAAGTTGTTAGAAGCTTGGAAGTTGGCAAGAGAGAACTTGACGAATGCTCAACGAGTAATGAAAGGTCGGTATGATAGAAATTCTAAACTTAGAACTTTCTCTCCAGGAGATCAAGTGTTACTTTATCTTCCCATACCAGGAGATCCATTGCAGGCTAAATACAAAGGACCCTATGAAGTCTTGTCCAGAGCCATTGATCTCAACTACATAATCAAAACTCCAGACAGAAGAAAAAGTTCCTATATCTGTCACATTAATACTTTGAAACCTTATCATTCCAGAGATCCAATTTGCAGCTCTACCACAATAGAATCGGAGGAGCCTCCTGATAACCTGCCTAATCCTCCTGAGATTCCCTTGGAAAACTCTCAGATACTACAAAATCTTCAGATAAAAGTAGGACACTTATCTGAGAAACAAGGTAAAGACATTCTTTCTCTCTTAAGAAGTTTTCCAAAATTATTTCTAGATTCCCCAAGATTCACTTCTTTGATAGAACATGAAATAATTCTAGACTCGCCAAGAGCTATCAAACAAGCCCCTTATAGAGTCAATCCAAAAAAGAAGGAGTTCATAAAAGCAGAAATAAACACTCTGCTTCAACAGGGAATAATTGAACCCTCCAGTAGTCCTTGGGCATCTCCTTGCATTCTTGTCCCTAAATCTGACAATTCTTATCGCCTGTGCATTGACTACAGGAAAATCAATGCCCATACTAAGGCCGATGCTTTTCCTATCCCTAGGATAGATGATATCATAGACAGTCTAGGAACTGCCAAGTATGTATCCAAGTTGGATATGTTAAGGGGATACTATCAAATCCCGGTACACCCTCGCTCAAGAGAAGTTACCGCTTTCATTACGGAAGAGGGATTGTTTCAATTCCGAGCAATGCCATTTGGGCTTAAAAATGCCCCTGCCACTTACCAAAGAATGATAAGTAATCTTGTTGCAGGATTGCCAGGAGTAAAAACTTATCTAGATGATGTGATAATATTTAGTCAGTCTTGGACAGAACACATTGAACACTTAAATAATTTCTTTTATAGAGCAGACCAAGCAAACATTACCATCAATTTGTCCAAATGTGATTTCGGACATACACAGGTCCCCTATTTGGGATTTAAAGTTGGAAATTCCCAAGTGTTTCCAATAGACGCCAAGATAAAAGCCATCAATGATGTACCAACACCCACTAATCGTAGAGAGGTACGTCGATTCCTTGGAATGAGTGGCTATTATCGCCGTTTTTGTCCAAATTTTTAAGATGTAGCAGAACCAATGACTGACCAGTTGAGAAAAGACCACGACATCGTGTGGACACCAACCAGTGAGACGGCCATCAAAAACCAGAAGTCCCATCTCACAAACGCACCAGTTCTAAGGGCACCCGATTTCCAACGACCCTTTCTTCTGCAAGTCGACGCCAGCGACACCGGTATCGGTGCCGCCCTCTTGCAAGAACACAATGAAGTTCTTCACGCTATCGCCTACTACAGCAAGAAGCTGTCCCCTGCGCAGAAGAACTACTCAACAATTGAGAAGGAGACGCTCGCTTTGGTCCAGGCCCTTATCCACTTCGAAGTCTACCTGGGTTCCTCAACTACCATTCAAGTATATTCGGATCACAACCCCTTAAAGTTCCTACAGACTATGAAAAACAAGAATCCGAGACTTACACGTTGGAGTTTATTTCTCCAACCCTTTAATCTAACAATTCATCACATTAAAGGCGTCCTTAATGTTTTAGCCGACGTCCTTTCTAGAACATAGCTTTTCAACAGAAAGTGAAAAGCTTTCCCAAACGGTGGAGGTGTAACGTAATATTAGATATTACGTCATATGTGTAATTATGTTATAGAATTGTGTTCCTTTGTATTACATAACTATGTTCATATTTCTTGTCTATGTATGTATTGTAACAATGTTAAGTAGTAACGCCCGTCCACTATATGTAATCTTGCCTACGTGCGGAGAAAGGTGCGCACTCTTGTAGAACAAACAGACAAGCGAAATCCTGAATAGTTCGGAGCGCACAGATTTGACAGTTACTAAATAAGTAGATTGTTCAAGCGAGTCGAGGGTCTTAAAACTACCCATGTTGACGTGTGTTAACTTACCCTCCTCCCCCCTTTGCGCTCACCCGCACCCTTCACCGGAAGTATCCCGCTTCCGGTCCAATGGTATATAAGCGGTGGAAATCACTCACACCTTGTCATTTTCTCGCATATTGATCTCTTGATAAAAACTAGAAGTTTAGACTCATGAGACGATTGGTGTGAAGTGATCACCCTTTTTGCCTACATTTCGTGTCTTATATACTTTGCATTACTTTATATTTATATTTGTACTTATTACTTATTTTGATACATGTTCCTGATCTCTTTGTACTTAGATAGTACCATATTGTATACGTATCTTGTGTTTCTTATTTGTACGATACTTTCCATATTCTTATAATCATGTAACGGTCCCATTGACCCAACTGCCCATTCTCTTTTGTGTTGATTGCCTGTAAATATTTTCCATTATATTAATAATTTCGTTTACTAGTTTTATCGCTAGTTTAATATTCCTTTCCTGGAATCTTCTTTGTTACCTTTACTTCTAGTCTTACGAATTATCTAGGCCCTGACCAGATAGTTCAGTCCTACAGTGGCTTCTAGAAGTGAGCTGGTTCTTAAGCACTTATCCGTTATACGTAACGTCTCTTCACATAACCAGCCCGTCCCGTAACAATATATATATATATATATATATATATACATACATATATATATATGTATATATATATATTTATTTGTACACACACACACACACACACACACACGCACGCACGCACGCACACACACACGACTCGGTGGCGTAGTTGGTAGAGCGCTGAACTGTCACCATAGTGGCCCGTAGTTCTTGGTTCGAATCCTGCCCAGGGCCGAAATTATTTCGGTACCGCTGCGCTTCGGGTCGTTACTCTGACTCTCGTGGGCGGGGAGTTGGGTGTGTGTGTGTGTGTGTATGTAAGGTCATAGCATTACCCATAGATCGGACCTACGAGCTCTGAGCTCTCTTCCAGGAGGGAAATAGCTGTCGATCACGAGTCCAACACGTGATCCAAAGACCAAGTGAATACACACACACACACACACACACACACACACACATATATATATATATATATATATATATATATATATATACAGTATATATATATATATATATATGTGTGTGTGTATGTGTGTGTGTGTGTGTGTGTGTGTGTGTGTGTGTGTGTGTGTGTGTGTGTATACATACACGCACACACACACACAAGTAGAGAAGAAAAGGTAAAAGGTGCAGATGGAGAGATGATAATGGAAGAGAAGGCAGTAAGAGGAAGATGGGCAGAGTATTTTAGGGAGTTGCTAAATGTGAAGGAGGATAGGGAGGGAAAGGTAATTGCTGTGGGAAGTGCTAAGAAAATGACCGTGCTGAGTAAGGAAAATGGAGAAGAAATAAGGAAGGATGAAGTGAAGGCAGTTGTTAAGATGATGAGAGCAGATATGGCACCTGGTCTAGATGGATGTCATACAGAATGTCTGAAAAAAGGAGGTACAGTGATGGTGGACTGGCTGGTGAGGTTTTTTACTGTTTGTTTAAGACAGGGTAGAGTGCTGGAGGACTGGAGGAGTACCTGTATAGTTCCACTTTACAAGGGAAAGGGGGACAAGTGTGAGTGTAGTAGTTTCAGAGGGATTAGCTTGTTAAGTGTAGTTGGGAAGGCTTATGGGAGGGTCTTGATTGAGAGGATTCGATGCCGACGGTGCCGTCGAAGCCGACAAAGCCGTAGAAGCCGTCGAAGCCGACAAAGCCGTCGAAGCCGACGAAGCCGATGAAGCCGTCGATGCTGACGAAGCCGACGCAGCCGTCGAAGCCGACGATGCCGTCGAAGCCGACGAAGCCGTCGAAACTTCATGTGACGCCCAGTTCTTTGGTTAATAATAAATTCATGCTCTCGACGTGGCACTTTCATGTTCTTTTCAAACTTGCAGTCCAAAAGATCAGCACAGTGGCAGCCTGGTATATCAAAAAGTTGATCCAATGATAGGATAAACTTCGTTCTCTTAGTAAGGGACTTAGATACTTCAGAAATAACATTTCTGTTATTTATTGTCTTTTACATACTAAATATATCTTCCAACCTGTTGTTTTGTTGGCAGCTCATAATGAGGAAGTTCTGGAAGTGGGGAACAAAAGATACTGTGACTTGTTGATGTTCTAGTTCTTTTACTCATCTTAGCCCTGGAAATGAATAATAGAATGTCCCGTTTTTACAAAAAAGTAACAATACTCGTGCATGTAATGTCAATGAAATATACTGAGTGCTAAATTTCATCACAATTGCTTTTACATTTGATAGGCAACTAGTCTGACGGAGCCCTAGCCTAATAGGGGTAATACTTTACCTAGTAAAAATAAGAATTACCCTTTACTCACTTTTTTATTTCCGTTTTAGAACCTTGTCAAATGAATATGACCCTCCCATTTTTTAACATAACTAATCCTTACCACAATCAAGAAAATCACGGACAGTAAAAAAAAAAAAAAAAAAAAAAAAAATGCTCACAATTAATGAGGAATAGAGCTTGAAACGTATTATCTCAGCTGTAGTAAACTAATTAATGAATTCCTGGTAAGAAGGAAGGAGGCATAGGGAGTGAATCTATATCACACATCCTGTCTGTGCTATGATTAAGTAGACTCAGTGAGTTACCCATTTCTATATGTTCTTCTATTCTTTCTACTTCCTAACTGACTTTGTACCTTCTACTTTGTCACCAATGACTTTATCATAATATGATCTATGATACTTTATTTCTGATTAGTTTATCTGACCTTTGTTATACTTTATAATTAATTCTATTCTAACTTCTGATTTTGGCATTCTGAGTTCTGCGTCTTCCTTATACATCTCTTACCACAGTTTATCGTTTGCAGAATGTTTTCAATAGAAATGAATAAAAGGGTATATTTTCACCATCGAACTTCGGTAGACTATGTTCTTCTTGTGTTGGTGTGGTGTAGAATTGTATTTTGTTGTTTTGTTATTTATTGTATTATTTATATTATGTTATTATGTATTTATATTAGGTATAAGATTTGGTTGTGTTGTATATCGCAGATGCGATGCGCGCCTTTGTTTTGGCGCGAATTGGAGCGTGGCGTCAGTATCTGAGCAGCCTTGTAAGCAGGTGCACGCATTTGTGATTGTGTCATTTTGTGTGTATCTAAATATAAAATTTAACTCTTACTTCGCGCACTCATTAGCCACTCAATACATTATTTAACTACTGTTATTAGATTGTGGGAGGAAATCTTGGATGATGAAGGTGTTGGACTAGTATGGTTCCCTGTAGCCATTGTAATGGGAACCGAAGATTGAAATTAATTGAAGTCGTCATTCTAACGTTGCCAATAACTTCTGATTCTACGGTGAGAAAATTAATTTGACTGATCCTTCTGCATGAGAAACTTAAACAAGTACATATTTATACATGGGCTTCAAGTAAGTAGATTTCACTAAATTACTCACCAAATACGGGATATACAACTTTCGAGAGAAAAAAATATAAAGACAAACACACTTAAGTGTATCACATAGAATTGGACACTGACATTTACTCACTAGAAAATCAGATCACTGTCCACGTTGATTTAGTGAAACACAAAATGTCACAAAAGGCTAAGCATACAAATTTTTGAAAAACCACAACACAACTCAAAAGGATATTGAATATAAAACCACTGTAAAATATAAACCAAACACAAAATTTGTTAATGGAAAGCACTGTACCGTTTACGTTCATTGAGCACTTTTCACTATCTAGCCGTTGAATGTCTTGGTAGAACACAAGGACGACAACTAAAGTTCGACCTGCTGGCTAAGTGCTGACGAATGCAATTTGAAGAGACGTGCTTATGAATTCATCCTTATGTACCGGCACACACGTCGAAAACATGCACGGCAGAGGGTGGTCACTTCTGTGGGAGTTACAGATGTGGTGACCATATGGCGAGACTGCAACGTAGGTGATTCTCTGAGTGTCAATAACAACCAGCTGCGTAAGGGAAGAATTGTCGTCTGACCCTGACGGTTTTTTTCAGCAGCAAGTGGTGCATGTAGGAAGGTCTAGCTGCCGCCAAATCTAGCAGTCTAGTTGTATCCGTAGAGAGGGTCCCCAGCAGTATGACGTATAGGGAATCGTAGAACTGCAACTTGATCCAAGGGGTGCGAGGCAGAGAAATAGCTGGAAGGATACATATAGAAGTCGGTGAAGAAGGGCTTTAACGTTTGTGACGAACGGGCTAAAACGTTTTGGAGCTGTCGTGTGAGAGGCTCGTACAGAGAGATATCAGACGATTTTGTTCGTTGACGTGTAAACCTCGTATTCAGGAGGGAACTAAGACGAGCATGTACGTCTGAGGCGAGGACATGGAGCAGAGTTGTAACGTAAGAAACGTGTTGAAAGGTTTTGATAGAACACAGTTTTCTCGTACCGTAAAGGTGCATGAAAGTAACACTGACAGTTATTCTTTTCACTGGTTTGAGAACGCTGAAAGTCACAAAGTCATTTTAGGGAATTCTAACACCGCGCCACCATTTTATGTTGGAAAGGTTGCGGGGCTAATCAAATATTTAGTTTCGTTTTCTGTATATTTCCAACATGAGTTTTTCAAACACTTCGGAGTAAATACGATATAAGTTCAAACACAATTGTAAACCACACTCACGTTCTTGTAGAAATATAACTTAGTCACACGTAAGTTAGTTCATAAGTTTCTGTAACCCTAGGTCAACACCCTAGCTTTTCTCTGACCCTCTCTTTCTCTCTTATTTCCTGGCTGTCCTATGATTAAGTAGACTCATTGAGTTACCCATATCTATGTGTTATTTTATTCTTTCTGTTTCCTAATTGACTTTGTTCTTTCTACTTTGTCACCAATGACTTTATCATAATATGATCTATGATACTTTATTTATGATTAATTTACCTGAAGTTTGTTATACTTTTTAATTAATTCTATTCCAACTTCTGATTTTGGCATTCTGAGTTCTGCGTCTTCCTTATGCATCTCTTACCACATCTTCTCGTCCTGCTGAGTGATTACTCTAATGTGTCATCAGTCCCAATATGATTTGTTCCTTCACACCTTTCTTATCTCCGGGACCCGTATTTCTGAGTGCGGGTTTCTCTGTTTTATCCTACAGTATAATACAATGCAATACAATAATACTTACAGCACATGTATACACACATACATACATATATACAGTACATACATACTTGCATATAGGCATGCATACCTAATACATAAATACATACATACATGTTGCTAATATATACATACATACACACATGTTGCACTGAAGATGTAGTATACGAAAGCGCTCTGCTTCGTTAGTTTCTTTTCCAAGTGGTCTACTTTCCATACATACATGTATAGATACATGCATACATCCATATATACACATATATATGCATACATACATTCATATATACACATATATATGCATACATACATACAAACATATATATATACACATACATATATCTATACATACATACATATATACATACACACATACATCACTGTCCAGTAATGTCGTTACACATTAGTAATTGCACTAAAAACCCACTATTATTTGGATTTAAGAAAAGAAGGAAATAACGAATTTCCGTATATTTCAATCACTTGCTGTGATCCTCTTCAAGCGGAATACATAGACAAGAGAACATACATATCTTATGTACAGATGAGAGAGGTAAAGTTAGGGAACATGGACAAGACATCTCATGTGGCATC
This sequence comes from Oratosquilla oratoria, assembly GCF_046742065.1. Taxonomy (NCBI): domain Eukaryota; kingdom Metazoa; phylum Arthropoda; class Malacostraca; order Stomatopoda; family Squillidae; genus Oratosquilla; species Oratosquilla oratoria. The sequence goes on along the minus strand of NC_134817.1, from coordinate 26,732,242 downwards.
TATATTGTTACGCGGGTTTTGTGGCAAATCGTCCGCTTTTACAATATGAGGAAATAATTTATTAACTGCCAAGGTGGTTATGTAATCTGGTGACCATTGGCCTTTTGAAATATTAAAATTCGGGAATTGTTTTATTAAGGAAGATTCAATGATTTTCCTTTTATAACTACATTTGGATTTGAAAATGGTTTTTGCCTCGTCCCAATTTATTCTGTGATTATTGTTGGCTACGTGTTGAAATACCGCGGAGTTATGTTGAGCATATTTTACTGAGTTTTTATGTTCTTTAATTCTCGTTTTTAATTCTCTGCCCGTTTGTCCCCAATACACTTCATCACAATCTGAGCAGGGTAATTTGTAAACTCCGGGATTTATGTCTTTTGTTGGTCTGTGATGAACGTTAACTACTTTTCTGAATAGATTGTTGGGATAACTAAAATTTATATTTACGTTATCTTTTGGCAACATTTGAGCGAGATTATTGATGGATTGGTTAAAAGGAAGTTTTAGGCAGTGTTTGTTCCATTTATGATATTGAGATGGATGGGAAGTGGATTTATAATAACTGGTTTTGGCCTTGCTTAAGGCTTTATTTGTAAACCAGTCTGGGTATCCTAGTCTTTTTAACTGAGTTTTGATGATAGAAATTTCTGAAACTAAATAAGATGGGCTACATAATCTTAGTGCCCTTAGAAAAAGACCCGAAGCAACACTATATTTGATATTATCAGGATGGTTGCTGTAGAAGTGTACATAACTCCCAGTATGTGTGGGTTTTCTGTACACTGAAAGAAAGAAGATCCTGATGTCTCATGACTAAGATGTCCAAAAATGGTAATCTGTTATCCACTTCCCATTCCACTTTAAATTTAATGTTAGCAGTAAGGTGGTTAAGTCTATTGAAGAAATCATTAAATGAACCCCACTCTTCATCCCAAATCGTGAAGATGTCATCTACATATCTATACCAGAACATTCCGTGGGGTTTTATGTCCTGCAGAAGTACCGTCTCGAAATATTCCATATATAAATATGCTAGCACTGGAGAGAGATTGGATCCCATTGAACAACCAAATTTTTGCTTGTAATATCTATCATTGAACGAAAATACATTTGTGCCAGCACATAATTTTGTCAAATTAATGATTTTATTTACTGAGATGGGTTTTTAGCACATACATACATATATACAAACACATAAATATATAGATACATGCATACATTCATACGTACATATAGGCATACATGAGTATAAAAGTAGAAATATCATATATTCAATATTTTATTACAAAGAAAAAAAAAAAAGATAGAAAGAATTTAGGACACAGTTCACAAATCTGTCCCGAATATGATCGGTCAGGGAAGTCCTTGGACTGGACTGAGCCTAATCATCTTGAGATTGCTCGGTTGTGATATAATCAATAAATACATAGATATGTGGAATGGCAGTGTCCGTGATTAGATGGACCCAGCCGGCCCCTTAAGGACCGAGGATAGAGACAGATCCGCGGCGACCGGGGGCGTCCGCAGGAATTTTTGGGTAAAGGGAGGGGGGGGGGCACGTATTTTTTAGGGGGGCAAAATTAAAGATATTACACATGTATGGTTAACGGTATAAAAATCAAGATACACACTTCAAAATCATTGTCCGCAAAGGCATATATTTACATTACATTAGTCACATTTAGACTTTCATTAACGAAATTATACGTGACGACCGGCAAAGTTTCAAACACCTTGGATTTCTAGGCGAGAGGCAACTGCCCCCCCCCCTCCCCCCAACCCCCGGACGCTCATGGCGGCGGCGACTGATTCCGCGAACTCGTTTGAGGGAGTCGTGCTCCTCCGCGCTTGACCCCTCCCCCTCCCGCCGAAAACCCGTGCCGTCGATGCGCGGATGGAGACGAAGATGGATCCGTTCTCCCTTCACCTTACGATCTCCCTTCACTTTATGATCGTGGAAACCCGTTTCTGTCTCCTTCGATCAAATTTAGGCGCAAGTTCGTTCTGTGTAGTGCCTGTGTGTGTGTGTGCGTGCGTGCATGCGTCTGTGTATTTACCTAGTTGTATTTTTTGCGGGAAGGGGAGCTATGCTCGTGTTGTCCCGCCTTTGTATCTCGCAGTGTCTAGTTTGCTTTTAAACTCATGAATGGTTTATGCGCATACTATTTCATTATCCAGTTTGTTCCAGGTGTCCAAAACTCTATGTGGAAAACTGTTTTTCTTCAGTTCTCTTCTATAGCTATGTTTTTTTATTTTCTTTCCATGTCATCTTGTGTTTCTCTTGTCCCAGTTAAGTAAGTCCTCTCTATCAAGTATCTCTGTGCCTTTTATGATTCTGTAGATGGTCAGTAGGTCACCTCTCTCTCTTCTTTGCTCCAGTGTCGGTAACTCCAGTTCAGCCAATCTCTCCTCGTATGATAAGTTTGCAAGTGCAGGTGCCATTTTTGTAGCTGCTCTTTGGATTCTTTCTATTTATTTTATATTCTTTTTTGGTACTAGGGGACCACAGTGTCGCCGCATACTCTAGTCTAGGCCTTATCAATGAAACCAATATTTTTTTTATCATGTCTTCGTCCAAGTATGCAAATGCCACTTTTATTGATCTTAGCAAGCTGTAAGTCTCCCCGACAATTTTGTTAATCTGTTTATCATAGGACAAGTCGTTCGTGATGATTACTCCCAAATCTTTTTCGGATCCTACTTTCTTTATTTCCTTGGTTCCAATTGTATATTTTCCTGATATTATGTTTTTGCTTTTTCCGAACTCCATTATGCTACACTTCTTAGTATTAAATTAAAGTCCACTTCCCATTTCTGACTCCAGTTCCATACCCTATTCAGGTCTTCTTGCAGTGCTTCACAGTCCTTATCAGTTTCTACTTTCCTTAACAGTTTGGCGTCGTCAGCAAAGAAGTTCATGTAACAATTCACGTCCTCGTCTATGTCATTCATATGGATAGCAAACATTATTGGTGCAAGTACAGATCCTTGCGGTACTCCACTGATCACCTCTTTCCAATCTGAATATTTTTCTCTGAGGACTACTCTCATCTTTCTACCAGTCAGGAAGTCCTCCATCCATTTTAGTAGGTTCTCTTGTATTCCTCCTATGTGTTCCAATTTTTTTTTTTTTCTTTTTTTTTTGTAATTTTCTGTGTGGTACTTTGTCAGAGGCTTTTTGCAAGTCTAGGAATGCACAATCAGCCCACCCATTTCTTTCTTGCACTATGTCTATTAGCCTTGAGTAGAAGCATATTAAGTTTGTGGTGCATGATCTTCCTTGTCTGAACCCGAATTGTCTTGGGTTTAATATGTTGTTGTCTTCCAGATGTTTTACCCATCTATTCTTGATGATTTTCTCACAAATTTTGGCTATAGTGCTTGTTAGTGATACTGGCCTATAGTTGGTGGGTTCTTCCTTGTTTCCTCCTATATATATTGGTACAATGTTAGCATTTTTCCAGTCATTAGGTATCTTTCCTTCTTTGAGTGAGCTATTTATTATGATGTGTATTTTGTCCGTTAGTTCTTCTTTGCATTCCTTTAGAATCCATGTTGCAATACCATCCGGGCCATGTGATTTTCTGACGTCCAGTTTTGATAGATGTTCTGATATTTCTTTTTGTGATGTTGAAAACTCACTCATGTGGGGAGATTGCTTGTTATTATCTACGTCCCAATTTTGTATTTTCTCTCTGGTGAAGACAGATTGAAAGTGGTTGTTCATGACTTAGGCCATCTCTAATTCTTCTGTGTATTCTATATTTCCTCTGCGTAGTTTTACCATTTCCTGTTTGGTTTTAAGTTTACCATTCACATACCGATAGAATAGTTTGGGTTGATCTTTGCATTTATCTATAATATCCTTCTCATGGTTCCTTTTCTCCTCTCTTCTCACATTAACATACTCATTTCTATAGTTTATATAAATTTGCCATTTGCTTTGTTTTTTGTCTTTTCTCCACCTTTTCCAAGCTTTGTCCCTTCTGTCTTTTGCCTCACTGCATCTTTTGTTGAACCAACATTTAATGTACTCTCTCTCTCGCTTTTGTCTTGGTACATGCCTGTTTACCCCTTCATTGTAATTATCCATCAATATATTCCATTTCTCTTCCACTGTTGTCTCTTCCATATAGAATTTTTCCCAGTTTGCATTCCGGAAGAATGTCTTTAGTTTTGCAAAGTCTGTTTTGTTGTACATCAATCTTCCTTTCCTATGCTTTTCGTTCCTCTCCATGTCTATTTCTTCCTTTAGTACAGTTTCGATGAGTACATGGTCACTCTTTCCAATTGGTGTCTTGTAATGGACTCTGTCCACTATTTCAGGTTCTGTTGTAAATATTAAATCTAGTTTCGATGGCTCTTCATTGTTTCTGTACCTTGTGTTTTCACTGACCCATTGGGTCATTGTGTACTCCATGGTCATGTCTAGCAGTACATTGCCCCACAAGTCATCTCCTCCTCGCACTGTCATGTTGTCCCAACAAATTTCTTTGCAATTGAAGTCCCCCATAATTACCAGATTACCCTTACCCATTAGTATCTCATTTAGTGATTTTCTTGTATCTTCTAGCATTTTTGTATGTTCGTTCTCTTTCCAAGCATTCGTTTTTGGAGGCACATAGGTCACCACAAACTTTCTACTTTTCATATTCTTGCCTTCGACTTTTATCATGATCAGTTCAACATTACCTTTGCCCTCTGCAATTTTTGTCACGTTTAGGTCTTTCTTGGCCAAGAACGTGATTCCCCCTCCCTGTTTCTTGTCCCTGTTTTTTTATCCTGTAATTGTATAGACCTTGTCCAATAACGATGGATGGTATTTCACCTCTTAGTTTAGTCACTACAATTCCCATTATGTCTGGTTTTTCTTCTAACAGATAATCATTGAGTTCGTTCAGACCTGAAATTAATCCGGCAATGTTAGTATAGGCCACTTTTAATTTTCTTCCTTCTCCATTATTTTTTCTGTCCTTGATTTTTTCGTTTTGATGCGCCATTGTCTCAATCTCATGTCGATTACTCTCCAATGGAATTCTTTGCATTCTGTCTCCGGTCTCATAAAGTTTTTTTCCTTAGTGACTTTTCTTTTTCTAATTCCTCAGTACTCATTTCTCTTTATCCATATCTTATTGTACTTTTCACTCTTTGCCAAGTTGCCTACTTTTTCAAATATGTCTTCTACTACCATCTGTGACCTTAATTTTATCTTCAGAGGTCGATTTCTATCCTTAGAATAGCGACCGATTCTATGTCTCTTTCAGGTCTATGCCTGAATCTCTTTCTCCCCCCTGAATTTCATTTAGGATTTCTGCTGCTGTCTCCTTTTCTTCTTTTTCTCTCATGTACCTCGCCAATCCCTGTTTTTCTTTTAGTCCATATACCACAATACATTTTTTTCTATCTACTGTATCCCTGACCCAGTTTGCTTTTTCGTTAATCACTTGGATAATTGTGTCTTTTGCATTATCCTGCATTTGCTGCTTGACTATTTCTTTAAAAGCAATTTCCTTGTTTTCGATGTTTTCCTTCCACTTCTTAATTTTCTGAATACTTTCCTCACCTAGGTTCTCTTCGATCTTTTGTGTCAATTCTTGTAATTTATTGTTCACCTCTTTCTTTAAATTTTCGCTGTTGTTATTATCATTAGTTTTCTTCTTTTCGTTATCATTCTTCAACTCATTTATATCCCTTTTCATTTCTTTAATCTCGTTTTTAAGATCCAAGTTGGTTTTTCTTAGGTCAGAAATTTCGTGATTCGCCTGTGCTAAGCAGTCTATTAATCCTATGATATCTTTTCTTAAGTCCATAATTTCATTCTCCCACCGAATCCTATTTTTGCTCATATCTCTCTCTATCTCTAATAATCGACTTAAGTTCCTGCTTTCATACTTACTAAATCCTGGAAAATCTTTCTCATCGCACGTGTTTGGACAAGGTTTGTTTACATCGCGGTTCGATCGACTGACGCCAGATGGCTCTGGTTCGTGACTGGCTTTCGAGTCGTTGTTTTCATTCATTTTCGCTAATTCCATGTTAATACCATTGACTAGCACTGCAGAGATATCATTTCGGACACTCACGATCACTCCCCACCCCTACAATACAAACCAGGTTTCCTTTTTCGTCGTAAATCCTCTTCTTCTTGGTCACGCGACGACGACGACAGCGACGGAGGTGTTTACGGCGTGAAGGCTTGTGTGTGTGTGCGTGTGTGTGTGCGTGTAATTCACCATGATATTGGATCACGTGTTGGACTCGTGATTGACAGCTACTACCCTCCCAGGTGGGAGCTCAGAGCTAATATATGACCGATCTATGGGTAATGCTGTGACCTTACACGCACACACACAACCGACTCCCCCCGACGAAAGATGCAGCGCAGCGATGCTGAAATTATTTCAGCCCTGGGTGGAATTCGAACCCGGACCGCTGAGTTAGCAGTTACGAACGTTACTACTGCGCCGTAGTAGTGTGTGTGTGTGTGTGTGTGTGTGTGTGTGTGTGTGTGTGTGTGTGTGTGTGTGTGTGTGCATCCGACCTAGATATGGAACAAAAGGTCTCCTGTCGGCATGCTCCGCCTTTGTAATCCTTTGTGTGTGTTTGCGTGTGTGTGTGTTCTTGTGTGTGCGCGCGGGCGCACTTACTTTTACATTACATCATTTTCAGAAGAATCTCAGATATTACCTAATATTATATCTGGAATGAGATCATAGGTGATCCGTCGTGACCTGAGGCAGTTTCCCATGGTCTGAAGCAGCTGAAGGTGGCCTTAACTCCTTCAATGCTGATACGCACCCTCATACAAATATTCCTGTTTAGTGTGAGTCAGAGCCGCAAAGCGTCACCGTGATGAAGAAGTTCAGAAACGTCGGGAATCCTGTGTGTGGCATCTTACGTGACCACACTGACTTCGACAGGCTAATGTTATACTTCAAGACATGTGTATGTTCCAGTCACCAAAGAAGGACTTATCAAAACATAAAATAGATAAATAAATAAGTAAATAAATAAATTGATAAATTACAAATAAATAAATAAATGAATGAATAAAAATCAGTTGCATGCATGCATGCATACGTACATACATACATGCATACATACATATATACGCTCACTGACCCTTCTTGACCTATGATACCTCTGTTGACCTCTCTTGACATTTCTTAGCCTTCACTATGCAAAATTCTTATTCATGTCTTTTTACTCCTAATTACGCGATGGGTTTTTGGGGGGCTAAATAAGAGTATAAAAGTAGAAATAACATATATTCAATATTTTATTACACACTGAACGTAAAAATTCACTGCGATTACACAAATTTCATAAATTAACAAACGGAGAAGGGAAGCACAGATCTTTTGTGACCCTTGTTGTTGCAAATTTGAGACGATTTTATTCAGCAGTCTCACTCAAGCAAGATTTTGATTGAGGACCATCTCAGACCAGTGCACCACCCCACATCTGAATAAATTGTCGTGCGGATGATCATAATCTATACACTGTAACTATGGAGTTAAAGGGCTTTGTGACTAAGGGTCTACGAGTATATCCAACTACCCCGATAAAACCTTTGGCGAACGCTGAAGAGGTATCTGAGATGAGAAGTTAGGAAAAATAAAAAATAAATAAATCTTCGAGGGCAGCACGACATCCATCACCCTCTGGATGACACGGACGACCTCAATCGGCCGAAGGAATGTAGAGCACTTCTTTGCGGTGCCTCGTCAGAAGTGACGAGCGGTAGATTTCTCCCCGGATCGACGCCCGACCCTGTCGGCGCCGGACGAAGGACGGCTGCTGGTCGAGTGGATCCAGAGGCACCATTCCCAGTCGAGTCCTTTCGCTTGACCTGTGCCAAGAGTCAGGTTAAAGGATGTCTCTTGTGACTGCTATCTATTGACAGTGATACAGCCAAAATATTTTTTGGGGAGACAGGCATGAGGTCTCCTGTACTTTGAATTAGCAACCCGAGATTCCAAAGATCTAAAGGTATTTCTATCAATAGAATCAACCTAATATGGTCAATTTCATACACAAAAATACTAGGATATTGATGATGAATATCTTTTGTATAAGGTCCCGTAGTGATGACGAATACTAATACTAATAACGCCAATAATGATGATGAATAACAATACATTTGTAATGAGAATAATAACGATAATAGTAATGGTAATAGTGGTGATGATAACGATATTCTATCTCAGCTAGATTACCATAGATAAAAGAGTAAATAGATGAAACATAAAAGTGAGAATGATTGTTTATTACTATACAGGCGGTCATGGAATCGCAACAGCAAGCTCGTACGACGCTGAAAGAAGCTGGAAAAGGACGCGATGGTATTGGAGATGATGGTGTTGATGGTATGGATGTGGCAGGGATGGTAGACGTGGTGGTGGTGAAGTGGTTGTTTTGGATGTGGTGGTAATGGAAAAAGGGATGGCAATTGAAGGTGGTACTAAGAAGTTGGGGGATGAACTCTTCAAGGCATTTGATTATTAACTCAAAGAGGCCCCAAATATTCAAGACCGCTTCAAGATGCCACCAAAAGAACTGATCAAGGAATTTTTTAACCAATAAGAGAGTAGCCCGGGATAGTGACTTAAGGACCCCACGGGCTAGAAAAAAGGTGACAGAGGGCAAACGAAGAGTCAGGAAGACTTGCACAAGAATCTTGAAAGTATCTGGAACGGGTAACAGACACATATACAGACAGAGGGAGGAGGAGGAAACATGAGTAAATGATTCTTTAGCTTCTAGACCCAATGTCCCGTTTCTTGTGCGAGTTATGACAGTCTCATACCCGTTGATCCACGGGAAGTAGAAGAAGCGCTGATCGCTGCCGAAGTTCTCGCCGTCCTCCATCGTCTGGGGCAGGTCTCGGTGGAGCGTCTCCGGTAGGAAGAGCGTCGACACACCCCCGACGACGGCCGCCGCCCCAAGAACCAAACTGGGCAGAAACCACGCCACGGTCCTCTGTGGCGACATCATAAATTGATCGAAAGCCGTGACGGTAAAAGTGTTAAGTAAATTTTTGGTGAGGAGGAAGGTATGGGGCTACTGACCAGGAACACGATGAGTGGTGAGATCATGTTGGCTACGTAGCCGATGATGTGGATGAAGGCCACGCCCTGCGCGCGGACCTGTGTCGGCAGAAGCTCCGCTGCGTACTGCATGCCGACATTCATCCCCACGTTGACAAAGAACCTGGCTATGATAATGGTAGAGGCTACACCCCCGGCGTTCCCTGTGGTTGTGAAAAGTATGTTAGTTTTATAGTTTTTTCTTTTCTCGTTGTTCTCAGGAAAGATATCCTTAGAAATTAATTATTTTCAACAATGGATTTTCAGAAACGAATTGCAGCATTATAGACCCCTTTCTTGCTTGACGTGAGAGTTCTGCTGTCAGCCAGCAACATGCGCTCTCATACTGTGAGGCAGTAGATCCCTTCTTGCATTAAGTAGGGGCTTTGTTGTGAACTATATGCGCGGGCATATTGTGAGGTTTTGAGGTCAAAAAGAAAATGCTGCGTGAAAATGTATCATTCCACTTACTTCAGAGAACTCGAAGATACTGATAAGTAAAATTATATATCAAAACTGACTCTCAATAATGGAGAGAAACTCCCTGACCCCTTCTCTTTGTGTGATGAGGAGTGAGTAAACTATATTTCAACACTGCCGGGCCTAACATGGAGAGATGACATCGAATACTTTGTAGACAAACCAAGTGTTTTCACAAAGGTGTCATTATTATCCAATTACCAACAGCAGCCAGTTTTGTTTTATCAAGTCAGAAGTTCAGTTGTGCGTTAAACTTCTCTTTGTCATATAGGTCATGCTTCTATTTACACATTTTTAAGAAGAATTTTTTTAAGATAAGTCAAGCTCAACTTAAGATATGAGTATTCGCATTCTCGAATAAAATCTTTACTAATTTTGAATCTTGAATAACTAACAAAAATATGACTAACGAGATTCTGATCACACTGTATAACAATGAAGAAGAAAAAAACGGAAATGTGAATAACCTTTCTAGGGGTATTTTTTGCGTAGATCATGAATATAACATTCGTTTCTTTCTGCGGCCCTCCAGTTTCTCGTAAATTACCATCTTACTTACGTTAAAGACACTGATTGATCTTTTTTGTTGCTTACTATAAATGCTTCCTATTTTTACTTTTTTATTTGATATTTTTTGTTGCTGTTACCATTTATATAATTTTTCACATGTGTTTTTTTCTTTACCGGAGACAGAGCTAAAATGCCTAGAGAATACAAAAATTCGCCAGACAGTTTTTGTTATATATGTAGATCAGTTACATTAAGGCATTACAAGAGACAGTTGACTCAACATGTAAAAAACTTTATGAGCTGTACTTTGAATGTAAAGTGGGTAACCAGGACAAACGCTGGGCAGACACCTCACAAATTTTGTTTCAGGTGTACAAGTTTATTCTCTGCCTGGGTGAAAGGCTTGGCCTCATGTTTGGCATACCATTGGTCTGGAGGGAGCCAAAGGACCATTCAACAGATTGCTACTTCTGCTTAACAGATATTAAAGGTGGATATCCAATGTGTATTCTTTACTGTTTTTTCAAGAGATGTATAAACAAAAAAGATCGAAATACATAATATGTTGTACTTCCACTATTATGCACGTGATCACGTCCAAAAATACCCATTTTTAGTCTTATTTTATTTTATTTCCCTGCAGGTCGCAACAGAAAAGGCAAGAAATCTATCATTTATCCAGATCTTTAGTCTGCTATTCGCCCAGTTCGACGTTCAAGTGATATTCTTGTACCACAGCCGCCCTCGACTGAACTACCATGCAATGACACGAGCAACTCAGACGATTCAGAATCTCAAGAGACAACGTATGTGACACAGCTTGAATCTGACAAGAAACCACACCTCATCACCTAACCGGAACTCAATAATCTAGTTTGTGATCTAACACTTACCAAGCAATAGAGTGAACTACTGGCCTCACGTCTGCAACAATAGAACCTGTTAGATGAAGATACTCGAATTACAGTATTTAGGAAGCGTTCTTCAGATCTACAGCAGTTCTTCACTTTGGAAAACAACTTGACCTATTGTAATGATATTAGAGGCCTATCCAATGCCCTTGAGCTGACCTATGAACCAAATGAGTGGAGGCTATTCATAGATGGATCCCTTTACAGCATAAAAGCGGTCCTGTTGCACATTGTGAACATGTGACGTGATATGAAATATTTGCTATCAAATTCGAATTCAGCACATTGAACTTCTTAATAAAATGCTCATGAGAACTATGTTTTTTTCTTGAACCTGAAATTTGTTGTACAATGTCATTAATGATGTAGTTTATAAGCTGATTGATTCAAAGGCGCAAACTTTAGTATTTCTTTTCATTCTGCAGGTAATACTTAGTCAACGCCAAGGTGTTAAGACTACTGTATAAGATTAGAGTTCTCACTGGAAACTGTACGTGTATGGCAGGCTTAGGCTCATGCTGCAGTCATGTGGCAGCACATCTCCTCAAGTTAGAGGCAGCAGTTCACTTAAAATTAAACGAGTCAGCCACATGTATCAGCCAACTTTATTCCTGGAAAACATCCAGGAAAAATGTCAATCCAGTTCCAATCACTGCTCTCCACACAGTTTGGCTTTTGATATCTGATCATAGGACCAGGTCTTCCAGTCTTCTCTTTGGATTGCGTGTATCCAAGCTTGCCATCTCCGTTTTTCGATCGCAGTTTTCCTTTTTGGGATAAAAAAAAAAATCCCAATCTTGCTGTTTGTACAACCAACAGCACAACAACTGTGTGGCATTTTTTTTTCGTATCAAAACTATAACGCAAATCGCTAAAGTTCCGTAAAGTTAGTATGATCACTTTTACAACAACAGATCACGTAAAATATTTTACCTCCCACCATGTGCGCGCATGTTTCTTTTATTGAACTTCTAAATTGGTAACATTGATGTTACCCGTTATATGCAGACGATAATCGATGTCCCCTTTTTTCTGTTTTCATCTTAAGGAAATATATTATATGAAAATAAATTCCAGTGAGCAACCGTCGGAAACAAATTATCTGACTTTTAAAATAATAGAACTGATATGATGTTGGTCTGAGCGCGCCATTTTTGTCGTCGTTCCAACTACCCCTCCGTTCTCTCACAGAGACAAAGAAAACGGGGAAGAACACACCGACGTCCTCCTGTTGAGGGGCTATCACACTGGGCTTCCACGGGCTTTACCAGCCCCGACCGTTGAGAGTTAGTTTAAGTAGAAATTACATCGGATACAATATTCTATTTTTCAAATCTCCAAATATCAAATTATCTTTCCGTTATATATAAAAAAACTGAATGATGAAATAAGAGAATGAGAACCTTTACGAATGTTAGACAATGTGTTGCAATGTTCTTTGAGAAGTGAAGTAAGTGTAGTCATATTCTAGTTACTTAAACGGAGGTTGGAGGTAGGATGTGGGAGGAAAAATAGCCAAGTGAGGTAACCCCTTTAGACCAGGGGAGCCATGACAGGAACTTAAGGGAATTATGGACTGCTGTTACAAATGATACATGTAAACTAGTGATGTGAGTTAAGCATATCACATATATCCACCAAATATAAGATAATTATCATTACCAACTTTTTAATAAAGCGATGAGTTTCTCCTCATCGACATTTTATAATTTTCTTTTATTTATTTGTTTATTTATTTTATTTGATTGAATTTTTTTCCTGGGTGGAATTTGGGGGGGAAATGAAGGAGACCCACACGAATGTCGAGAATTCATGAAGGGAGAGAAAAATGGTTCAGAACCATTAGGCTAACCTTCTTACTTCATAATAAACTTTGTCCTGTAAGATTAAGTTGGGTTTGGCTAACCTCCTTTAACTACACAAATATGTCGTGCTCTCGTCTGTGGTGTGCCAGTTTTATTTATCTGAATATGAAATAACCCTACTATTATATTTCCAATAATTTGTTATTCAAAACAATTTCTTTATAGTATATATATATATATATATATATATATATATATATATATATATATATATATATATATATATATATATATATATATATATATATATATATATATATATATATATATATATATATATATACACAGGCCCGTGCAGAGGAGGGGTGCTGGGGGTGCCCGAGCACCTGCCCCTTTGCCCTGTGCCCCAAAAGTACCCATCACAAAAATATATAAAAATGAATGAAAAATTATTTCTCACAGGCTTTTTCCATTTTCTTACCATTCAGAAATTATAATGTGGAAAATGGTGTTGCACAGAGTTTACACACACACACACACACACACACACACACACACACACACACACACACACACACACACACACACACACACACACACACACGAATAATACAAGAGAGTGAAGTGCCCAATTTCCAGCCCAAAGCACCTGCTCCTTGCAATGTCTGTGCACGTTATTGTATATATACATATATATATATATATATATATATATATATATATGTATATATGTATATGTGTGTGTGTGTGTAGGGCTATTTCCTGTTCACAACATTATCTCTGACACTGAATCCTTACCTCAAGGGTGGGCAACCCTTTGCACGCGTGCAAAACGTGGCACACTAACGACTCTTTTCCAACACGCAGAACCCAGAGCTCATTAAAAAAAAATAACAAATAACTTTCCAGCATCTTTTGTATGACCATTGGTAGCCGCATGCTGTGCTGGGCGGAGGATTGGGGCCCTTGTAGGAGGTGAAGGCCTATCATTTTTCTCCGTTGGCACATGAGAAATTGTTTTATCAAAGATTTGGCTGATTTTGGCACCCACACTTAAAAAGATTGTCCACCACCGCCTTACCCTCTCCTTCATATAAGGATGTTATCAGTGCGTATCTACTGTTACAAAACTTTGTTGCTGTGATAATATATATGACAATACTCCAGCTTTTAATTTTGTTCTGCCCTCATACTTTCTTTTTCTACAGTTCATCGCCCAGATTTCATTCTCATGTGTGGCAGAACTACCTGCTTCATAGCATCCTCTCGGCGTTTCCACTGTCTTCCTTTTACCTCTCCCTGAATGCTCGCTGGCCGAACGGGTTAGGGGGTTGTTACTTGCTGTCGAGGTGACGGCAGTGCGGATTCTGCCACCAGCGAGTTGGACCAAGAGCCTGGTTCTTTAAACTCCACGTTACATAGTCCTCTGTAAGGGGCACCATCCTACCTTCCTGATATAGGGAGTTCTCGATGTTATACCGAATCGTCTTCACCGCTCCCAGGGGACCTCCTACTTTCTCTTCTTCCCTCATGCTTTCTCTTCCTCAATTCATAGAACTTTCGTATGTATAAGGTCCCTTGTACAACTTTCTACTTACACCATACGACTTGATATCAGCCTTGGTCCCTCCACACTTGGATATCTTGACCTTACTTTTTGATACATAAACTTTCAGTTGTTATTTCCACAGGCCATGCTCTCTTACAGTATATCAAAAAAGATTAGGTTAAGTTAAGTTAGGTTTCGTTACGTTAGGTTACATTAACTTACGTTACGTTGGTGCAGTGGTTCTGAAGTCGGGCAGGGAACACGACATTGGGGAAGGTGCCCGTTGGGGAAAGAATTCTAATCTTGTTTGTAGTATAAGATTAGTTAAGAAATATTAGGTTTGGTTAAGTTATGATGTGTTGGGTTACTTGACGTTGGTGAAATGGTTCTGAAGTCGGGGAGGGGGCCCCAACATTGGGGAAGGTATTCATTGGGGAAAGAATTCTATTCTTGTTTGTGGAATGAGACCTCACCTGCGGGCACGGCGATGATGACGAAGGAGAAGATTCCGCACATGACCATGCAGAGGAACCCGAGCCAGCGGCGCCCCAGGCGGTCCATGGTGAGGACGAGGAAGACGTCGGCAGGCAGCTCCGTTGCCGCCGCCAGCGTGAAGGTCAGGTACAGGTCCACGGGCAGGTTGACCACGTTTCGCGTGTGACCGTCGTAGGCTATCGTGATCATCATCCTGTTTTCGAGAACATGAGTGATACGGCTTTCAGAAGGACGGAGCCTTTATTAGTACAACGTTTCGCTTGCTTGATCAAGTACACAGCAAACTACATGCACGCTTTAGGGTTATCACACTGGGCTATTTTCCTCCCACATCCTGCTTGTAACCTCCTTTTGAATAACTAGAATATGACTTCCCTTACAGGAACCTAGACTTCTCTAAGAACATTTCAGCAGGATGTCTAATATTCGTATAGGGTTTCAATCTCTTAGTCCATCATTCAGCTTTGTTACATATGACGAAAAAATAATTTGATGTTTGGAGATTTGAAAAATAAAATGTAACCGAAGTCATTTTCACTCAACAGTCGGTGTTGGTGAAGCCAGCGTGATAATTCTTTTAACAAGAGAAACGTCGTAGTGATAAAGGCTCCGTTCTTTGATAAACTCGTCGGCTACTCCCAGATGCATACAAAGTTTAATCCCTTACCAGAGTATGATGAGGAAAATTGTGATTTTCCTCATCCTTGGCGTCCTGAAAAGGTCGAGGACAGTGGGCGCCGTGACGGAAGACGTCTCAATCTGAAGATCCTTCAGGGTGCTCGTCTGTACAAAATAAGACTCAGTTAGATTTAGATTTAATCATATTTATATTTAAGAAGGAAATAGGCATGAACTGGTTTACCAGTAAAGTGATTAATGAATGGAATAGACTTAGTAACCAGGTAGTGAGTGCTGAAACTATCGGGTTGTTTTTAAGAGAATGTTAGATAACTTTATGGATGGGGATGATAGGTGGTAATGGACATGGGTCGGTATTTGTGAAGTTCGTCTCGCCCGCTTGCACTGCATTTTGTATATTCCTTTTGCATCTATATGATGACAAATCCAACAGCTTTTCTCAGCAACGTTCCTTACGGAAATTAACATTAAGGGATGGTGAAAAAATAACTCCTGTAACCTTTCGCTACACGTCATTTTGTATCACCCACTCGCACAGCAATTTGTATATCTTTTGCATCTATATTACGACAACTCCAACAACTTTTTTTTTTTTTTACTTTTTTCCCTCAAATTAATATTAAGAGATTATGAACGAATTATTCTCGCAACCTTCCCGCCATCCGCACGCATTTTTAGGTTAAGTTAGGTTAGGTAGGTTAGGTTAGGTAATTTGTGTGAGGTTAGATAGGTCAGGTTAGGTAGGTAGGTTAAGTTAGGTAGGTTAGGTAAGTAGGTTAGGTTAGGTACATTAGGTTAGAAAAGAGAGAAAACAGGTTTCACGAAAAAATAGCGGGTGGTGCTCGCAACAAAAGTGGCGCTTCGTTGGTGTGTAGCGGGAAGGTTGCGGTATTCCCCCCCCCCCATCCCTTAATATCAATTTGCGCAAGAAACGTTACTAAGAAATTTTGTTGGATTTGTCGTAATATAGACGCAAAAGAAACATACAAAATGCAGAGCGAGCGGACGAGACGAAACTTCACAAATTCTATTGGAACTGTTTAGTGTAGACCTTAGGATCTCTTGCAGTCTCCTCAATTCTTATGTTCTTAGGCAATGCACGGGACGACAAATGGTCGTTGAGTGCTATCAAGCAGCTTGGTTACAGAGTAGAAATCACATAATTTATCTTTTTTATTGGAGCGATGTGAGATCGTGCTTGTACCTCACCTCAAAATCCTTTAAGACCTGCGGAGGGATGGTGCGGCCGTTGACTGAAGCGATCCTCTTGAGAATGGTGATCGTTTCGTGGACACGTCCTGCGGGGGAAGAAAATGGAGGAGGACGGGTCTGAGATGATCCTCTGGGAGTTCACCTTTCATGATATGGACACCCGCAACCAGTGGCGGACTGGGTCTAAAATTTCTACCGGGAAAACTTGCTAATAGGACTACTTTAAGGATAACCACTTTGTAAATAAAATGTGTCAAATTATACAGAAATTCGTTTCTAGTAGTTCCCAAAGTCAATAATAGGTACATGAATTACACTAAAAAAAATTTTTATGCATTTTGTAATTGCTGGTCCTATCCCAAAAACGTCGTCTGTTTCAACCATTCTGCTAAAGCCTACCCGTGGCGCAATATATATATATATATATATATATATATATATATATATATATATATATATATATATATATATATATACATATATATATGTGTGTGTGTATATATATATATATATATATATATATATATATATATATATATATATATATATATATATATATATATATATATATATATATATTTATATATATATAGTTATTTCTAAAGTGATAGCCCACCAAGAAATTTCCTGTATCCCGGTGGGCCAGTCCGCCCTTGCCCACAAACACATACATACAAACAGTCGGAAGCGAGTAAAAGCAAATGAAGGTTGCTGCTCCTAAAGAAGAAGCAAAATACATCGACATGGGAACAAGTAAGTCTGATATAATTGCAGGCTAGAGCGTGATCCGAATCCACAGGGGGATTAAAAAAGAATAAATATTGAAAGAAAAGGCTAGAAAAAGTAAATCTTTGGCCAGGCAGTTTGCTATTCTGTGATATGATGGTGACACTTTGAAGAATGTTTACTAGTGCAAAGAACGCAAACCAAAGTGAAAATTAGATTTATCAGAAAAATCGAGAGAGAAAACAACTGAAATAACCAAAGTGCTTGTTCTACGCGATAGAAAACGAAGGAAGAATTAGAGGAGCTAAGGGAACAAACTTTACCCAGGAATTCAAACAGCCAGGAGGTAAGGTTGAAGAATTAGAAATACAGCATATGGCTCAAGAGTCCAAGATCAAGGAGTTTGAATCTTACTGAAATTATCTAGAGGAACTAAATGTCAAAAAGATAAGAAATGTTAAAACATTGTTTACTGATGTACAGTTACAGCTATGCCAGACTTCTGCCGTGATTTATCAACTGCCGAGAAACAATTATTACATGGCAACCCGTGCTGCTTCCCAAATACTTCTCAACGTCATAAATCTACTGGATCATATCACTGGGTCTGAGGGTACACTATTCCGCAATAGTGTGACACACTGACTGACTGAATGAGTTTTTTAATAGCATTATGGATAATTACTCGAGTCCTTATTGTGAAATATCTTTATAACCCCTTAAATACAAAGGAGGCGTCTGAGAGATAGATAGAAGACCCCCGGAAGAAGCCAGACTTAAAGGTAAGGTAACACTTGGTACGACCAGGCTTTATCCTTCTTATCGAGCTAGCGTCCTGGAGATGGATAAGATAACCAGATAAGACAACTTAATACCAGCCTGAATAAGATTAAAAGAAAGTAGTTGAGGTCGTACTCTGAACATCGTTTCCCGACTCACCTTGCGACAGAAGCCACCTGGCGCTTTCAGGTATGCAGATATAGCCAAAGAGGGAGAGGGCCATGGGCAGACCGGTGAGGGCCGAGAGGAACCTCCAGTTCTTGAGTGCCAGGGCCATCCATGGCACCGCTATGTCGCCCAGCGTGAAGAAGATGGCGATGGAGAGGTTGGCCACGAGGGTCCTGTGTTTTGGGCCGATGTACTCGAGAACTGTCAAGTCATGAAGATGTTTACAATTTGCACATTGATTCGTGCACATTTGCCAGCACAAGTCTTGAGGAAAGCCATTTAAGCGCAGTTACAGTGAAACTCTTTCATTTATGTAAAACCTCTCAATCTAAGATAATCATTCTATAGGGAATCATAATTAATACCCATCAATAAAATGAATGGTTTCATAAATGAAATACTAACACATATTCTGAAATGTCTATTCATTCTAGCAATCTAACTTGGCCTATAGGTACAGTTGTCATTATCTTGTTTTATTTCTGAAATACCGTTCAGTGTAAGATAACTAACCTACATAGAATTATAACACTCTTGAACGAAATTAGTTTTTACATTCAACCTGTTCCACATTAGCACGAGCCATGTCTTGATAATGTTTTGGTGATTTGGCATAGAAGGATAGTGCTGATGCGCAATACACCATAGTTGAGCGTTACTAGTGTATTGTCACAGCTACCAATATTAGACTTCTTTTTAATGCAAATGCGACAAACAATTTGAGTGACTCCAAGGTATGGCAGACGATAAGGGACATGGATCTGCATAGTGTAGCCCTTATGATCTCCTACAGTCTCTTCCATTCTTATGTTCTTAAGGTAAGCATCGCATGGAACTTGAGACAAATATTATGTTGGGGTGAAAAAGTGACCCTGATTTGATCAATACCTACGTACTCACCGAGGACATACATCATGACGAAGCAGTTATCGAAGGCCATGCCCATGAGGAAGCGGTAGAAGGTGAAGTCGACGATGGACTGGGAGTAAACGGTGAGTAGGGAGGCCACGGCGGCGACCAAGTTGGCTCCACAGAGGACCGGAACGCGTCCATACCTTCCCGGATAAAGAAAACAATAGGAGATGAAGGATCCGCACGTGTATGGAAACACGACGTGCTGGGGTCATCAAGAGTCCTTTCACCCCCGCCCATGGCGCAGATGAAAGGCGGGTGCTTTCCTGTGATAAGATGAAAGTACGGTGGAAATGTCTCCGTTCGAAAGAGAATAACGATCAGGATGTCCGGCACAAGGGGATCCATTACGCCATTCATAGCGTCTACCAGCTCGTTATTTATTGCAGAATGACGGTGAATGGAGGTATATGAATGGCAGAGAACACACACACACACACACACACACACACACACACACACACACACACACACACACACACACACACACACACACACACACACACACACACACACACACACACACGATACCCTCAAAGTGACAACCTCTGAAGTAAATCAACGCCTTGCGCCGTCCTTTGATAAGGCTGTAACATGTGTTCTTCCCTCTGGGACTCACCTGTCGGCGGCGTAGCCGGCCAAGAGTCCGCCGACGATGGACCCGACGAAGAACATGACCTGGGCGAAGGTTGCGTACCACCCGCGGCCGCACACCCAGTCGTACTGGCGAAGGAAGAAAAGAAACAAAACTGGAGTAGGCCCTCCAC
>NC_134817.1:26702196-26704696 GCF_046742065.1 Oratosquilla oratoria | reverse complement strand
TTCTCTATTATTTTTTTTTTTTTTTGTACTTCCTACTTTCTCTGCTGATTCCTTGATGATATTCACTAAATTCAAATTGATATCTTCCACGCTGTCCTCGTTAGTTCTTAGAACTTCGAATCTATTTCTAATTTCTAACTTATTTTTTATCTTTTTTTTTTTTATTTTTTTTATTTTTTTTTTTTTTTTATTATCCTTAACCTTTGCAAGGTTTATTTTCCTTTTTAAAACTAGTTTATTTCTCTCGGGTCCGAAACTGAATTTAGCTGTGCATCCTACCATTCTATGGTCATTACCTATGTTGACTTTATTTATCACCGTAACATTGCTAACGTTTTTGCTCTCATCTCCTAATATGAAGTCTATTTCGTTCTTTGTTGTTCCATTTGGACTTCTCCACGTCCATTTACGACCTACACGCTTTTGGAAGGAAGTGTTTATTATCCTCATATTGTAGTTCTCTGCAAAATTGACTAACAGCTCACCTCGGTCATTTCTTTCACCTACTCCAAACTTCCCAATGCACGTCTCATCCCTCATCTTCTTCCCTACTTTAGCATTAAAGTCTCCTATTACCAAAGTGTACTTACTTTTTTTCTCGATCCATTACTTGACTTAAATCATCATAGAAGGACTCAATTTCCTCGTCTGAACTCTGTGAAGTTGGTGCATAAACCTGAACTATTTTTAGAGTGTACCTTTTACACAGTCTAATCATAATCCAAGCTACCCTGTCTGATAAACTACTGATCTTGACTATGTCACCAGCAATTTCTCGGTTTATCAAGAATCCTACTCCAGTTTGTCCTTACCCCTATAGTAGAACAGGTGGTAATAATCTTGTAATTGTATAAGTTTTTCTTCCGTTCTTCGGACTTCGCTCAGTCCTACGATGTCCCATTTGATGTTGTCTAGTTCTTCCATTAAACTCTCCAGCCTGTGGTCTTCTGAGAGAATTCTTACATTGTAAGTATAGATCTTCATTTTCTTCATGTTTTTAATGTGCAAGACTTGGATCTGCTTGGACAGTGCTTACTCACATTCGGTGGCACACTGCCCGTAAGCACACGAGGCAATGCGGTTGGACCTTTAGGAGACGATGATCCAACAAGAACGCCCGGTTTTGTTTTGGTTGTACTATTCATGTTCATGTTTGCTATCAAGGGGTTCTGGCAGTAATCTCACCTCCTTGCCAACTGGTTTCTGGTGAGATATTTCTCTGGTGTCACCTTATTCATTATATTCGGTGAAGCCCTATATCTATAGGGTGCCCAATGGTCCACGCCGTCATTATGACGGTACCCCATATATCTATGAGGAATTTCCCTGTTTGCCATCAGGGACGTGCCAGTTAGCAGTGGGTCCTGCGACTGTGTGTGTGAGCTGCTCTTTGTCTGATCTTTCTTACAAAACCTGTTCGATATGGGTGACCCTGCAGAGATTTCTTCTCTTTTGTAATCATTAAGATTCTCAAGCCAAAAGTGTGAACTCTCGGATAGGTATATATATATATATATATATATATATATATATATATATATTATGTACAGTAAAAGCTCTTTTATCCGTTATTCTCGTATCCGGCTCCTTCTTATAACCGGCATATTATTCACGAGGAAATAACAATTTTGTATAAAAATGTAAAAATTCGAAAAAAATAAAATTTAAAATTCCCGCGCCACTCCCGCCGCCGCCAGAGGTAGTGCGCATCTTTCCCGCCATCTCCCACAAATCCCGCCGCTCCGTCAGGCCCAGTGCCCACTGTAATAAGACGCCTGATGTTAAGCGTGCGACTGTCTATTAGCAACTCTCTCAACACACAAACACATACCGACAGCAAACAAAGGAGCGCACTTCCACGATGGAGGTCGACAATGACGAAGCTATCACCCCCACACTAACTGACGACGAAATCATTCAGGCAGTGATTGAGGAGAAGCATGGTAAGGAAACAGAGGCTGATAGTGAAGAGGAAGATGACCCAGAGCCAAGAGTAACGTGGAAGGATGCCGCTAAAGGATTGGCAACATTTATCAAGTTTGCGGAGCAGTGCACCTACATGGGGACTCACGACGTGATGTCTCTTCACTGTCTTCAAAATGAATTTTTAATGCAGAGAGACAAACATTCTAAACAAAGAGACATACGTGATTTCATGAAAATAAATAAAGATAAATAAATATGAATATACTGGTAAATAAATAAACAACAAAAGTGAAGCCATTGAATGAATTTTATTTAAGTACTCTATGAATAAAGGCAATAAATGTAATTTTATAAAATTCCTTCTCGTAACCGGGATTCCCCCTTTCCGGCACGTCTTTGGTCCCACTCGTGCCGGTTAAAAGAGCTTATACTGTATATATATATATATATATATATATATATATATATATATATATATATCACACACCAAAACATCTTGTGCCGATAAAGGAATTCCACCATCGCGCTGACCCAGGAACGACGCACCACACCTGATGCAGCAGTTGGGGCGAGG
>NC_134817.1:26689696-26697196 GCF_046742065.1 Oratosquilla oratoria | reverse complement strand
AGCAAGGGTTAACTCCAGCAGAGCTATGGGTGTGGGTGGGGGAGGGGTTCAGTCGATAAATGCTCCTTTCTGTCTTGGGTCCAGCTCTCAGCCTTTTATTTATTTATTTATTTATTTATTTATTATTTATCTATTTATTATTTTATTTTATTGTATTTATTTATCTTATTTTATCTATTTATTTTTTATTTCTATTTTTTCTAAGGCTAGTTTAACCAGAAGACTTACTTCTCCTCCTGTGTCAGGTTTACCCCCTCCAGCTCGGGCACGCGGCACCAGTGGTCCGGCGTCAGCGTCAGGAAGATCTGCGTGATGTAGACGAAGGCCATGTTGGCGCAGAAGGGCGCCAGCGCGGCGAACAGGCCCCACTGGTACTTGCCGAACTCGCCGACATGAGGCAGGACGTCGTCGAAGTCGACGTACCTGTCGTCCATTCTTAGTTATGGCTGGGGATCACTGTCCGCAGTCTTTTTCTTAACCGAACACCACTGTTGAAGTCTTTTGATTATTAATGAGAGATTGTATATTGATCCGATAAAACAAATATTCTGTTTAATTAAAACACTGTTTACGTTCTCAAGATCACTAACACTTAGCTCAGACCGTGCACACAGACTAGTGACATGACGTTGTGTCCCCGGACAACTGACATATCCCAACAATCTTCGTTTCCGTGTTTTTGACAACCTACTTCGGAGACTGCGCGGACAACGGCGCCTCTCGATGAGCCAGCCTGACACCAAAGAAGCCTTCCTTCCCACAACAGAGTTCATCAATTTTCCGTCACGTCACGAATTGCTTTCCATAATATCACTTGCTACGTCAAGATGCTCTTCATACAACTTGAAAGCCAAAACCCGCAATATTACCTTGATATAACGTCACAGGTCTTTCGCCAATATTTTCTTTAAAGATCACGGTAACTTGACGACGTTATGAAGTAACGGCATTCCATGCACGACGCCAAAAGGACGCGCAATGCTCTCCTGTTACGACTTCAAGTATTGACTCTCAAGGCCCCAGGAGCCGCAGTCTTTCTCTGGGATGTCGCCGCGGCCGTTGCTCGATGCGGCGACGGTCGGATCTGTCGAAACCATAACGAATGTCGTGTGGTTTAGGGGAAACCCTGCCCTCCGTATGGCCGCAGGAGTGTCGTCAACAGATACCACTTTATCGCGAAAACCATCCTGTCCTTGCGTCCGGTCCCCGTGGGTCATCTCAGCTATAGATGAGTAACCATATAAACAGTTCTATTGGCTTTCTGATTCTATTGAAGTTCATGCATTATGCTGCGTTTGCTGAGAACGCCCGATACGACCGTGGAAAGATTTAGAAATATCCTTTTCTCTCTTAGATGAGCTCATCGAAAAACAATATACGATAGGAAAGCTCCATCGAGGGAAAAGAGCTCCCCACAAATAGAAAACGAGTGCGCTTTAGTGGATGCCCGACGATTCTGTTCACCGTTGAAGTTGTTCCCGGAAGGCCAGAGAACAGTAACACATAAGTATGAGGTGCGTGAAAGAACAAATTGGGAACCTGCATCACTTGGACCCTTTACGTCAGTCACAGACTCTGCTCTGGCTAATGGCAGACGCCTCGATTCAGCTGAGGTCAGACTCTGGGTACAACTATTGGGTTTTAGTGAATACCCGACGATTCCATTCACAGTTGAATTTGTTTTCGGGGAGGTCAAAGGATAGCCTCAGGTTCTGCTCTGGTTAATGGCAGATGATTCGATTCAGCTGAGTTCAGGCTCTCTGTTACGTGGGGTCCCAACCTATCATTACTCCGTTCAGGTTGGGGTGCGTCTCCTAAGATGAAGCATAAGATCGTCTTCTGTCTTGCTGGAAAAGAGTTTATAAAAATACCCAGAAAAAGGTTTAGGATTTCTGGAAACTCGTTATCCTCCAAATGATGCAATATTTTCCTTGATCATCATTCCTCCTCCAATCTCATCTCCGTTTCCACCTCCTTCTCCTCCTTTTCCACCTACTTCTCCTCCTTTTCCTCTTCTTTTTCTCACCCTTTCTCTTTTCCTTTTTCCTACTCCTCCTCTTTCTCTTCCTCTTTTTTCTCCTCCCCCTCCTCCTTTAACCCCTCCCTCTCTTCCTCCTCCTCCTCCTTTTACCCCATCTTCTCTTCTCTTCCTCTCTACAACGTCCTCCGTCCTAATATTCCCCTACTCTTCACCCACCCCGTCCTTTTCCCTCTCCTTCTCGTCCTCTTCCCCTCCCTCTCTTTCCTCCATTTCCTCATCTTCATCCTCCTTGTCTTCTCTTGTTTTCTTCCTCCTTTCCACTACACTCGAATCGTCCATTTACATTTCGACAGGAGCTTTGGTTCACTCGAAGTCATGTCATGTCTTCTTCGACCTAATAAGTTTCTTTACACATTCAGTTCAGGCTAACACCAGACTGGGTGAGGCGGTCAAGAGACCTGACCGTGTCCATTGTCGTTCATTTTCCTCTCAGGCAAAACCCCGAAGCCATTTTCCCTCCGGTCGTTTTCCCTCCAACAACTGGTCATTTTCTCTCCATCGAAAATAAAAAGAATATACTCATGCAATTATGTAATATTTCCCCTCCATTGCGAATAAAAAGAAAATAATATAATCATATTTTTGTCCTGTACTGTAATGATGCAATATTTTTCCTCCACCGAAAAGAAAAAAGAAAAAATCATAATAATGCAATAGTATATTATCGACATATATTATTATCAACATATATTACATACTAATATAATAACAATAAAAAAATATATCAGTCATATTTGATGCTGTTTCCTGATGATTTACTAAACGCATATTCCAACCTAGTCCACGAAGAAATTCACAAATGTTTTCTTTGTCCTGTAATGTAATCCAAGCACAAATTCTTCAAACGATTCTGGAGGTCCACAAACTTTCGACATATCCGTTTAGCACGTTGCCCAATACGATCTTGTTGTATGACCACACCAACAGAAGCATTCTCCTGTTGGAATGCCTGTATCGTATGCCAAACAGAAGGATGACGATATCCAATTAGATTGAAAACAAATCCTCCATTCACAAATGTTATTTGTCCGAACTCAGTTATCCAAGGTCGCCTGATCAGTATATTTCACTTCTCAGGATGAAAGAGAAGTGGCACATGTCTGAATCGCATTACTCCATTTGGGACACAAACATGTCGGTTGCACCTGGTTACATACGCAGCATTAAAGTAACTCAATAACTCAATACCCTCGTGGGGTACAGTGTTCATTAAACATAGCAATCCATCATGCACTTTAACTGTTGGCAGGAGTGCAAGTCCATCCAACATTCCACAAAACAATTGAAACTCTTGGTTCTCCACACGGTGCTGCTGTAGTCCGAGAGATTGTATTTTCGCCCATGCTGCATGTACCAAGTGGTAGAAGCATCCACGTAGTCTCTTTTCATTATCGTCGATTGCTGACTTCATGCATTGGTGTATTGCCATCACGAAGTAGACCATTGTCATTTGTGGATTTGGGAAGAGGTCTCGCTGTTCGCACTGGTCCAGCAACACCCTAATGAGTTCTGCATACGTTTCCTTGGTCTTTCGCTGTAGGAAAGCATATGCTAATTTTATGATATATATTTGTTCAAATAGTGTTGGGGACATACTGAATTTGCCATCCATAAACCATTTCCTAGACTGCCCAAGCTTGACAATGCACTCTTCACTCACAAATATTCGGGAAGTGTTGTTGTCGTGAAGTAGGAAACGGCCGCCTTCTCGTTCTTCTCCGTCTTCTTGTCGTGAGTCGGTAGTTGCCCATCGACCTTTTATGCAAAGTTCCTCTTGAGTCTGTGGCACCTTGGGCATATTCTTCCGTCTGTGTCTCTTGATGCTTTGTTAGGTAATGTTGGTTTTACTTGGACACCCGGGGTATAACCTCAAAGTATATCTGCACTGGCTTTGAGTGTGACGTTTCTGTAGCAGAATTCATCTTCATTCGAGCTTTATCGCCGGCTGCATCTGCGTCATTACTTAGTTGTGCTGCACGTTAATTACTGGTTCTGTCATTTCTGTTGTCATGACGTTTCCTCTACAATTAACACTCTTCTTCTCCACATCATTCCCATCTCATCTTGTTATTTCTTGCGTGGTGCTTGGTGTACAAATAGCCATCCAAGCAGAACTGATAGCCTTCTCTTGACGTTCTTATAATTCCGTGTTGCATGATTGCTGTCTAACGTGACTATGTTTGCCCAATATTTCTCCCATTTATACTCTTTCATTCAGGGTTATGTCAGGTCATGAAGGAGGACAGGAAACCTTCATGTAAGGTCAATATCGGAGTCAGCTGTCAGCCCAGAATTCATGAACGCGGTTAGGGGGTCTATACCTAGGTCATGTCACGGTGGGAGGTATAGAACCTGGTCAAATTACGCAGTAAGCCCAGAGATCAACAGCAGGATCAGCGGTGTAGATTGCAATTATATATTATTATTATTACAAAGTACTGTGACTTTTCAAAATAATAGTATTATCATGATGTAAGACCAAGAAAAAAAACCACTATAGGCTTTTGTCTGGGAATTTAAAGGTTTTTGTCCAGTGGGATTGTATCCTGGATTCTAAGGTATTATATCCCAGATTATGACTAAATAGATTTTATTATGGACTCACATGTCATCATGTCTTATCTATTTTTGTGCTACCTTTAGTTTCTTAAACTTGATCATACATTAATTAATTATCAATGGAGGGAAAACGACCGGTTTTTGGAGGGAAATGACTGGAGGAATAATGGTTGAGGGATTTCGTTTGGAGGGAAAAATGATCGGAGAGAAAATGAACGTGATCCACGGTGGTGATGTGAGGAGCCTACGCCAGGAGGCGCTGAGAGTGGCTGTGGCCAAAGCCGTCACCTTTGCCCTACGATGCGCTTGGACTATTGGAGCAGGTAAAAGTCACGGAGGGGAATCGGAGAGAATTGCGGGATTCGAACCCACAACTAAGCGAATGCGAGAATAGCACGCTTCCGATTACGTCACCACCGGACACAAAATACCCTAGAAAGATATCAAGACATATGTAGATAATGATATTGAAAGCATAGGAACGGACAGTATTGTATATCCGTTTTCATGGATAGCTTCAGTATATTCAGCCTTAGGAATTATGAAAGTAATGCGTAATTGGAAGTGTGTATGTTCGTATGTATGTGTACAATTCTCGAAGTTTTCGTGAAACTGTAACTGAACGCCATTCCTGAATGCATGTATAATCATCAATTCAATTCATGTAATGTGAAAGTGGAATGAATGTATAATAGGATATCTTTGTACATATATCTATATTATTATAATATTTTTAGTGTGTGATTTTCTGTATAAAAGGGAATAAATGAAACTAATTGGGAATTTGGCAACTTCAATTTTCCTGTGTGCCCAGGAAGGACGCAGAGTTAGAGTGCGGACTGGATAAATAAACAAAGCAGAACCCGTGTCTCCTTTATTCCAAGTGGGGACAAACAGTGGTTGAATACCCATTCAACACGTGATTGTCAATAAGAATAGCATCAATAATGCCATCACTGTTTATATGTCCAAAAAACACAAGAATGAAGGAGGCTGCAAGAGACCATATGACCTACACTGGGTAGTTCCATGTCCCTTACCGCCTATTATCTCCATCCATAAAGTTATCTAATTTTCTCTTAATACAACCAATAGTTACAACGCTCACTACATGGTTACTAAGGCTATTCCATTGACTAACCCTATTCCATTCGTGAAGGCTCCACAAAGTGCAAAGGATTTCTGCGGTCCGTGAAGACTCCCGACCATACCAAGAGAGAGAGAGAGAGAGAGAGAGAGAGAGAGAGGCTCTTTTTCTGTGGTTTGCGGAGCTGGTTGTACCTGCCCGGACCTCTACCTTGCGGGTGGTCCGGAACAGTTCCTGCATGAACGCAGGAGGAAACGGTGCCCACGCTACAGCCACATCAGTGACGATACCCGGAGGAAGCTGATGTAGTGATGCCCAAGTCAACTCAGGTCCCAGGTGAGCAACGGTTGGGGGCCATTACTCAGTGTGGATATCCATCATAACCTCTGTTATGTGGCCAGGATTCGAACAAACGCCTGAAATTCCCACGCGGTTACCAGACACGCGAGCTACCATTGAGCCACGGCGAGCCCCCAGAGAAAGGCTCCGTCACTCGGGGCCAGCCCAACCCCGGGATCCTGGGTGACCTCAACAGACTTCCTCGCCCGACCAGCCGTGCCCGATAAGAATGTCAACGTGTGTTGTCATCTCAGTGCCGGATGTCGACAAGGTGAGGCCTCGAAAGGGGCTTAGAGGATAAAAAAAGTGAATATAAAGATATATAAAACTGACTGGTATATCAATCTGGTTCATTATAATATATATAAAGCCATTTTAAAATTGTACATAGACTTTTGTTAAGTCGAAAAATATATAATATTGACATCGATATATCAGTTTAGTTAATGTATACAAAGTCATTTCAAAGTTACATATAGAATTTTGTTGTCTAAGGATATACAATATATCAATTTAGTTCTTTATTATGTATATAAAGCTGTTTTGAAATTACACATTTTTGTAAACAGATTCTAAAAACATACGGTGCACACAGAAATTTACATAGAAATCTAAACGTCACCCCTCCTTTAAAAAAAGAAAAATCGTATAATTCATGAGACTTCTAGATTGTGAGGTCCTGAGCTCTAGTATTTACTGGATGCCTCAATCCGACACTGTGTCACCTACAGCACGTCTGTATCAGGAGGAGGTGAGAATTGCAATGATATTCCTCTACAGTGTAGAGTTGCTTGAGAATTTGGATCGTGCCGCCCTTACGAATACCCATTACGTCGTCTGAAATCTCTTTCAGTGTCTGTTCTCCTTTGTCCTACTTGTGAGACAGGACTCCTAGGAATAAACGGGACATAGCCTCCTGGGGAAGTGTTCATCTATGCACAAATGCTATTGGTTACAGAGTCTGTCTTGCTTGAATGAATCTCACCACTCTCCTTATGTCCTTAAAAGGATTCTAAAGCGTTCAGCTGGTGGAGGTAAAATGGAGGTATAGTCGGTCCTGAAAGGAACGGAGGGAAAGGAGAGAGTCCGTGACCCGACGAGAAGGGGGAAGAGGAGGAGGAGGGAGGGCGGAAGGGAAGAGAGATAACCTCGTCAGACCACGGAGGAAGTCCATTTGTCATCCCGCTTTCCTACCAAGTAACCTTTGTGTCTCACTTCTCTGTCCTTCATACACTCTCCCAGTGACAACACTTCCTTTTCGCCTACTAAAGGGGTTATCACACTGGGCTTCCACGGGATTCACCAGCGTCGACAGTTGAGAGTTCGTTTGAGTAAAAACGACTTCGGTTACAATTTTTTTTTTTTCCAAATCTCCAAATATCAAATTATATTTCCGTCGTATAGAGCAAAACTGAATGATGAACTTAGAGACTGTAGATATACAAATGTTAGGCATACTGTTGAAATGTTCTTA
>NC_134817.1:26669696-26682196 GCF_046742065.1 Oratosquilla oratoria | reverse complement strand
CGCAAAAAGCAAATATAAATACACACGTACCGGAGTGCGTGAAAGCCAAAGTGCAATCCCCCCATGGGGGAAATATTACCCCTGGTCCACCTTGAGTTCTTTAGACCTCCAGTAGAATTGCTGTAGATTATAAAGAATTTAGAATCTGTAGAATTATAGTTTGTTGAAAGATCAGTATTCCAACACCTTGAGTCTGGGAACAAGAGGTATTTCGTTTTACAGTCAAAGAAATGCACCATTTTAGGATGACTCGACTGCATAACGGGTCAAATGTTTTCTGAGCTTGCATGGCGTAGATTCGCTCGCAAGCCCGTCGACATACTATTCTATCACGATGACTGGTTCGTTCTTATTCCATCGTGAGAGAAATGACGGTCATTTGCTTGTTAGGCTACGGACCTGGATGGAACAGCACGGCCTGTTTTCCCAAAGGAGATCTAATCCTTTTGCTCACCAAAGGAATGACGTCGAGCTAAACAAAATAGCATCGCACCCCTTCGGTCCGGAAAGGGTTGGAAGATACGGTAGTGGTTTCTGTTCCCTTCTGAACAAAATACCTCTGACTATTTGTATGTAATTGGTAGTTGCCGACAAGTCTACCTAAAAGGAACACATTGTGAGGACGGAGCCTTTATTAGTACAACGTTACGCTTGTTACAACTTTTCCAAGTACCTCCCATGGTGTTTCTTTTCTATCTCTGACCCTATCTCGAGCATAGAGAACCACCACCAAGGCCTGCAGGTTCAAGTCAGCGCCAGCTCACGCCGCAGGGTACATGGCCGTAAGTGGTTCGTATGACTCTCTACGATCTTCTTTCGTCATAGAGAAGAAGACCACGGCTTGAGCAGGGTACTAAACGGTCGAGACCCCTTGTATGCCAGCCCTGAGATGGAGAAGCACATACTGCAGGGAGCCACGGTGATAAAGGGGGTTTGGGTTGAGAGCGAATCGATCAAGAGACCTTGGCGAGAGATGTATCTCTGCTTGATCGACTGCGCTCGAACGGACACTTTCACCAGTGTCGTATAATGTCACACAGGGCGCACTTCCAACCCAGGTCATGTCTTCTTATGACTGACGAAAGCAGACTGATGTTGTATATGTTGGCCTAATTTTACGGAGTAGTTCTATCATAATTATACCAGCCTCTTTTCAAAACACACTTGTTTAATATCGAACCTTCATAACCGAATATCTACTTCCTTAATTTCTGTGAAGACTAAAATGACTTACGGGGCAGTAAACAATTTGAGACAGAGTTCCATAATGCACTGGGTTTTCCTTCGCTCTGTCGGTGGATTTTGTGTGAAGATGGTATCAGGCGCCAATAAGGCGCTTTCTATCTCTGCTTCATAACAAATAAGTTTACAATGCAAACAAAACTGACCCCGCCCAACACAATCCTCTAGAAGAAAATCGCTAATATGTTTTCACTTCGTATCTCAGCCAAGTCAACAATGGAACGAAACGAATGGAAATAACTTATCAGTCAAAAAAATAAAACATACATTTTTACCATATTCAGCATTTTTTTTGTATTCTGTCGGATTTGACTATACATTGTTTAGGTTTAAGAAGGAAACAGGCAGGAATTGATTTACCAGTGGAGTGGTTAACGAATGGAATAGACTTAGTAACCATGTATTGAGCGCTGAAACTATTGGCTGTTTTAAGAAAAGATTAGATAACTTAATGGATGGAGATGATGGTAAGGGATATGAAGCTGCCTGGTGTAGTACTTATGGTCTCTTGCAGTCTTCTCTATTTTTATGTTCTTATGGTCTCCGTGTTATCCACCTCCTTCCTTCCAGTTCCAAAACAAACAAACATGCCTTTCACTCGCCTCCATCCGTGGCCTTCCCACCTCCCGCCTCTCGCGGACTTTCTCGCGTTGAACTCTGGGTCGCCAGCGACCAAGGCTCTTGCCTTATGTCGCTCTAGTTTTGCCGGGGCATTCGGGTCGTCGCTCTTCACAAGATTAATATCTTTTATGAAAAGTTATAAGAAGAATGAATACCTCTGGCATTCTTATAGTATTGTCATACATACATACATACATACATACAAAAACACACACACACATATACACACACATATATATATATGTATATTACATGTATTTGTATATATATACAAATATATGTGTATATATATATTTATATGTATATGTATTTGTATATATACATATATATATATATATATATGTATTTGTATATATATATATGTATTTACACACATCACACACACACACACACACACATATATATATATATATATATATATATATATATATATATCAACCACAATGCAATTTGATTCTAAGCCATATAGGCGCATGCAGAAATTGTAACGTGGTACGCCCGAGGACTCGAACCTATGTGGCGAGAACGTTACCAGTGCCGAGTGACTTAGACCAATACACCATCAAGAGAGATATAAGCTAAGCGCAAGTTTTCTTATATATCTGTATGCTCGAGTTCATACACATACACGAAAGTTTGCGTTCAACCCATCTCCACTATGATAGTAAATCGGTAAGTATACGAACGCGGAAAAGTATTTGTACAACATTGAATGGGTCCCAGTGATTAGAGATACATTTTATCAACCACAATGCACTTTAATTCTAAGCCATATAGGCGCATGCAGAAATTGTAACGTGGTACGCCCAAGGACTCGAACTTATGTGGCGAGAACGTTACCAGTACCGAGTGACTTAGACCAATACACCATCAAGAGAGATATAAGCTAAGCGCAAGTTTCAGTGTTGTACATATATATGTATATGTATATATATATATATATATATATATATATATATATAAATATATAGATATATATACATATGTATATATATATATTTAGATAGATTGTTGCCACCTATCTCGAGTCCGCCCCACCTCGGACATGTGACTTGAGCCACCTTCCCCTGTTCCTATTATGTACCATTCTTATTGTATATATTCTTGTCATCTTACCTCTGTACTTATCTGCTGAAGAGGACCACAGTTGTGGTCGAAATATACAGATCGTCTATTTCTTTTGTTTCATTTCTCCGACAATGGGTTATATATAAACACACACACACACACACACACACACACACACACACACACACACACACACACACACACACACACACACACACACACACACACACACACACACACACACACACACACACATACATATATATATATACACACACACACACACACACACATATATATATATATATATATATATGCATATATATGTATATATATATGTGCATATATATATATATATACACACATAATATAATATATATATATATATATACATATATATACTGTATATGTTGAGACATTCTGACAGGTTGACGTAAGTAGGAGTAGGAAACACAAGAGTCTGAGTTTATTCCTGACTAGTTTCGCAGGTATGCTCGTGAAAAAGCATACCTGCGAAACTATTCAAGAAAAAACTTAGACTAAGACTCCCGTGTTTCCTACTCCACTTACGTTATATTTATATATATATATATGTATATATATATATATATATATATATATATATATATATGTGTGTGTGTGTGTGTGTGTGTGTGTGTGTGTGTATGTGGGTGTGTGTGTGTATATACATATACATATATACTGAGTTGAACACAATAGTATTCTGACACTTATCAATCTTCTTTCTTGTCTTTTCCCACCTTCCTGAAGCAAGATTTACAGTGCAGTCAGAAAAACTGAGAACATTGGAAAGAAGATCAATAAGTGTCAGAATGCTGATGTGTGTATGTGTGTGTGTTTTATATATGTTATAATATATATATATATATATATATATATATACAGTGCAGATATATATGTCAGAATGTTATACATATATATATATATATGTATATATATATATATCTATATGTATATATATATATATATATATATATATATATGTACATATATATATATATATATGTAAATATATATACAAACCTATATGGAGTATTGACCGCATAAGAAGTATACAGACTATACTTTAAACTCTAAAGTCTCTAAAGTTTAGAAACTTCTGTAACACTAACGGACCATTCTCACGGAGCATTCTCTTACGATTGGAAACTAATTTCCCCTCAAAGAGGAATACTAATCACGTTTAAACTTGTGTCATTTTTTATTTCAACGACTTAATTTCTCTTTTACCTTTCCTAGGACACAATCTCTTTATTTTTTTCTAAGCACCCTGTCCTAGGGAACAAGGATACCGCCACTGTGATCTTCCACGAGACCTAAAAATGTGTTTAGAGAGAGGCGGAACGAGGAAGCGAGGGACCCCTTCTTGTGTGTGTGCGTGCGTGTGTGTGTCTGTGTATGTGTGTGTATGTGTGTGTGTGCGTGTGTGTGTGTGTGCGTCTGTGTGCGTGCGTACGTGCGTGCGTCTGTGTGTGTGTGTACGTGCGTGCCTTTGTGTGTGTGTGTGTGTGTGATTCACCATGGTAACGTATTGGACTCGTGATCGACAGCTATTACCCTCCCGGAAGAAAGCTCAGAGCTCATATATGACCGATCTATTGGTAATGTTGTGACCTTACACGCACACACACACCCATCTCACCGCCCACGAGAGCTGGAGTAACGACTCGCAGCGCAGCGATAATGAAATTATTTCAGCCCTGGGCAGAATTCGAACCTAGACCGCCGTAGTGGCGGCCGGGAACTCTACCACTGCGCCATCGTGTGTGTGTGTCTGTGTGTGCATGTGTGCGTGTGTGTGCATGTGTGCGTGTGTGTGTGTGTGTGTGTGTGTGCGCGTGTGTGTGCGTGTGTGTGCGTGTGTGTGTATGTGTGCGTTTATGTGTGTGTGTTTGTGTGTGTGTGTGTGCGTATGTGGGTGTGTGTGTGAGTATGTGGGTGTGTGTGTGTTTGTGTGTGTGTGCGTGTGTGTGTGTGCATGTGTGTGTGTGTGCGTGTGTGTGTGTGTGCGTGTGTGTGTGTGTGTGTGTGTGTGTGTGCGCGTGTGTATGTGTGTGTGCGTGTGTGTGCGTGTGTGTGTATGTGTGCGTTTATGTGTGTGTGTGTTTGTGTGTGTGTGTGCGTGTGTGCGTGTTTGTATGCGCGCGTGAGTGTGTGTGTGTGTGTGTGTGTGTGTGTGTGTGTGTGTGTGTGTGTGTGTAAGTGAAAGTGAACAGAAAACCTTTTATGCATGTGGTATTAATCCCGGCTTCTGGTTAAGTTTAGTCCAGCTTCTTTACATATTCAGTGTTTCCGGGAAATCGAAATAAAAGTTATCCAGTTTTCATCACGGTATACACATTTTGTTGTACTCAGAAAAGAATAAGTATAGTGCTGATACAACAGATAAACACAAAATCTATAAAGCTAATTATTGTTGGTCCAATTCTGAGTCACTTTTCGATCGTCAGTTCGCTGTGCGTCATGGGGTGTTTTAGTCCGTTGTGCGCCGTGGGTTGCTTGCGGTGTTTGATTCAAATTCTGCCCAAGAAGAGGGCACCAGACGTAAATGTACAAGGCGCTCCTACCTTCTTGGCACCAGCTTCCTTGTGTCGACTTTCATTACATTAGATTTCCCAATTGTTTGTACTTATCTGTATTTATTGCGGCCTTCGTATTCCTACTACAAGTGTCCTAGTATACCATTATGGAGTATGGAGATTTCTAGTTTTATCTTTTCTATGTTGTTCTTATTCTTTGTTTTTCTAATTCATTCTTTTATACTCATCCACTCTTTCATATGAGTATTTATTTATTTTTTCTAGGATGTTCGGTCTATTTTCTTATCCCCTCTTCCCATATGCCCAACTTCAGTACTCTTTACTCTTTCCCATCTGACAGTCTCTCTTCACTTTCTCTTCTCCTTTACCTCTATATTTCTTACTCTCTTTATCCTTCTAACATCTACCATATTTCTCAAAACAAAATCAACTTTAAACATATTCAGTGTCTTCCTTTCTATTTCTCTATATTCCAAGTCTCTGTTTCTTACTTGTGGATACAATCACTCCTTCATACAACCTCCTCTTTGCAGTTAACCCTAAATACCCCTTTCTCATAACATTCTTCATTGCACCCAGATATTCACGTGCATCCTTCACTTTGTAACCCAGTTTTCAGTTCATTATATCAAAGACGACCCCAAATACTTGAAAGTCTTCACTTCCCCCAGCTTCTCTTCAAATGCATATGCAACAAATGCACCATCATCAGTCCTTGTACATCTCTTCACTTTATTTTTACCCACACTTAGTCTCAGCTTTCTGTGTGCATCAGCGGCTCAACAACATTTCAAGGCTGGAGCCCCCTCGGCTTCCAGGTGGATTCCTAGCGTCCCCCGCCCCTTCATACACACATGTGAACAAACACCTTTTTTATACTGACTTTGGACTACGTACCAAAGTTGTGCATTCGTTTATTACCGTTACTGTTACTGTTACCGTTACTGTTACTGTTGAGTTGTTTCCAGGCCACGCTCCATCGAGGAATCGATGCTCATCACCGCCTGTTTTAGTCTATCATTCACTCAACAGATGTAGTTCTGTGTTATCGTTAAATCATCCAGATCATAACACGCGCCGAATAAGTGTGTCTTTAGTCCTTTTCTGAAGATCTCAACATTTTCGGCGGTCTTGGCATGGTCTGGCAAGTTAATATAAAGCCGTGGTGTATATGTTTCAAAGGCCCTAAAACCAAATTGTAGATTGTACCTTGGTTCATCAAGTCTGTGCACTGTAACACTGTTTTAGAGTCAATATGAAAGTCCTTTAATAGCTCACGTGCATATCTTGTTTTATCAAATTTTAGCCCTTTAGATCTTATGACACAAATTTTGTATTCTATTTTTGCTTTGATTGGCAACCAATATAGGTCATTGAGAGTCAAGTGATAACATGATTATGTTTTAGCACTTTCGTAGTTTCGTCAAGATACTTTCTCACAAAGTATCCAGACATTCTCACAATTTTGTTTATTTGTTCTTTAAACAGTAAGTTGCAGTCCACCATCACTCCTAAGTCCTTTATAACATTTGTTATTTGCACTGTCTTATTACTGATGTTTAATTGAGAAATGTCGATTCTCTACCTATCACTTTGTTTCCTTACAGTTAAATACTCACTTTTATCTTTATTTAATTTCAGTTGTTTCATCCGAATCCAGCCACTAACGTCCATTAATATTTCACTTAGTTTCTTTTCAATATAGCCTACATCTCCTATTAACATATAAAATTGGGTGTCGTCTGCAAATAATTCAAAAGTAACCCCATGTTCCTTTACCTTAATGTTTATGACATATCTTGTCATTCAGGTTTTGTAAAAGACAAAAAGTTATTTATCAAATCTCCTAATGCCATCATGTCACCTCGCCCCCGTCGTTCTTTTTTGCCCCCCCCCTCCCCCCGCCCCGATCTTTCCACCGCCTCCAGGCGAACGGTATCGCCCACTTTGGAAACCAATGGTGTACATAAATATTTGTAAAAACCTTGATGAATGGATGGATGAGGGTCGGGTTAATGTAGAAATGTATGTAAACCCGAAATTAATTTTGATCCTTCTGTTAATGCCCTAAGTGTTCTTCGTGTAACAGAAAATGCTTTAAGGAAAAGCTTCTTCCCAAGCATACGTGATAATAACAGCTTTGCTGGAATGTTCTGGGGGGAAAATTACTCCTTGGAAAGGAAATCTTGTCATGAAACTGCTTCACAAAACCTCTGATTCAATTTCATTTTAATTCTGTATTCTGATTCTGGGTAACCAGTCGAACGAGACTGTGCTGAATCAATTAATTACGGGCACTTGAGTAGGAGGACCCTTCATCGCCAAGGATGCTTCGCTCATATAAGCAATTTGCCTACGACCAGTGTATCTACTTTTTGCTCGCACGAAGGTGAGTCGTGCCTCCCGGGAGACGCAAAGTTGCACGACCATGTTGGCTGCCAGAACATTCATTACAGTGTGAAGAAATATACATATATATTTAATTATGTTGATCGGCCTTTAATACTTTTTTTACTCACAAATTAATATATACATATTTCTGGTTTATCCAACTTCCTTGTTATCCTCCACGGAGTAAACGTTGGGAAAGTGGAAAATGGATTAAAATATAATTGATAGTTCAGTAGTCCTATTCTTACTTCCTGATTTTTCTTCTACCTCTCGTGTCTTTATTGAAGATCCTCATAAAATGCATGTCTGGGCGTCACCCAGCAAAGTGGACAAAAGCTCCCTTGGGTTGTGGTTAGTTGGCGTTACGACATACCGAAATTGTTACGCCGCTACAAAAACGCTTAGAAAACGGGTGGGGAACTCGATCGTTTGGTATTGTAAACAAAATCTTATAATGTCCCCCATTTGACAGTTTGATGGAGAAAGTTTCGCATCACTTGCATATAGCCATTTACATTGACAGTGAATTCTAATATAGCAAAAATTCGCATCTCATAATTACATATTATCTCAACTAAAAGAGCACGTTCACAATTGATACCACTATAACTATAATCATTTGTTGACTATGGAGCCTCAGTCCTTACTGCAAATCCCCACATGTTACACACTTTCCACAAAACTATGTATATTTGTAATCCTTACATCCTTAGATATCTACCAGCCCCCTCCATTCTTATAAACACTGTAGCACTATGAAATCATCTCCATTGGATAGGTGTGCTTGTACGAACACTACAGTAGAAATCTAAAGGAAATGTTTAGCACGAATCGATACATGATATAACCTTGTTACCGAAAGCGGAAATTTCATTAGGCCTGTGTGACTATAAAAAGCATGATCACTGAATTTTTTGTCGAAATTCAATCCAGACCAAAGTAACCTTGATATATATATATATATATACGTTGCACCATATATTATATATATATATATATATATATATACACGCACACACACACACACACACATATACATATATATATATATATATATATATATATATATATTATGGGAGAAAGCATACGCTGGACTCCAGCTATTTACGAATATATATATATATATATATATATATATATATATATATATATATATATATATATTCGTAAATAGCTGGAGTCCAGCGTATACTTTCTCCCGTAATATATATATATATATATATATAATATATATATATATATATATATATATATATATATATGTGTGTGTGTGTGTGTGTGTGGGCGTGTATATATATATATATATATATATATATATATATATATATATATATATATATATATATATATATATATATAATATGGTGCAACGTAGCATATGCTAGCAAAGTCGTGCGACTCATGGAAGACGCTGGGGGAGGCCTTTAATGCATCAGTGGAGTCTGAGTAGATGATTGACTGATGATTGATTGATGGACTGATGGATAGTGCACCCCATGCGCCTATCTCGGTGAACGACGGAGCTCAGGCCTTCTGGCACGGAAACTGACACCTCTTCGACGAAAAATGTCGGCGAGAGAATGCCTTGTGGGGAGGGGGAGGTCAGCAACGGGAAATCCGTGTTGGTTTTCTTTTCCCTTTGTGGCCGTCGCCCAATCTTATCTCATCTCATCTCAACTGCCAGTGACGTCAGAGAATTCTCGCTCTATTACTTGTTGCTGGTACGTTTTGCTGGGTGTTATTGTCGCTCAACGATGATCGTTCATGACTCAATGATGATCCCCAAACGATTGTCTAGAGCACTAATTTATTTATTTTATTTATTCATTTATTTGAATGGGACTGTTTTGCTTCGAGCTGCAAAGCACGAGGCTGATCATTTAAACCGAATCTACCTACGCGCTTACCCAAATATGATGCCAGGTAGTAGGATGCATGTCACACGCTATTGGCTATAGCAGGCTAATAATTTGCACCGAGCAAAACATATCTTAGGTACGGAATTACCTGTTATGTGGGCCTCCCTGTGAACTCCTAAAGACCCGAGGGAACCTGAGAGGAACCGGTGCATCTGCGTCAACCACATCGAATAACTTTCTAAACCTTTGCCCATGTCTGAAATCACCCTTTCGTTCCAGTTAGTGTCAGTTGACACTACACCCTATCTCTCAATGCTTGCTTGCTTATAGCCATCCGTCGGTGATCGACGACGACAGTGCTCCGGTGAAGTGTGATGGATTGAGTAAGGTTGGGTGGTGATGCTGTGTTTTTTGGCGCCTATACCAACAGAAATGACTGCGGAACCCAATTATCTCTCAATATCGGCTGTAAATCAACACCATGATACCCTTCCCGCACCCAAGGCTATATATATATATTTTTTATCTATATTGGCCTCGTTTGAGGAATGATATTTATCAAGTATTTTACTACATATTGCTACGCAATTTTTACGTAGTTTTCATGAAATACATTGTAAATGATAAGTGTTTTGTCTCTACTTTGTAATGACATACTTTGCTTAAATATGCATACTAATGAGGCAGTGTTGTAACATCTTTGTTGATCTTCTACAAAGATTTCCTCTTGAAGTACACCGCTTTGTTCGCAGCACTCGACAAGTAAACAAGAAAAATGTGAATTGTCATCTTGCTATTATCTCCACATATGTATATATATATATATATATATATATATATTTATATATATACACATATATATATACATACACACACACACACACATATATATATATATATATATATATATATACATATTTATATATATGTATGTATGTATGTATGTATAAATCTGCATACATACGCACATGTATGCATACATACAGGCATACTTACATAGATAACAGGTACATACATTTTAAATCGATTTGAGCTTCTATACATATATACCTACATGAATACATATATAAATTGACACATACATGCATACATACTTAAATATCTACCTACCTTCATACATGCATACTTGAGTACATACATACATACATACATACATACATAAATACATAAATACTGTATATACGTGCCTACATACATACTTACATATATACGCACTTACATGCATGCATAGATACATTAAGTCGACAACAAACAATGAACCCTTACAAAAACTTCTTGCAGGTTGTATTGTTCGTTTGTTGACTTATGACCCGAGTTTCGGCTTCCTTAGTAGCAAAACTCCGTGTTATTTGACGCCGAGTCGGCGTCGATGACGTCGTCGTCGTCCCAATCGGAGGCGTGGCCAGTGACGTCAGTCATGACGTATTCATTTCGACATTTTCATGGTTGACTTACCCTCATCCTGTCACAAGTCAAATTTAATGAAGTAACGCAAAAGATAATGATAATGTATATGTAGAGATATACACGAACTATCTTAACAAGTTTATTGTGTTAATGAGAGATTTCAACATAACGTTTCAAGTATTCTGTTTATTTGGTAATGGCAGAGTACACTTTCTTATAACTTAAGTTAGGATCAGGATAATTCAAAATAAATTCATCTAAACTATACCTATGTGTGTATCCATGTGCGTGTGCGTGTGTGTGTGTGTGTGTGTGTGTGTGTGTACGTGTGTGAATTCATCTGTTTCATATTCATACACATTAATCTCTTTGCTACGTTAGCATCCCATCAACTGAATAAAACCTTCTGACGGTAGCCAAAACAAAATACGAGAATTTTGTTACTATAGAAGACAGTTGAATTAGTCTCTTCATTGTTTTGCAAGAGGCAAAAATTCCCGTGGCAAAGAGGATTAGATCGTATTACTGTCGATAGCATTTATTGCATACCCTTTTCAGTTAAAAAGATTTCAATTCCATTGCTTCCTCTTATGACCATGTAAACGTGAAAATTGATAGTTTGTTTATGAACAAAATTTCCCAGACTGACAATCCTGCACGTACAACTTTTAGGTAAAATCTTGGCAATATCAAAGGTGAAATGGAATATAGGACGAAATCGAAATCGATTTCAATCGCAGTAGATGCAAAAAAACGTATCTTTGTGTGAAGCAAGTATTACATTGATGTTTGTATATGTGTCACATTTGTTAGCCGTGTCATCTATCACATCGTAGTACAAGCGACGTTTCAACTAGTAAAAATAACATCAAGTCGCCGATGTATCTCATTTCAGCAACAGTGTATACGCACAGAGGATCTGCACATCGCTGCATTCTGGGAGGTCGAGAACACAAATATTTCGTCCTTACCCAAACACCACCCACTTTCCTCCCACCCCCACCCCCACCGTGGCACACAACATCCGGGGAAGGGGTGGGGGAGGAGGGGGAAGCCACCTAAGTCTTGGCACCTACGTCGGGAAGAGTAGCACCCTGGCATCCTGGTACCTACGGCCACATAGAGCTCGAAGACCCCTTCCTCTTATTTCTCGATGATGTTGTTGAGGAGAGACTCTTCTGTGTCTTCGACCTCTTCGAGGACCTTCTTCAGGTCGCGGTCATTCTTCCCGCTCAGCTTCTCCACTTCAGGAAGCCGTAGAAGGGCGGGCATGTCTCGTAGCAGCAGGAGCACTGGAAGAGGGGCATCCGCCAACCCCTTGTCCTCCTCCCGCTTCCCTTCCCCGTCTCCC
>NC_134817.1:26644696-26664696 GCF_046742065.1 Oratosquilla oratoria | reverse complement strand
AAATATCCGCCACTTGACAGCCAAGGACAGACCCAAATCGCCTTAGAGACATCACTGCAGTAAACAACAAGCCAGACCCTATCCCTCTCCTGAAGAAAATCATGTCAACTGACATCACAACCCATATAAGAATATAATAACGAAAGAGACCGGAAGAGACCATAAGGCCACTAGGCAGTTCCATCTCCCTTCCCATATTTCTTCCCCATCCCTAAAGTTATCTAACGTTCTTGTAGAACTACCATTTGTTTCAGCGCTTACTACATAGTTACTAAGTTTGTTCCATTCGCTAACCACTCTGTTGATAAACCAGTTCTTGCCCATTTCCTTCTTAAACCTAAATTTGTTCATATATAGACCCAGGCGATATCCCAGGAAGGGGAAGAGGACGGGAAGGGAAGGGAGGGGTGGTGGACGAGGGCAGGGGGGGTAGCGGAAGGGAAAACGGCGGAACGAGGACGAGGTGGGGCAAGACTCTCTGAACCGTTGAAATACCACAAAGATACGAGCTGATAAAACTTTATTAGCATACACAGTGAAATCTTCCCTTTAACGGTTCGTGCACGGACATATATATATATATATATATATATATATATATATATATATATACACATATATATATATATATATATATATATATATATATATATATATATATATATATATATATATATATAGATTTTCTGCTACATGTCCATTCGTAAACAGTATCAGAGCCAAAGATTACTTTTCTGAAACCTTTGACGTGCAGTGTAACAAGAGCGTCAGAAAACTATACCAATATTAAGAAATATTGTCTTAGAATTGTAAACGATGAAGAGGAACTAATAAATAAGACAGTTAATATTGTCATGACATCTGTACCTCTGAAAGAAAACTCCAAGAAGTATCTCTTAGCATCAAGTTTTTTCTTAAAATCTTGAATAGTGTTTGCACACTTATTTTTTTTTTTTTTTTTGTCTAATTTGTTCCAAGTATCTATCACTCTGTGTGGGAAGCTATTTTTTCAGATCTCTTCTATAATTATCTTTTTTTAGTTTCTTTTCGTGTCCTCTTGTTTTTCCATTGTCCCATTTCAATAAATGATTCTCATCTAAGATTTCCATTCCCTTCATAATTCTATAGATAGTAGGTCTCCTCTTTTCCTTCTTTATTCCAGAGTTGGTAATTCTGATTTGGACAGTCTTTGTTCATATGTTATTTTGGAAAGAGTTGGTGTGTGTGTGTGTGTGTGTGTGTGTGTGTGTGTGTGTGTGTGTGTGTGTGTGTGTGTGTGTATGCATGTGTGTGTATGTATGTATATATATATATATATGTGTGTGTGTGTGTGTGTGTGTGTGTGTGTGATTATTATATAACTATATATATATATATGTAGATATATATATATATATATATATATATATATATATATATATATATATATA
Organism: Oratosquilla oratoria; assembly: GCF_046742065.1. Classification (NCBI taxonomy): domain Eukaryota; kingdom Metazoa; phylum Arthropoda; class Malacostraca; order Stomatopoda; family Squillidae; genus Oratosquilla; species Oratosquilla oratoria. The sequence goes on along the minus strand of NC_134817.1, from coordinate 26,663,266 downwards.
TATATACATATTAAAGGCATACGAGATTGAAACCTATAGGATAATCTACTTTATTTATCTTCTTGTGTTCACTTTCAGCATTACGTGCATTTTTTTTTTTTTGGGGGGGGGGGGCGATCTTCGTGGAGTTTCTTCTATAGTATCCCAAATGTGCACCCCGTTTCGTAACTCCCTGATCCTTTGAAACTATTAAATACCTATGTAGGATAGACCACCCGCTCGCACGGGATCGTTTTTTGTGGGAGGGGAAGAAAAGTCTGCATGAAAATGAAACGATTGTCGTGTATAAAAGGGGCCTATTGCCACTGGTCAGTTTTAATGTATATTTTCATGGTTTGTATCGTGGCTCAGGAGACATGTGGTAGGAGATTTGGACCTCGAGACTTACGTCTATTTGCTTTTGAAATTTGGGAATATAAATCCCACGTGTTTTTGAGTGAGCCCGTTTCGAAGGGTGATATGCATACCTCACGAAAACGGGGAAAATAGTCATAGTATATATAAATGATATAGACCATGGACTAAAATCTACTGTTTCCAAATTTGCTGATGATACAAAACTGTGCGGAGTGGCAAATGATCACTCAAACCAATTAGATATTCAAGAAGATTTAGATCAATTACAGCAATGGTCTGAAAAGTGGCTAATGAAATTTAACACAAGTAAATGCAAGGTAATGCACATAGGTAAAAATAACAGTAAGTACGATTACAAGTTATTTGGAAATTCGTTAACAAATGTGGATAGTGAAAAAGATCTCGGCGTAATTATCAGTAACGACCTCAAATCATCCAAGCAGTGTATTTCAGCCTCTGAGAAAGCAAATAAGATTCTGGGATTGATTGCGCGATCTTTTGATTTCAAAAGTCCATCACTCATTAACAAGCTATATAAATCGTTAGTTCGTCCACATTTGGAATATGCTGTTTCCGTATGGTCACCGAATCTCATTAAAGACATTGACAGACTGGAAAAAGTACAACGGCGAGCCACAAAACTGATTCCAAATATCAAAAATAAATCATACGAAAATCGACTTAAGCACATGAATCTGTTTTCCCTAAAAAAGCGTAGACTCAGAGGTGACTTGATACAGGTCTTTAAGATTTTAAAGGGAATTGACAACATCAAAAGTGACCAAATTTTCACATTGAATGAGAATCAGACAAGAAACAATGGTTTCAAACTGTCCGGAAATAGATTCAATTTGGAAGTAGGTAGAAACAACTTTGCCAACCGTGTAGTTAATGAATGGAATAAACTTCCTGCACAGGTAGTGCAATGTAGTTCAGTTCGAAGCTTTAAGAATCATTTAGATAAATACCTAAGTAAGATGCTGTAATGATTATAATTTATGTTATATTATTTGTTTTTGTTTTGTTATAATTTGTCTGTCTGATTTTCATTTATTATTAGTTATATGTCAATTTATAATCATTTACTATTTACCTGTTTGTTTGCTATTCAACTATACCTATGCATTTATTTATGTATTTTATTTGTTATTTTTACATTATTATAGTTTTAATTTATTATTATTATGATATATATATATATATATATTTTTTTTTTTGCATCCGACCTAGATATGGATCAAAAGGTCTCCTGTCGGCATGCTCCGCCTTTGTAATCCTTTTGTAATCCTTTGTAAACTAAAGTAAGATTGTATTTGTTGAGGGGGCATCGCCTCTTGTATTTCTGATATCTACCTACTGGGAGAGATCACACACCAGTTAACTTCTGCCAGGGTTGTGTAAAGGAGGAGGTGAAATTTTCTACTTGCGTCCTTCTAGGTCTACTTTGTTACCTCATAGTTTCGTCTCAAAAGGCCTTTGTTCCGTTTATATCTATTACAGATCGCTGTACTGTACTACCTCAACATGATGTATAGTACTCTGTGAGCATTACACCACATTGCACAACGTTTCGTAGTACTATAGGAAGACGATCTGTTTTGTAATGTACAGCAGTGTGCATCAGTGGCTGTTTGTGGTGTTATGGCGTCGAAGGATTGCAAGCACATAGGACGGTGTCGAGACACAGCATTTCCTTACGTTTTTGTTCTGTAGAGTTATACAACAGTTATACAACTCCCTGGAATGCTGTGCGTGTTTAGACCATGTCATAAATTTTTTTCAGTCGCCCCATATCATAACATCATAAGCCACCAGTGTTTTTTGTTGTACCTTGAAGCATTCCCAATTGTTCTGTTCCTGTAACATTTTTTAATCATTCTCACCGCCTAAGAATTAGACAGAACTCGTCTTGACAACTCCTTAGATTGTGTCGTCTCTCACGTTACCAATATTCTAGAAAATTGATTTCTCAATTCCAGAAACTGTCACCATGGCCGACATGCACCACGTCATCTAAATGCAGGAAGGGATACAACGACGCTTGCCGTGATCTTCTAAAAACGTCGAACTCCTTCCTGCCGTCGTCCCATGCCCCAAGGACAACATGGGAACCTCTTACTGTCTGGGCTTTCCACCAGAAGGGAAAAAGGGATAATCCAGCAGGTGTATATATCATCCTTAATGATCCAAAATCTTGTGTAATATATAAACAGTGGAAGCTTTGAGCTGCTGCGCATGATATACAAATGTGTACACATTTCAACTTCACCCATCTTCTCTATCACAACCCTGTTGTTGTTATTGATGTCTTGTAGCAATATGTTCATTACATCTTTTGTAATCTATGTTTATATTTAATCATGTAGTGAGGAGGTTTTTCATTAATGAACGCAATTCGCGGCAATAACATTTCAATGTTCATTTGTTTCCAATAGTGGGTCTGATCAATACCATGTATACATACATGTACATATACAATATATATGCATATATATATATATACATATATACAAATACATGTACATACACACACACTCACATATATATGTATATATATATGTGTGTGTATATATATATATATATATATATATATACATTCATCAACCACATTAACTTGTTTACATTTCAATTCCTTGCAAATACGATCGAGACTAACAGGAGTATGTAGCTCGATGGAAGCATATTCGGAAACTGAGACGCTGTCAGGCTGACTCGAACCTAGTCGATACGTAACATATGGACAGAGACTTAACCAATTCAGCCGTCAAGAGGGACATAAGTTGAACACAACTTTTTATACATGTATGCTCGAGATGCATATGTATACATGAAATTTATGCTCAACCCATCCCCATCATGATTAGCCGTTGGTAGTATGTACACAAGTGGGATTTTATTAACATTTGCTGAATAGTCCCCAGTACACAGATGTCAACCACATACTCCTGATAGCCTCGATCGCGTTTGAAAGGAATTAAAATGGAAATAAGGTAATGTGGTCGATGAAATGAATATCCGTGTGCTGTGTACATATATATGTACATACACATATACATATACATATACAAGTACATATGCATATATACATATATATATATTATATATATATATACACATAAACATATGTATATACACATACGTATATACATGTGCATATATAGATATATATATATATATATATATATATATATATGTATGTGTGTGTGTGTGTATATATATATATATATATATATATATATATAAACTTAAACATATACACACATATTACACTACCTATTCTTAGAATATATAAAACGTGTTACAAAATCATCTTATTGCATTTATCATCACAAAATCCTGATTATCCGCAGTCCGCTACAATAGGTATTGGCTACCTAGATATCCAAATAAATCTCTACACCAAGACTTCTTCATCTGCAAGGTGCAGCCACGAGAGGCTCACCATGACCATCGAAAAAACGAAGTGTGCATGACCAGTCTCCTCGCATCAATAAAAGTTGTGGTTTATCAGCTTTCATAAATGTGTTAAGTGTGGGATGTTAAAACACAGAAAGTGGTAGATCATATCAGGTGATGAAAGATGATGATACAAGACGACTAGTAGGGTGGTGACGGAATTTTTAACAAGAGAGAGTGGCTGAATTTTCTTTTATCACAGAAATGTATCTAAGGAGAGAGCGATAGAAATACTTTGGTTATAGACATATACTTAATGACGTTTGTAGTGACGCAAATACCACTCACTACTTTAAGGAAGGACGTAATGATCAGAAAAGCGTCATTATTTGCAGATCCGATACCTCCATATAAGGAAATCACGTTATGACAAAGTGGTGACGTCAGAGGAACGGCCGTGACGTCACACGAGATGGGCGGAGCCATGTCGTCAGCACAATCGTCGTGACGTTGGATCACGTGACAAAGGAGATTTGAACGCATTGTAGTAGTTCCTACCAAACAGATACGGAAACTTATTTTGTTAATATATATATACTCGTACAACATAACCCGAGATAAAATGAACAGAAAATAAATTAAAATGCATTCAGGTATGTCAGAAATTAGGTGCCTTCAACATACAAGATTTTGTCGCCGACAGTGTCCCTGCGTATTTGTTCATGCTGACAATACTACTCCGTACCTTCAGCATATGTCATTATAGATTTAAATAATGGCAAGAGACTATGGGCACATCGAGCCCTTTTAAACATTTGCTCCTATGGAGGAGCTGCAGTTGTAAAAGAACTATGTCGCATTTCTCTATATTTGTTTATAGATTTATTTATGTATATATGTATCTATTTCTCTCTCCATTCCCTCATTCATTTATCTAGTATTTGTTTGTTTATCTATTTATTCATTTATTTATTAATATATTCATTTATTCAATTATTTGTTTATTTATTTATTTGTTCATTTATTTATTCATTTACTTATTTGTCAGTCTATCTTTGTCTTTGACTTTTTTAAACTCAAGTTCATGTTGACAGTGTAGAGAATTTTCTTGGCATGAGACAAGGTAGGGATATTCTGAACATCTCATTAAAAGGTGGATTACAAGAAAAGGTGAGATTCTAATTTATGAAAAATGCATAACACTTCGTACACTTGTATCGATATAAGAACGTTTCATTATTGTGATGTTACGTAATCTGTATACAAGTACCTTCAGATGTTAATGATACATACATACACATACCCAGGGCTTTTTCCTCCTTACAAGAGAGGTAGCCAAAGCCAAAAAAGGCATAAATCTTCTGCCACCCATTTCATTCCTACATACTTCATTCCCATTCAGCATCCCTTCCTCCCTCTCTCCCTCTTTTCTTGGCTCCTCCTGGATGACGGGTCATCCCTGCACCTTGCCCACTGCCCTGGGTCAGAAGCAAGACGCAGCATATCCAGAGCAAGGCAGCTCCATTTAATCGGCGACCCCCCACTCTCCGTCCCTTCATGCAGAAAAAGAGAAGACGGAGAGAAATCCCTTTGGGCTGCGTAAAAACATAATTCACACATACTCCCTCACCCCCATCCCCACCCACTCCTTTCCATGCATCACACCATCATCCATACACAACCATTCTCCACTTACCCCTATCTTTTGTCTTCTCCCTTCCTTCCTCAACAGACATTTTCCTCTTTCCTAATGCTTCTTTTACCCCATTCATCCATCTCATCCTTGGTCACCCCCTTATGCCACTACTTCCATCTCTGCCTTCCACACCTCTTTTACTAATCTTTTTTCACTCATCCTTTCCACGTGTCCAAACCATCCCAATACTCTTTCATTAATCCTATCTCCCAAGTCCCTTTCCACCCCCGTTCTCCTCCTGACCTCCTCGTTTTTTACTCTATCCAACCTAGTGACCAATACCATACTTTTCAAGCATTTCATCTCAAACACATTTAAACTCTTCCTCGCTTCCTGTCTTATGTTCCATGTTTCTGCCCCATACAGTACTGTCGGCACAACCACCCCTCCATACAATCTCTTCTTAGCATCCATTCCCAGATATCTATTTCTCATTACACTTTTTAATCAACAAAGGCATTTACTTGCTTCTCTTAATCTACATTCTACCTCCACCTCCACTCCTCCCTTTCCCGCCATATTCGCGCCCAATTATCTAAAACTATCCACTTCCTCCAGACTCTCTCCCCTAATAATCACTTCCAATTTGCTGCCATTCTCTCCACTTGTACATTTCATCACCTTACTTATACCCACATTTATCTTCAACTTCCCTCTTTCGTACACCTTCCCAAAACCCTGTCACTAATTTTCTTAATCCTTACTCTTATCCTGCTACAAGCGCAGTGTCGTCAAAAAACAACTGGCTTATCTCCCACTTTTCTCCGTTTTCTTTAACCATCTCCAATCCCCGGCCCATTACCCTTGCATTTACCTCTCGCACCACCCCATCCATGTATAAATTGAACAGCCATGGCGATATGACACATCCCTGGTGAAGTCCCACCTTTACCTCAAACCACTTGCTCTCTCAATTTCTAATTCTAACACAGGCTTTACTCTTCTCGCAAAAACTCTTGACTGCCCTTAAAAGCTTTACTCCTATCCCATATATCTGCAATACCTCCGACAGTGCCTTCCTGTCTATCCTGCCATAAGCCTTTTCCAAATCCACAAAGGCCCAAAAAATCATCCTTACCTTTCCCTAAATCTTTCTCACATATCTGCCTTAGCCATAAAAATCTGATCCACACAACCTTTACCTGTCCTAAACCCACACTGTTCCTCACCAATTACTCCCTCTGTTCCTCTCCTAATCCTCTCAACCAAAACCCTCCCATAAACTTTTCCAACTACGCTCAACAAACTGATCCCTCTAACATTACTACATTCACACTTGTCCCATTTTCCCTTGTACAATGGAACTATACAGGCACTTCTCCAGGCTTCTGGTACTCTACCCTTTTTTAGACAAACATTACACAACTTTATCAGCCAGTCCACCATCACTGTATCTCCCTTTTTTTGACAATCCGCATGACACCCATCTAACCCAGGTGCCTTAACTGCTCTCATTACTTTAATAACTCCTTTCACCTCATATTTTCTTATTTCTCCTCCATTTTCCTCATTCATCACTGTCATTTTCTGAGTGTTTCCCATTGCAACTACCTTTCCCTCCCTATCCTCTTTCACATTTAGCTACTCCCTATAATATTCTACCATACTTCCTTGTACTGCCGTCTCTTCCATTATCATCTCTCCACCTACACCTTTTACCTTCTCTTCTCTACTTGATTCGCATCCCCTTAATCTCGTAATTTCTTTCCAAAACATCTTTTTATTATTTAATTTTTTTCTATCATACTCTTAACCCATTTTACATATGCTCTCAATTTTGCCTCCTCTATCTCATGCTTTACTTCTTTTCTCTTTTCCTTATACCTCTCATATGGTTATTTTATCCTGTTTTGCAACCAACCTATGAATGCTCGTTTATTCTCTTCTACTGCTTTCTTTGTTTCATCATTCCGCTACCTAATACCCTTCCTACTATTTCCTCCCGTCCTCCTTGTTCCATACACTATCTTTGCATACCTTGTGACTCCCTCCTTGAAACATCACCATTCCTCCTCCAATCCTCTATCCTTCACTCCCTCCCACTCTTCTCTCATCTCCTTGTACTCATTCTTCTTTTCTTTATCGTTTAATCAGTTTACTCTAAGCACCTCCCTACCTTCTGCCTTTTCCTCTTTTTCATCTATCCTCCCCTCTCAGTTTACCGTCCAACAAAAAATTATCTGATATTACCCCACTCTCCCTTTAGAACATGTACATCCAAAACTCCTCCTACTCTTCTCCTGGTTACCATCATAAAGTATTATCACATTGCATTAACATCAAGTATAACGGAGATAATCAGATATATATATATATATATATATATATATATATATATATATATATATATATATATATATATATATATGTACATATATAGATAGATTGCTGATAACCACAGGGAAAAAACGGAAAAAAAATAGAATTCCCAAGCGCTTTCGTGATATTTCACATCTTCAGGGGATTACAACAAAGAAAATTGTCACATAGGTATATAAGAGGTAATACAATAAACTAGGAAATGAACGGACATAACACATGGAGAAAATGTCACAAACATTGAACACTTACAATTAAATCATTTTTGTTCAATGTTCAATGTTCAATGTTTGTGACATTTTCTCCATGTGTTATGTCCGTTCTTTTCCCATTTTATTGCATTACCTCTTATATACCTATGTGACAATTTTCTTTGTTGTAATCCCCTGAAGATGTGAAATATCACGAAAGCGCTTGGGAATTCTAGTTTTCTTTTCCCTGTGGTTATCAGAATCTTTTGGATCACGTGGTGTTGTGATCTTTTGCATATATATATATACATATATATATATATATATATATATATATATATATATATATATTCAAAAAGTGCATTGAAATTTTTCCAGTCAATGTAAGGCTATGTTTTTCTATATTTAGCGATTTTTTTATTTTCATTCCAGACAAATAGATGCACATACATTTAGTGTTATAATGCGTTAGATATTGGACACTATTGGCCTCTATCTTTTATTTCATCAAGATTGCAATTTGAATATGGAATAAATCAGAAAAAAAAATAATTTTGCTATTAGTTTGGGACACAAAATTATTTCATAATTTTTTTTTTTTTTTTTTTTATTGTTAGATAGGAGCTGCTCTAGAGTTGACAATCGGGAGATAGTAACTGTCATTTGTTTACAAGGTTTTACAATAATTGTTGATATATTTTATTTTTTGTTTGTTTCCGTTATCCATTTATTTATTCATTTATTTATTTTTTTTTTTAGTTATCTATTTATTCATTTATTTATCATTTTGTAATATGAGTTCCAAAACCTCCCAGTGGGCGGGAAGACAGATGGCGCCTGTCGGTGGGCTCCTGTCAAAGGTCGTGACGTCACAGACTGGCGATTCTATCCAGTTCGACCATTTCTTGTTTTTCTGTTCTTTGTTCTCCTCTACGTTGTCGAAACACAATTTTATTCACCTGAGAGGAACCTATCGCCCACCCACCCTACCAGCCGGCTATTTCTTTATGCTCCCTACCAGCCGGCCAGCCGGCAATTCTCTTCCTCCTCGTGCGCTGGCCAGCCAGTCATTACGTTCTACAATTTCTTGCCGGCCAGCTGATTGTTGCGTTCCGCCTATTATGCTGGCCAGCCGACAGTTCTGTTCCGTCTTCTATTTGTACCGACCAGCCGGCCATTAAGTTCTGTCATTTCTTGCCGGCCAGCCAGCCGTTGCATTTCGTATTTTGTGCCGGCCAGCCGGTAGTTCCAACTTGCATTGTGTGCCGGCCAGACAGCCATTCTTTTACGCGTATCTGCTCACCAGCCGGCCATTGTGATTCCACTGTTCCGTTCCCTGCCGGCCAGCTGGTCATTTCCTCCCGTTGTCCCGCCCTCTCTGCCGGCCGGCTATTCCGTTCCATAATTCCGTTATCCCGCCCTCTTTGCCGGCCAGCCAGCTGTTCCGTGTGTTCTATTGTCCCTTCTTTTCTGTTGGCCGGCCGGAAGTTCCGCCCCTTAGTCCCGTCCTCTTTGCCGGCCACCCAGCTGTTCCGTGTGTTCTATTGTCCCTTCTTTTCTCCTGGCCTGTCGGCTATTCCGTCCCGTAGTCCTGCCCTCGTTGCCGGCCGGCCTTTTATTTCTACTGTATGTTCCGTTTCCTAGTTCTCCGTTTCGGCCTGCCTTTTAGTTCTACTGTGTGTTCCGTTCCGGCCGGCCGTCCAGCCATTCCGTTCCGTATAAAGTTCCGTTGCCCCGCCCTCTGTGCTGGCCGGTCAGCCGGTCGTTTCTTCTTCCCGTCGTCCGTGTGTGTCAAAGGTCCCCGAGCTCGAGGTGGCTGAGAGTCCCCAAGATACTCCTCTGCCGCACCGAGGAGGACATTCGAGATGAACTTCCTGACAGCGCCGCCGCCTTACCTGACCTGGGAAGCAGATTCCTCCTCAGGGTTTTATCACAGAGTCCCTGAGTGTGTGTATTTACCTAGTTGTATTATAAGGGAAGGGAGCTATGCTCGTGGTGACCCGTCTTTGTATCTCTCAGCATCAAGTTTTTTTCTTAAAATCTTGAATAGTGTTTGCACACACTGTTTCTTTGTCTAATTTGTTCCAAGTATCTATCACTCTGTGTGGGAAGCTATTTTTTTTCAGATCTCTTCTGTAATTATCTTTTTTGATTTTCTCTTCGTGTCCTCTTGTTTTTTCCATTGTCCCATTTCAATAAATCATCCTTATCTAAGATTTCCATTCCTTTCATAATTCTATAGATAGTAGGTCTCCTCTTTCCCTTCTTTGTTCCAGAGTTGGTAATTCTAATTTGGACAGTCTTTGTTCATATGTCATTTTGGAAAGAGTTGGTGCCAGTTTTGTTGTTGCTCTTTGTATTCTTTATATTCTTTTTGGTACTAGGTGTCCATAGTGTTGCTGCGTACTCGAGTTTTGGTCTTATTAGTGGTGTGTGTGTGTGTGTGTGTGTGTGTGTGTGTGTGTGTGTGTGTGTGTGTGTGTGTATGTGTGTGTGTGTGTGTGTACTTTAGGGGAACATGATCAGCGGGTTATAAATGGGCAGAAGATCTTTGTGCCTGAAGATAGAAGGAGAACGTGTGGTGACGTGTTAAGGAAATATGAATACTAGAGGACATTATGAAATCCCTTGGGAACTGTTGGAGATGTCATATCATCTTCGTCGTGGCGCACGGCAACTTAAAAAAGAACGTGAAAGAAAGTCACGTTTTACTTGTAATAAATTTATTAATATCTTATGAGTTATGGAGTTTATATTAATGAGTATATGACGTCATGTCGTCTCATGGCAGGCAGAGAGGCAGGAGCCAATCACGGGACGACACGACACAGCGAGCATTTAGAGGAGTAATGACGGAATGCCGATGGAAACAAAAGAAGAGCAGGGTCCGTCGCAGGGGCTAGATCGCGTCGGGCGTACTGTCTTCTGGAGGAGGCTCTTCAGTATCCTTTTTTAAATCGCCTTCCGCACATGAAGTACTGCTACTGCTCTCCTCTGGCGCGGGTGTTGTCGACGTCGTGGAGGAACTTGTTTCTACTGGAGGAGTTGTAGATGGAGGAGACTCGACTTCAGGTGGTGGATCCACGGGTTCGTGCCGGATACCGGGCATCGGGTCCTTTCGGCCTCCGACGCCCGGCAGGAACGGGCGCCGACAGCCGCCCATGTGGTCAATCATGCTGCCCTCCGGACACTCTTGCCCCGGCAGGAGAGGAACGTGAACCAGGACTTCGTTCACCACGAGTCCCTCAGTGCGAGGTTCAGACCCGACCACACCTGGAAACAAACCAACAGATGTAAAGTCTAGACAAAGAGGACGTGTAGAGATGGACATATCACAGCCTAGAATAGTGAGTGTATAACCTCTAACTTAAACATATCCATACCACAAGTAGCAAATCAAAATGCACAAACAAACAACCCACCTGTTTACTTAATTGCAGTAATAACACCATGCACACAAGTACGTTAACACAGGAAGAGTTGCCACATATCCATTGTTCATTTGTCCACAGGGGTACATAGGGTCTACACACACATACACATTTATTTACATTTAAGTCCACAGTCAGACAGTGATCTCCAAGATATTGTGAAAGACTACGACACACATCAACACATACACGTAAGTGGAAGCTTGTCAATTGGTGCTCTTTACATGCAAATCGCTGTACTTCCCCAGAGTACAACAGATGCAAGTCCATGCACTGAGGGCACAATAGCTGCTTCTGTTCGACTTCGACCTAGCCTCAGCCTCAGGAAAAATAGAGGTAATTAAATAGGTAAACGGTCGGAAATATATAGGGAAAGAGGGAGGAGAAGAGACAGACAGAGAGAGAGAGAGACGGTGCAAATTAAGACATCTTCCACACTCAAGAAACTAAGCCTAAGTTATCGAGTTCATCTTCTCACCCACATTCATTTAGTTTAGATGTGGGATCATTAGTTGGTAACATTGCTGTACTCTTCACGAAGAAAAAGAATCACGTCCTCAATTACAAATAACTCCCAAAATCTACTCATCCTCTAGTTTTCTGATAAACATGCTGGTCTATTTCTTGCAGCGCAGAAAGACCAGAAAACAAGGATCTAATTCAGTAATTCCTAACATTTTCTAAGCTGACGGACACCAAATTGTTTAGTAGATGATTCTGAGAACACCACCATGACTTTGGATATTATGAAGCCGTCCAATTGGTATCACATATCAAAAGCCACAAAAATAAAGTCGCTCCCACAGAAAATTTACTAGTAAAATGTATACAATTCAGATATTCAGTAGAAGCTACTGATAAGAGGTTTAGCATTGCAAGCAACAACGTTTTGGCAAACTTGGACCAACAAAAAGTTTGTGACAGACCACGATAGACCACAACAGTGCTCGCGAGCAACAGACTGGGAATACCACATCCAGACAAAAGGCGCAGAATAAGATGAGAAATACAATGATGAGTATTGAAAGAATGTGAAGAAAATCTGAATAACCCAATCGAAGATGTAGTATACAAATTCACTACTCAAAGGAAAAATTCTCTGGAAATGAAAAATGAATTACATAGTTCTATCCTAAAAAAAAAAAAATAGAAAATGCCTATTGAAATCTCAATTACATATTCAATATCACAAAAGGGAACGGAAAACATGGTGCTTAAGATGATAGAGGATATTTGAATATACAAACTAGAAAAGACAGTAGAAACTGAAACGAGTATGCATATATATATATATATATATATATATATATATATATATATATATATATATATATATATATATATATATATATATATATATATACATACACACACACACACGCAGTATAACCAAAACTGTGTCACTGAAGGAAATACTAACTCCATCAATGCGCAATAAACAGAAAATGGAAACACCTACACATAGGCCTAATCAAATTTAGGTAAAGAAGCACATGCATATAGTCATACATAAATTCATGTTAATATACATGCATACGCACACGCGTTCTCGCACGTGCAACACACACACACACACATATACTGTATATACACATGAATGTAAGCATTACCTAATGAGGACATTATCAACATATACAAATAAATTACCCCACTATTCACACGGGAAAATAATAAAAGCATAAACTACATACGCGGACGTGTATTCCTGAGCATCATGGAATTCACGCTCATGACGGGCAGGCAATTACATCTTCCCCTAAACCTCCAGTCCCTCCCCAAGGCCAGGTCTGAGATCTGAATTCCAGGATCCACGCGCCAGAATACATATTTGGAATCTTACCTTTTGAGTTGCATGGTTTGCTTTCGCTACGTTTGCGTACGCTGTGTTCTTGGAGTGGGCTCTGATCCTCTTCTGTCAGCTGAGACGATGCTACAGGAAGCGACAGGGTCGTCGATGCCACAGTCAGGCAAATGACAACCTTCAGGATAATGGTCTGTGTCGTCATCACGGTGGAGGAAAAATTCGTTGAGGTAAAACGCGGTAAGATGAAGAACATGCGATGAGTCAGCTCGTACTAAGCTGAGTCGCACGTAGATGTGTTACTTTTCTTTTCTTAAATAGGGAACAACAAGATTATTGAAAGTAACGTATCAATATTATGAGGAGGTTTTAACCGCTGTTGCATTAGTAAGAAAACGGTGTCGTTGTTCGTATGAGGCCTTGTCAGTGCGCCTCAACTGCAGGTAATCTAATGCGTTTCACTCATAAATTTTCCGTATTTTTAACTGTTGTTTTATTGTTCATATAAGTCTCCCACTGTTAATATTCTTGAATCTAGTATAACAAACGCCGTCGTCTTTAAGTGGCACTTTCGAATACCTTGCAGAAACAAATGCATTTGCTAAGATCGACTATGCATACTTGCTCCCTAGGTGCTTGCGTGTTTCTTGGCTTTCCCTAGGGGCCAGCCACCAGACCGCACAGAACGTCCGCCGCTCAATGCGCCGCGCTGGATCGCATGGTGTTAAATAAGACCACCACGCCTAGACGCTGCACGTTGTTGGTCACTTCCGCACCTGCTCACCTCATCTCCAGGGAAGCGTGACCTTGCTGGCCTTTACGGCGAGACTTTCAAGGGCAGCCTTGGTGCGTCTAAGGTTGCCACCGAGCGGCCGCTCGTCATGGGCATTCGCAGCGGTTCGTCGAAGGGCTAACCTAGAAGCAAGCTGTCGATTTCACCAGGCGACAAATAATAATCTTGAAATCAACGGATACACAGGCGGGACGTATTCCCTTCTCGCGCATGCGCAGTTCCGCAAATCTCTCCGTCGTTTCTTCTGCCCTGAGGCTGCAGCTTCAATCTATCTATTCAAGTACTCACACACGTACGTCCAATTGATCACTTAAACAGGTTTGGTAAAGCAAATCACTGATGATCTTGAGCGGTTGAAGATCAGGTTTCCACCTCACAGCAGCGTCCGTTTAACTGTGATTATCTATATTATGACCTAGAAAAGCTTACATAAGAGCTAACAGGCCACGACTGGGTGGCCTGTTAATCCGGATGGCCTCCAGCTGATCGATTCCAGGTGATCTGCAGCCAACCAAGACTGGGCGAGAGGTCGGGGCCTACTGAACGTGTACACCGTTCGCGGGTTTTGGCGCCACAGCGAACACACACACGCACACACTTACACACTCAAACTCGTCGCGCGAGCAGGCTCCTTGCAATGGCCGAAGGACCGGCTTGAGTTGTGCGTGCAGGGAAGGCAAAATCGCCACTGATTCTGCTTGGCCTGGAAGTCTAGCAGCTCAATGATGCTGCAGAAGGAGAGGGTGAGTGTTTGGTGGTGGGACCTCAGGAGGCACAATAGGAAGTATGAGTACATGGGCGGGTTGTTGGTGGGAAGGTTTGGGGAGATCACCGATTGGTGGTGGGGGAGGTGTGTAGGTATGCGGATGGATGAAGGCGGGTGTGACTGGGAGTGATGGAGCTGGGTATCCCCATGTGCGAGGACGGGTTGATGACGTCATGTCGGCTGCGGGGGTGGAGGGGGAGTTAAGGAGGTGGGGTGGGGTGCCTCTTCCGAGGGTGCCAGCAAGCGTGTCAATGCCCCTTTCCGGTAAGTCACCAGGGAACGTCCGCGATTACAATCAGTGACGTATAGTGCCGGAGTTCAAAGAGAAGGAAGAGGAGAACCTCATTAGTCAGTTTCCGTGCGAGGTTATCACGGATGTCGCCCGACCTATCCCTCAGCTCAACGACTCTTTGTTTTTCTCAGTCCCAGTTGGTTTTGAGGGTTCCGTGTCACTCAGAACCCACTGGTTCCGAGTTCTTTTAGATCTTCAGTGTCCCTAGGCTCTCGTTGGCCGCTAGCTTTCTTTCAGCGTCTCCTGGAACTAAACGCCTTCTAGCTCTCGTTGCTGCTTGATTCGCAGTGCTTTCTATTTTTCACTGTTTCCTAATTCTTAATGTCTTCATGGTCCATATGCTTTGTTCCTCACAGTGTTATCTTGTAATTAGTGCTTCCACCTACCTCCCTTTTTTTTTTTTTTTTTTGCCACTGATTCTTGGCGTCAGACTCAAAATCCTCCACCATCCTTCCAATCCACTCTCTCACTCCCTTTCTCTCTCCTCTCTCTCTCTCTCTCTCTCTCTCTCTCTCTCTCTCTCTCTCTCTCTCTCTCTCTCTCTCTCTCTCTCTCTCTCTCTCTCTCCCTCCCTCCCTCTCCTCTCTCTCTCTCTCTCTCTCTCTCTCTCTCTCTCTCTCTCTCTCTCTCTCTCTCTCTCTCTCTCTCTCTGTGTGTGTGTGTGTGTGTGTGTGTGTGTGAAAACCTTCAGGCTCAACACTTCCTAGCTCTTTGTAATCCCTAGAGTCTCTCTGCTTCCTGTTTCTCATATTTCCCTCATTCTAAGACTTCCTCGTTTCCTCTACTTTGAAAAACAAATTTGGTTCGCAGACCCTTCTGGTTTACAACACCCTCGACTCTGCGTGCTGTCTCTCAGTGGGGTTTAGTTCCCTGTGCCTGCGGACCCATTGACTCACTTGACCTCCATTAGGGAGATTGCCATCGGTGGCAACCGTCACAGGTGGTGAGAGGAAGACGGATGCTTGTCGTGAACTGTTGCGCGCAGAAGCTGTAGAAGGGTACAGTCCTATTTTTTCTCTCTTCATTTATTTATGATGCGCTGACGTAAGATGAATTGGCACATGAAAAGTAAGATGAAAAGCCAGAACGACTCTGGCATAGGCTGACAACCAAAGAGATGAAGATGACGACATACAGATACACAGACGAGCAGTTAGTCGAATGAAACATGAGAAGTCCAAAGTATTGCTGGATGAGAAGACACAGGCTTGCACACTCGCATACCCATGAGCACACACGCGAGTACACACACACACACACACACACACACACACACACACACATATATATATATATATATATATATATATATATATATATACACATGCACGCAAGCACATACATATGCACACATACATGCGCGCGCGCGCAAGTGTTGTTTTGTTGTAGTGGTTAGTGTCTCTGGTAGCCACGTTGTGTTACCAGTTAGTTCCGTGCTGACTGCATGAAAACTTTCACCAGCATTGCAAGTTGTCACTGTCTACCTTGAGTAAGGGGCTGGTTGTGCAGTGTGTTTAAAAGATCACCTTCGGATTAATTGATCGGACCCTATGACCTCTGAGCTCTCATTCGGCTAGGCCACAACGGCCGATCACAAGCCCAGCTCATGATTACGCATCCCCATGCGTATGATGTTTAACACTTTAGGAATGTTGTTTATTTTGACTTCCTGCCCCCAATGACATAATTCTAATTAGGAGGATCCTTAACGGTGCCCTACTTCCCCCTTCCCCACCCCCCTACCCCCCTACCCCCCACCCCCTCCACGTGGTCCGCAGGCGTTGACTGGCAGCCTCTATGTCTATGACGTCACAATCGTCACAGAGTCAAAGTTGAGCATTGTATGTCGTCATTACTATTATGACGTTGTCATATACTATGACGTCAGCTGTTATGACGTCACGTTATGTGACGTCATATGTGTTTGTGTTCTGACTGTCGGTGCCCAAAGTCAGACGCGACCATAGGGGACTCGGTTAAAGATCTTGGCCACGAGCAGGTACAGACCGTACACTGATGCAACAGCCTTCCTAGTGTCGTGCTACATTGTATAACTTTTATCATGGCGGCCGTCTGGTGATTTTATTCCGCGGTTAAAGTAACTCAGGGACGTCATCTTGCTTGATAAAGAACTGGTACAAGCCGTGGGACTAGTAGAGATATGGGAGTGAACAGGTAAACAAAATGAATGAATAAATACACGAATAAAACAAATTAACATATAAATAAATAAACAAATAAATAATTAATAAATGAATAAGTAGATAAGTAGATGAATAAATTTATAAATACATAGATAAGCAAATGAATAGATAAATGAATACATAAACAAATGAATAAATAAATAGATACATAAACAAGAAAATAGATAAGTAGATAAACAAGTACATAACTAGATAGATAAATAATTAAACAAATAAACAGATAAACAAGTAAATAAGTAAATAGATAAATAATAAAGAATAAAAGCATGCCAGTCGTCGGATTTTAAAAAGTTGCCCATGGCTCAGTGGCGAACACGGGGTTAACGGGTCGGCCCATTAACGCCAGAAATGTTTGTGCCCCACGATTCCGGTCTCTGAGAGAGAGAGAGACCGAGAGAGGGAGAGGAAGGGAGAGAGAGAGGGAAGGAGGGAGGGGGAGAGAGAAAGAGTGTGAGAGAGAGGGGAAGAAGGTAAGAGAGGGAGAGAGAGATAGTGAGAAATGGTGTTTCCGTATGGTCACCGAATCTCATTAAAGACATTGACAGACTGGAAAAAGTACAACGGCGAGCCACAAAACTGATTCCAAATATCAAAAATAAATCATACGAAAATCGACTAAAGCACATAAATCTGTTTTCCCTAAAAAAGCGTAGACTCAGAGGTGACTTGATACAGGTCTTTAAGATTTTAAAGGGAATTGACAACATCAAAAGTGACCAAATTTTCACATTGAATGAGAATCAGACAAGAAACAATGGTCTCAAACTGTCCGGAAATAGATTCAATTTGGAAGTAGGTAGAAACAACTTTGCCAACCGTGTAGTTAATGAATGGAATAAACTTCCTGCACAGGTAGTGCAATGTAGTTCAGTTCGAAGCTTTAAGAATCATTTAGATAAATACCTAAGTAAGATGCTGTAATGATTATAATTTATCTTATATTATTTGTTTTTGTTTTGTTATAATTTGTCTGTCTGATTTTCATTTATTATTAGTTATATGTCAATTTATCATTATTTACTATTTACCTGTTTGTTTATTATTTTAACTATACCTATGCATTTATTTATGTATTTTATTTGTTATTTACATTATTATAGTTTTTATTTATTATTTTATTATTAATATGATTTTTTTTTTTTTTGCATCCGACCTAGATATGGATCAAAAGGTCTCCTGTCGGCATGCTCCGCCTTTGTAATCCTTTGACTGAGGGAGAGAGGGGGGGGGGAAGAGGGAGAGAAAGAGAGCGAGAGATAGAGAGATGGAGAGAGAGTCTGAGAGAGAAAGTAACTAAGCGCGGAACTCCTCCCGAAACTACCAC
>NC_134817.1:26632196-26637196 GCF_046742065.1 Oratosquilla oratoria | reverse complement strand
TGAATTGGACATAGAAATAAATGAACGAATAGCTGTAGGAAACAGATGTTACCATGTCCTGGCATCTGTAATGAATGTAATGAAGAGTCGGACCATCAGCAGAAGAACTAAGATAAGAACATATAACATTGTAACAAAACCAACACTCCTGTACGGATGTGGGCCATGGACACTGACAAAAGAAAGGTAGAAGAGACTGGTAATTTTTTAAAACAATATCCTGAGGAGAATCCTCGGCCCAGGATATGATGAAGACGAAAAGAAATGGAGACGAAGACATAACAGGGATATTAGAGATCAGACTTGACAACCGTACATTCAGCATGAAATACGGAGAAGAAGAGCAAGGTGGGCTGGGCACTGCGTACGAATGGAGGTAGACAGACTACCAAGGAAGGTGATGGAAGGAGGAGTAGAGGGCAGACGACCAGTAGGGAGAGTCAGGTACAGATGGATGGATGGAGTAAAGAAGGACGTGGAGAGGGTGGCACCAAGAGAGGACTGGAAAGAATTGGCATAGGATAGAACCATCTGGAGAGGCATAGTGAAAGCATTGAAGGGCCGTCCGGCCTGACAACCAACAGAGTAAGAGTAAGTAATATGATGAGAGCAGGTAAGGCACCTGGGTTGGATGGATGCCATGCAGAATGTCTGAAGAAAGGAGGTACAGTTATGGTGGACTGGCTGTTCAGGTTATTTAATGTTTGTTTAAGAGAGAGTAGAGTGCCAGAGGACTGGGGGAGTGCCTGTATAGTTCTGCTTAACAAGGGAAAGGGGGACAAGTGTGATTGTAGTAGTTTCAGACGGAGTGTTGTTAGGAAGGATTATGGGAGGGTCTTGATTGAGAGGATTAGGAGAGGAACAGAGGTTGTAATTGGTGAGGAACAGTGTGGTTTTAGGACAGGTAGGGGTTGTGTATATCAGATTTTTGTGGTAAGACAAATATGTGAGAAAGTTATAGGAAAAGGTAAAGATATTTTTTTGGGCTTTTATGGATCTGGAAAAGGCTTATGGCAGGGTAGACAGGAAGTCACTGTGGGAGGTACTGCAGATATATGGGATAGGAGGAAAGCTGTTAAGAGCAGTCAAAAGTTTTTATGAGAGTAGCAAAGCTTGTGTTAGGATTAGAAATGGAGAGAATGAATGGTATGAGGAAAGGTGGGACTTCGTCAGGGATGTGTTATGTCGCCCTGGCTGTTCAATCCATACATGGATGGGGTGGTGCGAGAGATGAATGCAAGGGTAGTGGGTCAAGGGTTGGAGATGGTTAAAGAAAATGGAGAAAAATGGGAAATAAGCCAGTTGTTGTTTGCTGACGACACTGCGCTTGTAGCAGGATCAGCGGAAGGATTGAGGAAGTTAGTGACAGAGTTTGAGAAGGTGTGTGAAAGAAGGAAGCTGAAGATAAATGTGGGCAAAAGTAAGGTGATGAGATGTACAAGGGGAGAGAGTGACAGCATGCTGGAAGTAAGCATTAAGGGTGAGAGACTGGAGGAAATGGATAGTTTTAGATACTTGGGTGCGAATGTGGCAGGAAAGGGAGGAGTAGGGGTGGAGGTAGAATGTAGATTAAGAGAAGCGAGTAAATGCCTTGTTGTATTAAAAAGTGTAATGAGAAATAGACATCTGGGAATGGATGCTAAGAGGAGGTTATTTGAAGGAGTGATTGTGGCAACAGCACTGTACGGGGCAGACACATGGAACATAGGAGAGGAAGAGAGGAGTTTGAATGTGTCTGAGATGAGAAGTAGGATAGGGGTTACTAGGCTAGATAGAGTGAGAAATGAGGAGGTGAGGAGGAGAACAGGGGTGGAAAAGGAGCGGAGAGATAAGGTTGATGAAAGAGTATTAGGATGGTTTGGACACATGGAAAGAATGAGTGGAGAAAGATTAGTAAAAAGAGGTGCGGAAAGTAGAGGTGGAAGGAGTGAATATGAGGGGGCGTCCCAGGATGAGATGGATGGATGGGGTAAAAGGGGCATTACAAAAGAGAGGAATGTCTGTTGAGGAAGGACAGGAGATAGGGATGAATGGAGAAGGGTTGTGTATGGATGATGCTGTGATGCATGAGGGTGAGTGGGGGATGGGGGTATGAAAAAAAAAATGACGCAGCCCGAAGGGATTTCTCCCCGTCTTCTCCTTTTCTGCATGAGGGGACGGAGAGGGGGGTCGCCGAATTTATGAAGCGGGCTTGCTGTGGATGTGCTGTGTCTTGCTACACTGCTTCTGACCCAGGGCAGTGGACAGGATGCAGGGATGACCCGTCATCCAGGAGGTGCCAAGATAAAAGGGAGGGAGGAGGGTGGAGGGGAGTGGAATATGTAGGGAATGAAATAGGTGGGAGTGGTTTCTATGCCTTTTTCTTTTTGGCTACCCCCCGTGTAAGGGTGAAAAAGCCTTTGGTATATGTATGTATGATGTATGTATGTATGTATATATATATATACACTATATATATGTACATATATACACTGTATATATATATATATATATATATATATATGTGTGTGTGTGTGTGTGTGTGTGTGTGTGTGTGTGTGTGTGTGTGTGTGTGTGTGTGCTCGCTTGTGTGTGTATATGTCTATATATATATATATATATATATATATATATATATATATATATATATATATATACATATACACAGGAATAAACTCAGGAACTCAGGAACTCGGAACTAGACCCGTGACTTCTTGTTCCACCTTCATCAACGTGTCACAATGTACCAATATATATATATATATATATATATATATATATATAATATATATATATATATATGTGTGTGTGTGTGTGTGTGTGTGTGTGTGTGTGTGTGTGTACGTATATATATAAACACAATTTTATATATATATATATATATATATATATATATATATATATATATATATATATATATGGTGGAGAAAAGAATACTGCCACCAAATTTTCCCACTTCAGTCATAAAAGGCAACAAAACGGGACGGTAATAGGAGTAGGCATCCCTCTCCCTGTAGCCCCAAAGGGGACATTCCTTAAAAAAAAAAAAAAAAAAAAAAAAAAAAAAAAAAGTAAAGGCATAAGAGGGTCTTGGAGTTTTCCAACCAGTACCCTAAGTTTTTTTTTTTTTCAATGTGCGTGGGTGTGGTACAGATGAGAGTAAAATGGAGGAGATGGGCAGTATATTTATGAGAAGAAAGGTGGATTTGTTGGCATTGAGTGAAACTAAGTTGAAAGGGAGGGACGAGTTTGAGTTTGGGAGTGTAGTTAGGAGGGTCTCAAGAGTGAAGAGAAGACGAGGGAGAGAAGGGGTGGCTATACTTGTAATGAAGATATAGGTAAACGTGTGGAGTGGAAGGGGGGTTTCTTCAAGGTTAATGTGGATGAAGGTGAAACTGGGAAGGGAGATGTAAGTTTTACTAAGTGCATATGGGTCTGGTGATGAGAAGAGTGTAGAGAAAAGGTTTTTTTTTTATATTTAAATGAATGCATAGAGGATACAGGGAGAAATGTCAATGTTGTGGTATTTGGAAACCTTACTGCTAGAGCAGAAAATTAACCAATAGACGGAGTGGTTGGGAAGTGTTGAGTTCCAGGAAAAATCGTAGCGAAGAGTTGATGGTGGAGATGTGTCTTGAAAGAGAGTTGAAGAGAGCAAATATTGTGTTTAGGAAGAAAATCAAGTATAAGTACACATAGGAGAGGGTGGTGGATGGAAGGGTGGTAGATAGGGTGTTAATGGATTACATGGTGGTAACCAGGAGAATAGTAGGAAAAGTTAAGGATATACATTTTCTAAGGGGAGAGAGTGGGGGAATATCAGATAATTGTTTTTGGTGGAAAGTAAGTTGAGAGTAAGATGGAGAAAGCGGAAAAGGACAGAAGGTAGGGGAGGTACTTAGAGTAAACTGCTTAAACGATAAAGAAAAGGAGGAGTACAAGAAGAAGCTGCGAGAGGAGTGGGAGAGAATGAAGGATAGAGTAGAGCTAGGAGTGGAGGAGGAATGTGGATGGTTCAAGGAAGGAGTCACAAGGTGTGCAAAGATGGTGTGTGAAACAAGGAGGATGGGAAGTGAGTGGTGGGATGAAGAACCAAAGACGGTTGCAGAAAAGAAGAAGCAAGCATTCACAGATTGGTTACAAAATAGGACGAGAGAATCATGTGAGAGGTACAAATAAAAAGAAAAGAGAAGTAAAGTATAAGATAAACGAGGCAAAGAGGAGAGCAGATGTGAAATGGGGTAAGAGTATGACAGAATTTTTTGAAAGAAATAAAATGATGTTTTTGAAAGAAATTAAGAAAGGAAGGGGAGGCGAATCAAGTAGAGAAGAAGAGGTAAAAGGTGCAGATGGAGGGATGATAATGGAAGAGACAGCAGTAAGAGGAAGATGGGCAGAATATTTGAGGGAGTTACTAAATGTGAACGAGGATAGTGAAGTAAAGGTAGTTGCAGTGGGAAACACTAAGAAAATGAGTGATGAGTGAGGAAAATGGAGGAGAAATAAGGAAAGATGAGGCGAAGGCAGTTGCTAAGAAGATGAGAGCAGGTAAGGCACCTGGGTTAGATGGGTGTCATGCAGAATATCTAAAAAAGGGAGGTACATTAATGGTGGACTGGCTGGTGAGGTTATTTAATGTTTGTTTAAGAGAAGGTAGAGTGCCGGAGGACTGGAGAACTGCCTGTATAGTTCCATTTTACAAGGGAAGGGGGACAAGTGTGAGTGCAGTAGTTTCAGAGGGGTCAGCTTTTTGAGTGTAGATGGGAAGGCTTATGGGAGGGTTTTGATTGAGAGAATTAGGAGAGGAACAGAGGTAGTAATTGGTGAGGAACAGTCTGGGTTTAGGACAGGTAGGGGTTGCGTGGATCAGATTTTTGTGGTAAGGTGTATGTGAGAAAGCTTTAGGAAAAGGTAAGGATGTTTGTTGGGCCTTAATGGATTTGGAAAAGGCTTATGACAGGGTAGACAGGATAGGGGATAGGAGGAAAGTTGTTAAGAGCAGTCAAGAGTTTTTACGAGAG
>NC_134817.1:26539696-26627196 GCF_046742065.1 Oratosquilla oratoria | reverse complement strand
CAAACATTCTATTTTATCACCAAAAGTTAAAATTACCATAATTTGAATGTGTGAGGAATTGTTTGTGATTGTTATGTGTGGGTTTGGGAGCTAATAGTGTTGCCATACGGGACCACTATACTCTAGGTGTGTCTTATTTACAGTAACTTACCCCAAACATCCCACAGCATGTCCATACTAAAGTCCATAGAAACATGACCAAACAGGCAGTCCTATACTCCATTAAATAATAATAGTAATTCATGCCTCAAGTGTCACTCGACTTGGAACTCGCAATTCCACATTTGTTGGCAACGGCCCTTGAGCCCTCCCATAGATCTTTATGGGAAGAAACTGGACTATGGATCATATGCATCATTGTATGATAGTTTCTGTCACCACCATACAGTAGTAACAGGAGGGGAGCAGTCGCCAGATGTCAGCTCTCCTTATGTCAAAAAGTGGAGGGAATACAATCAAAGTTCATGGAGGGAGAACCTGGGCATGATCTAGAGACTGTCATGTTGTACCACCAGATGGAGTAAAGGGTGTTGACAGGTTTTGAAAATGGACCATAAGGATATCATTCTTACTGATGTCTGCCTTGTAGGCTGACAACCAGCAGTTACTTGTCAATATTCCCTATTCTACCAAACTCCTCAAACTCCCCCGAGGAATCACCCCAGCAGGGAAATCACTCCCATGACAGACAGGAGATACACTGCCATACCTACATTCAGGTCATGACCCTACACTGAAACAACACCAACACAGATTTGGTCTGGCAACAGAGCAGTTGCCCAAGATGCAATTACCACATGGAAGAAAGAGCACCATAAGTAGCACTGCACAGCCCTTCAACAGCTACACAAAGTCCCACTGAGTGATATATATGGGCTGAATCAGTGAATGTGACCAGTTTCCTGGGCCCACAGGTCTCCTGCAGGAGAAAACCAGGTCACCAGATTGATCGATTCTAACCAGAACTGTAAATGGTGATATTATTATTCCCATCATGGTTTCAGTTAAAAAATATGATTTTCTGTTAACACCATAGCCTGGTAGCTATGCTTGATTTGTATTGTACTTCGCAAGAAAATGCAAGAATTTGGATAACCTAGCCAGTATTTGGCAAAACCTATGTAACCTTTCTGAACCAAGTACTGTATAATCAAACCCAAAGATAATCAACAAATTATAGACTGAGCTTTTTCCAACTAAAGTAGTATGCTGTTAGAATATTATGCTATGATTACCATACTGTGAAAGTGGTAATTTTAAAATGAAATTGAGTAATTATGGAGGAACCCATCACATTATACTTTTACTAGTCTTTTTTGGATTAGTCTAAAAGTACAGTAGGTGCTTTTTTAATCTTACTGTAGTTATGGTAATGGTATTAGAAATTGTTGCCTCGAATTTCACTGAGTACGTCCAGCCCCATAGCAGTTAATAGTAATCTTCTAGTCCTCTCATAGATCTCTTGGAAGAAGAATAATGATTGTTGCCTCACATTTTACTAAGAGGAAAACCCACAATCCTACAGTGACTACCATTGGTCCTCAGGACCTCCCACAGATATCCGGGAAGAAACTTTGGACTCTCTTTAGTAGGAAGAGGAAGGGAGGGGTTGCCAGTTGTCAACTTTCCATATGTGAAAAGGTATAAGGAATACAGTTTAAATTGATATAGAGATGTCTTGGGGCCAGTCATGAGACAGAGTGTCATCCCCTCTGGAGTGCAACTACTAATGGAATTGAGGGGGTTGACAAATTTTGAAAATAAGTAGCTTTGCTATCCATTGTGCAGGAACACTACATGTAGGTACCTATCATTGATCTCTCTTATCACTTGTTGAATGTGCACAGTTGTCAATTAATCCATTGCCCTAGGTCTCTGTTGCAGGAGACCAGTGGTTCCTGCACAACTGGCATGGGCCACCAGATTGGCCCACAAGTCACACACAAAAAAAATATTTTGTGTTATTGTCTGGGAACGATGAGAATTGAACAGCATAGTATGAGGTTCTGTCTTCTCAACTGTGGTTGCATATAGGTCAGTTTGAACCTATGGCCAGGCCAATTCTGTGCTGGTACTGTATCAATGTGGGGTTGATAGTGTAAATACAGATTGTTCTTACTTGTCTTGAAAGTGATTTCTCAATTGTGTTGATGTCTAGGGGAGATGAGTGGATTCTGGAATTTGGTGCTCAGATAAGGAGTGCTCATTTTGTGGTCTGAGCATGTATGTGTTTTTGTATGGACATATTTGCTAGTATACTCATCAGCTGACCTCGCCCCTCACCTACATAACTTTTTCTTCCTCCTCACCATCCACCTGATGACCCATATCCTTTCCCTAATTACTCAATGAGAAGGACCAATTCTCCACTTTGCACTGGAATGTGTTGCCCAGAACAAAGATGAAACCACATCTGTTTCTTCCACTACAGAAGTGCCACCAAAGTAATCCCTATCTCAGCATCTTAGCATCCAACCTAGTTGTGGACCAAAAGGTCTTGTGTCAGTTTGCTCTTCCTTTGTAATCCTTTGAAATAGATAACATCATAGATACTCATTTCTCATGTACTCAACCCACAGTGTTTTGGCTGAAATCCTAACTCACCAGTATCTTGCTTGAAATCCATGGAAATAGTCCTTGCTGAAATCAGACCAAACCACTTAATTACACTCCATTTATACATCAGCAGTCATATCCTAGTCCCAGATCTTCTAATGCCCCCCAAATCCATACATACATACATATACCAAGGCTTTTTCCCCCTTCCAAGGGAGGTAGCCAAAAAGGGAAAGGCATAAAAACACTCCCACCCATTTCATCCCTAAATACACTCCACACCCCTCCCACCCTCCCTCTCATCTGAGCACCTCCTGGATGACGGGTCATCCCTGCACCTTGCCCACCGCCCTGGGTCAGAAGCAGTGTCGCAAGACACAGCACATCCACAGCAAGGCCGCTTCATTTAATCGGCGACCCCCCCTCTCCGTCCCCCCTTGCATATAAGGAGAGGACGGGGAGAAATCCCTTCGGGCTGCGTCAAAATTTACTCACACATACTACCCCACCCCCCCCGCCCATTCCTCCTCATGCAATCACATCATCATCCATATACAACCATTCTCCACTCACCTCTGTCTTCCGTCCCCTCCCTTCCTTCCTCAACAGACATTCCCCTCTTCCCCAAAGCCCCCTTCACCCCCCAAATCCAAATGAAATAAAGAATTTCTTAATGGTCACATCCTTATATCCAAATCCCCATTCTTCTCCCCATGCCCCCACCCATGATATATACCTCTCTTAACCTCTTCAATACAAGTCAAATTATCATAGGCAGCATCAACTGATGTATGATGATGCATCACAATACTCACATTATAAGATATAAAGTTACAGCTGTTTTACTCATTCTCTTTCACCCTGAATATTAATAACTACAGAAAATACCACCAGACCACTTCACAGAACATGGGGGTCACTCAGCTACATCTACAAAATAAATATAATCAAGACACCGATGCTGGCATCCTCATATACCCACTTGCACCTCATGACACCTACGTAGGTGTCGTCATATGGAAGGGGTTAACCCCCAAACATTGAATCACATACCCTCATACCTGGCTTCTCCAAACATACACTTTCAACCTACACCTCACTAAAGGGTGCCTACCAAATGGGACATTAACCACAAATCTTTCTTAATGAGAAAACAAGTCTTTCTACTCCCGCATCAACCTGTCATCAACCATATGCATTGAAAGCCCCCTGGGGACAGTGACTTTCTTTTCCTCCTGCAACCCCTTCAAATATGCAAGCTAAACCTGCAATTGTATCCCATCATCTTAAACAATAATGCATCCAGTACTACATTGGTATTGTCACTGTGTCAATCCAAACTAGGAAAAACTACTTTTTGAAAACTCAGTTGGTACTGCCTACAAGAGACACAATTAAGTACTTGTGCACTTTGTTTCCCATTTTCTACCTCCAAAAAAAACTTACAGATAATAGAAAATAGATCTTTAAGAATAATAACAGCATTAAAACAGTAGGCTAAACATATATATACAGAAAAACACATATCCTATTAAAGTTCTTAGCTGTTTGATAAAAGAACAATAATTTTCTTAAACTGAATAATGATACATTTTTTACCTTACATAATGATTCTTGATATAGAAATATGGAATACTAACAATACATTTTTTGTTCTCAGAGTGGTCGCAGTCTTGCAGAGTACCAAAACCAAGCTAAACTTCTGTTCAAGAAGTTGACTCCCAATAGCCCTGGTAAATGTTCCATCGATTCAGGGACATATGTCTTCCAGTAAGTTTATATGGACATTTGTTCTTGATTTTTAATTGGTAGTAGTAGTAGAATTATCACAAATGCAAGTTATTTGTCAAATCATGATCTATATATGTATGATTTTGTTTGGGGAATATTTGAATCAATCAGTACATTGCCCAAGTTCTTTTGCAAAAGACTTGCAGTCCCCAGGAAACTGGTTATGGTCACTTGTTCATCACATCAGTCACTCAGTGAAGGGATTTTGTGTTGCTGCATAGTAGAGGTGTTCTGTGTGGTGGTTTCATCAGAGGCAATTGAAATCAGTTACCAGGCCACATCTGCATTGGTCTGTTTTGATGCAAGGTGGTAACCCAGATGTAGAGATGCTAATGCAATTTTTTCTTGTGTTGTATTTCTCTGTTGAATTGATTTCTGGGGAAGCTTGTTGAAGTATAGAACTTGGCAATCTATTGTGGAATACTTGTTTATGATCTGAGTGTATGTGTTTTTTGTATTGATGAATTGTAGATGTTTGAGTAGAATACTGCAGGGGTTGTTTTTATGTTGTATTCAGTGTTTAAGGTGGTGTGAGGAGTGAGGGTTTATCTCTATATATCAAGAGCTTTTTCCCCCAGATAAGGGAGGTAGCCAAGTCTAAAGCAGATACCTACTCTCACCCTTTCCTCCCTCTCATCTTAGCTCTCTTGTAGACCTCTTAATCCAGCACTCACTGACTGCCACTTGTGTGGATGTTTGAGCCCAGGACATAAATCCACTTTGGGAAGATTATTGGGATGGTTTGGACACATGGAAAAAGTGATGAAAAATTAAGAGATGTGGAAGGCAGAGGTGTGGGGAGTGAACTTGAAGGGATGACCGAAGATGAGATGCATGGATGGTGTGAAGGGGGCATTCAGCAAGAATCGAATGTCTATTGAGCAAGGAAGGGACAAGGCAGGAGATAGGGATGAGTGCAGAGTGACTGTATAGATGATAATGTTATGCAAGGGAGGGGCAGTGGATGGGGGGGGGTTTAGGGAGTGCTTATGTGAATATTTTGATGCAGCCTGAAGGGGTTTCTCCCCATCTCTTTTTCTGTATGAGGGGACAGAAAGGTTTAGCTGATTAAGTGACGTGGCCTTGCTGTGGATGTCCTATGTCTTGCTACATTGCTTCTGACCCAGGGCAGTGGGCAAGATACAGGGATGACCTGTCATCCATGAGGAGCTAAGTGAGGGTTCTAGAGCTCTATTTTAATACCAAGCCTGTCATCCTCTTGTGGTAATAATTACTGCCTTGAGTTTCATCAGCTGCACCCATAGATCTCTCTGGGAAGAAAATTTAGTGTTGTCTGTGTTGCACTATTATGGCACTGTTTCTGTATCACCAATTGTTGTTTGCAACATTGCTTTTGGCCCAAACAGGGTGGCCCTTCATCCCTAAGGTGCTGAAATGGGGAAGATAGTTGAATGGGTTTATTTGTTTATGGTATTGGTGTGTGCTTTGATTGAGCCATTACCCATGTAATGGAGAAAAGGCTTTTGGTGTGTGTGTGTGTGTATTTACCTAACTGTTGTATACAGGAAAGGAGCAATGTTGTTGGGTCCTGTCTCCTATTCTCTAATTTTTTGTATCATACCATGCCTCAAATTCATGTACAGTTAATCTATATCCTTGATAGATTTGAACTCGTGTATTGTTTAAGCTTGGGCTATATAATTTCCTAAGCTATTTCAAGTATTTATGCATCTATATGGAAAACTATTTCTTCACATTCTTTAGACCTGTGATCTTTCTTAAAGCCCCTCCATCTTTAATCAGGAAATCTCTTCTGTCAATGCAAAATATACCCTTTAGTGACCTAAATACTGTAATGATATCACCTCTTTCTCTTTAGTCTTTCAAAGTTGGCAGGTCCAGTACTTTAGTCTTTCCTCATATGGTTTATCTGCCAGGCTGGGGACCTGTTTGGTTACTGCCCTTTGTATTCTCTCAATCTTGCTTACATCCTTCACACTGTGTGGGGACCATACTACTGACACATATTTCAGTCTTGAATGTATCAGGGTTTAGATGGAAATTTTTCCTCATCTTTTCATCCATATAGTGAAATGTCATTTTGATCTTCTGCAGTAGTCCGTATGTCTCTCACAATCCTGCTCATATGTCTGTCAGGTGACTGGTAGTTTTTTTTTTTTTTTTTTTTTTTTTTTTTTTTTTTTTTTTAACTTCATTTCCTATTCTTGGTTTCCTACAAAAATAGTGTCTAGATCTTTTTATGATAGTCTACTGTCCTCCTCATTTTTCACTCTTCTCATGATTTTTGTGTCATCTGCAAACATGTTGGTTGGCATAGGTTGTTGTTCCTTCCATCATATCATTGACATAGACAAGAAACATTATTGGTGTAAGCACTGAACCTTATGGGACTCTGCTTTTTCCTGCTCTCCATTTTGACATCTTATCCTTTACTACTGTCCTCATGTATCTTTCCTTCAAAAAATCTTTTATCCATTCAAGTAGTTTGCCTCTCAGTCTTCCAATATGATCTAGTTTCCACATAAGCTGACTATGGGGCTTTTTATCAAATACCTTCTCTAGGTCTAGGTACACGCAATCTATCCACTCCTCTCTCTTGCAGCGCATCAATCACTCAAGTAAAAGCTTAAAATGTTCAACACACACAGCCTTCCAGATCTGAAGCTAAACAGATTGTCTGTCAGAATGTTAATCTTTTCAAGATACTTGGTCCATCAATCTTTCACAGTCCTTTCACATAATTTCACTATTGTGCTGGTCAGTGATACAGGCATATAATTTAGTGGTGTCTCCTTATTTCCACTTTTGTGAAATAGCATCTTATTTGCCCTTTTGCATTTACCTCTCGCACTACCCCGTCCATGTATAAGTTGAACAGCCAGGGCGACATAACGCATCCTTGACGAAGTCCCACCTTTACCTCGAACCACTCACTCTCTCCATTTCCAATCCTGACACAAGCTCTACTATTCTCATAAAAACTCTTGACAGCTCCCAGAAGCTTTCCTCCTATCCCGTATATCTTCATAACCTCCCACAGTGCCTTTCTGTCTACCCTATCATAAGCCTTTTCCAGATCCATAAAAGCCCAAAAAACATCCTTCCCCTTTCCTATAGCTTTCTCACATATCTGTCTTACCACAAAGATCTGATCTACACAACCTCTACCTGCCCTAAATCCACACTGTTCCTCACCAATTACTCCTTCTGTTCCTCTCCTAATCCTCTCAACCAAGATCCTCCCATAAGCCTTCCCAACTACACTCAACAAGCTAATCCCTCTGAAACTACTACATTCACACTTGTCCCCTTTTCCCTTGTAAAGAGGAACTATACAGGCACTCCTCCAGTCCTCCAGCAAGGGATTGGAGATGGTTAAAGAAAATGGAGAAAAGTGGGAGGTGAGCCAGGTGTTGTTTGCGGACGACACTGCGCTTGTGGCAGGATCAGAGGAGGGATTGAGGAAGTTGGTGGCAGAGTTTGGGAGAGTATGTGATAGAAGAAAGCTAAAGATAAATGTGGGTAAAAGTAAGGTGATGAGATGTACAAGGGGTGAAAGTGGCAGTAGACTGGAAGTGAGCATTAAGGGAGAGCGACTGGAGGAAGTGGATAGTTTTAGATACTTGGGTGCAAATGTGGTAGGGAAAGGTGGAGTGAAAGTGGAGGTAGAATGTAGATTGAGAGAAGCGAGTAAATGCCTTGGTGGATTAAAGAGTGTAATGAGGAATAGACATTTGGGAATGGATGCTAAGAGGAGACTGTATGAAGGAGTGATTGTGCCAACAGCACTGTATTGGGCAGAAACATGGAACATAAGAGAAGAAGAGAGAAGGAGTTTGAATGTGTTTGAGATGAGGTGTCTGAGAAGTATGATGGGGGTTACTAGGCTAGATAGAGTGAGAAATGAGGAGGTGAGGAGGAGAACGGGGGTGGAAAGGGAGCTGGGAGATAGGGTTGATGAAAGAGTATTAGGATGGTTTGGACACATGGAAAGAATGAGTGAAGAAAGACTAGTAAAAGAGGTGTGGAAGGCAGATGTGGAGGGAGTGAACATGAGGGGGCGTCCTAGGATGAGGTGGATGGATGGGGTGAAGGGGGCTTTGGGGAAGATGGGAATGTCTGTTGAGGAAGGACGGGAGAGGACAGAAGACAGGGGTGAATGGGGAATGGTTGTATATGGATGATGTTGTAATAGCATGAGGTGGAAGGGGTGGGTGGATGGGGGGTGAGGTAGTATGTGTGAGCAAAATTTGACGCAGCCCGAAGGGATTTCTCCCCGTCCTCTCATTTTATGCAATGGGGGGGTCGCCGATTTAATGAAGCGGCCTTGCTATGGATGTGCTGTGTCTTGCGACACTGCTTCTGACCCAGGGCAGTGGACAAGGTGCAGGGATGACCCGTCATTCAGGAGGTGCTAAGATAAGAGAGAGGGTGGAGGGGTGTGGAGTGTATTCAGGGATGGAATGGGTGGGAATGATTTTATGCCTTTTTCTTTTTGGCTACCCCCCTTGTAAGGGGGGAAAAGCCTTGGTATATGTATGTATGTATGTATTTGCCCTTTTGCAATCAAGAGTTACAATGCCTTCTTTCAATGAACATGTAGTAAGAGTGTGAATCTTGTCTGCTTGTTGTTCCCTTCTACATTCTTTAAGTATCCAGTTTGAGATCCAGTCAGGTCCTAAAGCTTTTGTCACATCCAATGATCCCAAGAGATTGAGCACTTCCCTCACTTCTACATTTATATCTTCTAAACCTGGATTTTTGCTCCCCTCACTTTCCTAAAATAAAAAAGTGCTCTCTTTAGTGTAAGTGTGTGTGTGTGTGCAAACACATACACAGAAAAAGCATTTTTTGGGAGAGTTGTCAATCAAAAGGTGAGGAAATGGTAACAAGAAGGCAGTATTGCAGAGTACTACAAGGAAACTTATAATAGCATATGCTAATGTTGATGGTTTACTGCCAGCTAGGTTGGAGATAAATGACTACTTAGGATAAATGAGCAAGATATATTGTGTCTAATAGAAACAAATCTAAAAAAAAAAAATTGATATATAGTTGGGGAACAACAGATACTTCTCTTGGAGAAGAGACAGAAGATAAAAAGGGTGGAGTTATGTTTGTAGTGAGAAGTGACTTAAAGGTGGAAGAAACAAATCTGAGTGAAGGGAGGGCTGAAGCAATTCACCTGAAGATCAGTACTAAAGGACACAGTAAAAGAGACTTCATGGTGGCATATGTTCCCCCCAAGACAAGAGCTTGGGATTAAAGTGAATATCAAGAAATGTTAAAGGATACAACTCTTTTCCTGATGATGATATGGTTTAATGTCACAAACTCCTCCCATCAGAAGGCTAGGATGGTGCCCCTTACAGAGGACTGTGTAGCTTGGAATTATTGAACTCTTTTCCTAAAGAAAAATATTAAAGTAGTAACATAGTCCTTATTGGAGATTTTAATTGTGGTGACATCAACTAGGAGGAATGGGAGCAAGTGAGGAAGCAGATTCCTGGGGAAATACACTATTGATTATAGAAATGGAGAACACAATGATCCAGTGGGTAAAAGCAGTGACCCAGGTAAGAGGAGATGACACTCCCACAAGATTAGATCTGTTACTAACCAAAGAGCCAGACATCAGTTTCATGAACTGCCTTTGCCCATTAGGAAAAAGTGACCATGTTACATTTGAATTTCAGCTGGAGGATGAGGAAATAGAGTCAAGGAATGATTCACACAGGCAAGGGAGACTCGGTTTTAGGAAAGCAGATTACTTAGGGTTGAGAAAATTCTTTGAAGAAACAAAATCTGGGAGGAGTCCATGAATACCACAGGAATAAGGAGGAAATGGGAAATCTTTCATGACATTTACAACCTAGGAGTGAAGCATGTGCTGAAGACAAGAAAAAGGAAGGAACAAAAACAGGGTTGGTTTTACAAAAAATTTGTGAGATTGCAAAAAAGGCCAGGGATGTGGCTTGAGGAAAATAGAGAAAGAAAAGAAGGTTACAAATAAGCTAGGAATGATAGTACTAGAATTTGCAGGGAAGAAGAAATCAATTTTGAAAGAGATGTAGTAGAAAAATGCAAAGATGAATCAAAATTGTTTTACAGGTTCATAAATGGTAAATTAAGACACAGGGAAGAAATCACCAAGTTAATAGTAGATAGTAAGGTCTTTGAAGAGGCCTCAGCTTAGGCAGAAATAATGAATGGAGGTTTCCAATTGTTCTTCACAAAAGAGCGCAACTTTATGGTGAAAAGCGGGGGGAGCAAAAAACCAGGTTTAGCAGATATAAGTGTAGAAGTGAAGAAAATGCTCAATCTCATGGGATCATTGGATGTGACAAAAGTTTCAGGACCTGATGGGATCTCAAAATGGATACTTGAAAAATTGTAGGGAACAACTAGTGGACAAGATCCACAGTCTTATTATATGTTCATCGAAAGAAGGCATTGTGCCACTTGATTGGAAAAGGGCAAATGTGATGCCAATTCACAAAAGCAGAGACAAAGGAAACACCACTAAATTATAGGCCAGTATCACTAATCAGCAAGGGAAATAAAGTTCAATGCCAATAAATGCAAAGTACTGGAAATGGGTAATAGCTCTAAAAGACCATCCTTAATCTATTCCTTGATAAGGGAATACATTACAAAATCAAAGAGGAGAAAGACTTAGGAATGTTGATAAAAGACAACCTGTCACCTGACAGACATATCAACAGGATTGTGGGAGAGACATACGGACTACTGCAGAAGATTAAAGTGACATTCCATTATATGGATGAAGAGATGAAAAAATTCATTGAAATCCTAATACGTCCAAGACTGGAATATGCATCTGTAGTATGGTCCCCACACAGAGTAAAGGATATATGCAAGATTGAGAGAATACAAAGGGCAGCAACCAAACAGGTCCCCAGCCTGGCAGATAAACCATACAAGGAAAGACTAAAAGTACTGGGTCTACCAACTTTGAAAGATTGAAGAGAAAGAGTTGATATGATTACAGTATTCAGGTCACCAAAGGGGGATAGATTGCAGTGATAGAAGAGACCTCTTAATTAAAGATGGGAGGGCTTCTAGAGGTCATGTAAGTACATACATACATATACCAAGGCTTTTTCCCCCTTTCAAGGGAGGTAGCCAAAAAGGGAAAGGCATAAAAACACTCCCACCCATTTCATCCCTAAATACACTCCACACCCCTCCCACCCTCCCTCTCATCTGAGCACCTCCTGGATGACAGGTCATCCCTGCACCTTGCCCACCGCCCTGGGTCAGAAGCAGTGTCGCAAGACACAGCACATCCACAGCAAGGCCGCTTCATTTAATCGGCGACCCCCCCTCTCCGTTCCCCCTTGCATATAAGGAGAGGACGGGGAGAAATCCCTTCGGGCTGCTTCAAAATTTACTCGCACATACTACCCCCCCACCCCCCACCCTGCCCATTCCTCCTCATGCAATCACAACATCATCCATATACAACCATTCTCCACTCACCTCTGTCTTCCGTCCCCTCCCTTCCTTCCTCAACAGACATTCCCCTCTTCCCCAAAGCCCCCTTCACCCCATCCATCCACCTCATCCTAGGACGTCCCCTCATGTTCACTCCCTCCACATCTGCCTTCCATACCTCTTTTACTAGTCTTTCTTCACTCATTCTTTCCATGTGTCCAAACCATCCTAATATTCTTTCATCAACCCTATCTCCCAGCTCCTTTTTCACCCCTGTTCTCCTCCTCACCTCCTCACCTCCTCATTTCTCACTCTATCCAGCCTAGTAACCCCCACCATACTTCTCAGACACCTCATCTCAAACACATTCAAACTCCTTCTCTCTTCTTCTCTTATGTTCCACGTTTCTGCCCCATACAGTGCTGTTGGCACAATCACTCCATACAGTCTCCTCTTCGCATCCATTCCTAAATGTCTATTCCTCATTACACTCTTTAATCCACCAAGGTATTTACTCGCTTCTCTCAATCTACATTCTACCTCCACCTTCACTCCACCTTTTCCTGCTACACTTGCACCCAAGTATCTAAAACTATCCACTTCCTCCAGTTGCTCTCCCTTAATGTTCACTTCCAGTCTACTGCCACTTTCACCCCTTGTACATCTCATCACCTTACTTTTACCCACATTTATCTTTAGCTTTCTTCTATCACATACTCTCCCAAACTCTGCCACCAGCTTCCTCAATCCCTCCTCCGACCCTGCCACAAGCGCAGTGTCGTCCGCAAACAACATCTGGCTCACCTCCCACTTTTCTCCATTTTCTTTAACCATCTCCAATCCCTGACCCACTACCCTAGCATTCACCTCTCGCACCACCCCATCCATGTATAAGTTGAACAGCCAGGGCGACATAACGCATCCTTGACGAAGTCCCACCTTTACTTCAAACCACTCACTCTCTCCATTTCTAATCCTGACACAAGCTCTACTACTCTCATAAAAACTCTTGACAGCTCCCAAAAGCTTTCCTCCTATCCCATAAATCTGCATAACCTCCCACAGTGCCTTTCTGTCTACCCTATCATAAGCCTTTTCCAGATCCATAAAAGCCCAAAAAACATCCTTCCCCTTTCCTATAGCTTTCTCACATATGTCTTACCACAAAGATCTGATCTACACAACCTCTACCTGTCCTTAAATCCACACTGTTCCTCACCAATTACTCCTGTTCCTCTCCTAATCCTCTCAATCAAGATCCTCCCATAAGCCTTCCCTACTACACTTAACAGGCTAATCCCTCTGAAACTACTACATTCACACTTGTCCCCTTTTCCCTTGTAAAGAGGAACTATACAGGCACTTCTCCAGTCCTCCGGTACTCTACCCTCTCTCCAGCAAACATTAAATAACCTCACCAACCAGTCCACCATCAGTGAACCTCCCTTTTTCAGACATTCTGCATGGCATCCATCCAGACCAGGTGCCTTACCTGCTTTCATCATCTTAACAACTGCCTTCACCTCATCCTTCCTTATTTCTCCTCCATTCTCCTCACTCATCACTCTCATTTTCTTCGCATTTCCCACTGCAGCTATCTTTCCTTCCCTATCCTCCTTCACATTTAGCAAACCCCCTAAAATATTCTGCCCATCTTTCCCTTACTGCCCTCTCTTCCATTATCATCTCTCCATTTGCACCTTTTACCTTTTCTTCCCTACTTGATTCGCCTCCTCTTCCTCTCTCAATTTCTTTCCAAAACATCTATCACTTTCAAAATTTTCTGTCATACTCTTACCCCATTTCACATCTGCTCTCCTCTTTGCCTCCTTTACCTTTTGCTTTACTTCTCTTTTCTTTTCTTTGTACTT
This sequence comes from Oratosquilla oratoria, assembly GCF_046742065.1. Taxonomy (NCBI): domain Eukaryota; kingdom Metazoa; phylum Arthropoda; class Malacostraca; order Stomatopoda; family Squillidae; genus Oratosquilla; species Oratosquilla oratoria. Next base: position 26,613,538 of record NC_134817.1, on the reverse strand, counting down.
CTCATATGACTCCCCGTCCTCTTTTGTAACCAATCTGTGAATGCTCTCTTCTTCTCTTCTACAACCTTCTTTGTTTCCTCATCCCACCATTCACTACCCTTTCTTCTATTTCTCCCTGTCCTTCTTGTTCCACACACCATCCTTGCACACTTTAAGACTCCCTCCTTGAACCATCCCCATTCCTCCTCCACACCCATCTCTGCTCCATCCTTTACTCCCTCCCACTCCTCCTTCAGCTTCTTTTCGTACTCCTTCTCCTTTTCCTTTTCATTCAAGGAGTTCACTCTAACAACCTCCCTACCTTTTGTCCCTTTCCTCTTTCTCCATCTATCCTCCACTCTCAGCTTACCTTCCACCAAAAAATGATCTGATATTCCCCCACCCTCTCCCCTTAGCACATTTACATCCTTAACTCTTCCTATCATAATCCTATTTACCACTACATAATCCATTAGCGCTCTATCTACCACCCTTCCCTCCACCACCCTCTCCCATGTGTACTTATGCTTGACTTTCTTCCGAAACACTGTATTTGCTATCATCAACTCTCTTTTTAGACACATTTCCACCATCAACTCTCCACTACGATTCTTTCCTGGAACTCCACACTTCCCAACCACTCCATCGATTGGACCATTTCCCACCCTAGCATTAAGGTCTCCCAGTACTATTACATTGACATTTCTTCCTAAACCCTCTATGCACTCATTTAAATCTATCCAAAAGGCCTCCCTTTCTTCCACGCTCTTCTCACTGCCAGGCCCATATGCACTTACAAAGACCCACATCTCCTTTCCCAGTTTCACCTTCATCCACATTATCCTTGAGGAAACCTCCTTCCACTCCACTACCTGTTTACCTATCTCCTCACTTACTAGAATAGCCACCCCTTCCCTCCCTCACCCTCTCTTCACTCCTGATAACCTCCCACTTACACTCCCAAACTTACACTCACCCTTCCCTTTCAACTTAGTTTCACTCAAAGCCAACACATCCATCTTTCTTCTCACAAACATACTACCTATCTCTTCCCTTTTACTCTCATCTGTACCACATCCATGCACATTAAAAGACCCAAACCTTAGGGTGCTGGTCCGAGGCCCTCCAGCACCCCTTATGCCTTCACTTTTGTTTTTAGGATATATGCCCAGTGGGGCTACAGGGAGAAGGATGCCTAGTCCCACTCCCCGTCCCTTTCTTCTCGCCTCTTACGATCCAAGTGGGATACTTGGTGGCAGTATTCTTTTCCCCCACCACCGGGAATTCCCCCATCACAGAAAGAGAATACTCAGAGAAATGGTACAGGACAGCAACAAGGGGTTGGGGGACAGCATAACGGAGGGACAGTCGTAGTATAAAAGTGTCATCATTTCTCTATGAACAGAGTTTTCTTCTATCATAGACAAAATGATGTGTGACTCTGGTCCGTAGGGGCGCCCCATATAGACCCTAAAGTATCGACTGCATGCTACTTTGCCACAATAACAAGCAGCCAATACCCCAGACGGGTGGCTAATGAAACTCAAGAGGCACTGTATACATATATAATATAGCCAAATCACAAAATGACACGAACACAATAGACAAGCGTGCGGGAGACGTGAACATCAGGTGTCAACTCTTGGGGTTGGGAAACATGCGCTGGGGAAAATGGGATTGACGAGGCTGGTGAGACGTCTCCTCCCTAAGTTTCAAAACCTTGAAACATTGATCAGTCGAATGTTTACACTGACCATGAATATGGCAATAACTGAGTCTACCTGGAGGCTCTACTCTGGAAAGGTCTAGGATTGATTAGAAGAAACAGTAGGTACACTCCTACCAACAGGGGACAGTTTTGACTTGTGTACCTGGCGCCTACGGCGGAAACAAAAATCGCTGGAATGACCAGACCTGTTACAAAAAGTACACAACAGGGGAGGGGGTGTAACTGTAGATTGAGGGGAACTAGGAGAACAAGGGACATGACCCTGTTGATGAGCATTGCTAATACACAACGAGCTAGATGGAACTTCTCCCAGATTACGTGAAAGTTGTGATGCAAAGGACAATAGAGTTTCATCAGGCTTATACTTGAGAGAAGATGCTGCTCGTCTCTCAGAAGGCACCAAAAAAAGAATATATAGAAGAAACTCTACGATAAGGCGAAATCTATCTATGGAAATGTTACCTTTCTCTACCCAGTCCAACTGGGACAATGATTCAAATGCCTCTACTGCAAGGATACTGGCCTGAGCTTGCGCCCGACGATAATCCATAGTACCCAGTCTGGATATGAGAGTATCAGCCAATTTGAAGCACCAATGGAACGCATCACCACCAAGATTATCTGCGAAAATTTTAAGAAAATTAGCCCTAAAGGTGTCATAATCATAGTTTATAAGTTTAGGATCTAAACATGAAGCCGAGAGGAGCTCTGCAGCAAAAGAATGTGGCACAATCTAGGACCTCACAAAGGAGATCTTCTCAGGCCCCGTCGAAACATTCGACTGTATGATTGCGTCCTCACATTGACGGATAAATACAGCAGCCCTATAATTAGGGTCTATCCCAGAAAAAGGGACCACTGTTGGATTCTGATGTGAAGAAATACAGTTTTCCATATTGATATATGAATATGTGGAATAGCTTAGAAGGTGGTATAGCCCACGCTCAAACAATACAAGAGTTCAAATGATAATTGAAAATCAAAGATATGAATTAAGTTGGAACCCTACATAAATTTGAGTCTAGGTATGTTAGAAAATTAGAGAAGAGACAGGACCAAATGAGCATTGCTCCTTTCCTGCAACTACAATTAGGTAAATACACACACACATACACAACTCGTAGCGCAGTTGGTAGAGTTCCTGGCTGTCACTATAGAGGTCTGGGTTCGAATCTGGCCCTGGGCTGAAATAATTTCACTATCTCTGTGCTGCGGGTTGTTACTCCAACTCTCATGGGTGGGGAGTTGGGGGTGTGTGTGCGTGTAAGGTCACAGCATTACCCATAGATCGGTCATATACGAGCTCTGAGCTCTCTTGTGGGAGGGAAATAGCTGTCAATCACAAGTCCAACATGTGATCCAAAGGCCATGGTGAATTACACACACACACACACACACACACACACCCCTACAGTATATTTTGATACATCCATGGCTGCCTATTGTTGATGCTGTTGCTCCATATTGCTTTTGTCAATAATTTTGTTGTATTAATGTATATATGTATCATGAATTGACCATATTCACTTTTGAAAATAATAGTGCTCATTGATTTCAATTTACATACTGCTAGCTACTAAGTAAAGCACCTAACAGTCAGCTTAGATTGAGTAATTGATTTTGGTCATTTATAGCTATTTCATAGATGGCGAAGTCTGCTACTTGGTGCTCTGTGAACGTGCATACAGCAAAAAGTCAGCATTTATCTTCCTTGAAGAAATTGCAGCTGAATTCAATTCAGAGTATGGCCGCAAAGTCTCTCAAGCCACAAGACCGTACAGCTTCATTGAATTTGGTAATGTACCATTTGCACATTATAATGATTTTCTCTCTTCCTCTCTCTGTCTGTGTCTCTGATTTTCTATATGTTATTTTCATGGAATTATGGGTCAAATATTTTGAGTCAACATTGAGAGCTTAGATTGATTTTTCATTTTTATTTTTTCAGATACAATAATTCAGAAACTTAGACGACAATATAGTGACACAAGAGGAAGAAGGCACATCCACCAGCTTCGTGAGGACTTAAACGATGTGCAGAGAATTATGATGGACAACATTGATGATGTCTTGCAAAGAGGGACAGCTCTTTCAGGTAGTTACATTTTATCATTAGAGTATATTTTGGTGAAGTAGAAACAAACTGGTATCGCATTCACAAAGTTGTGGACTCAAATTCCGCACTCTTCTTAAATTCTCAGCAGTGTCTGTTACCTGCCCCAACAGTCCAAGTGCCAAATTTAATCTTGTGTATTTTGAATTTGTTATTTATTGATTTTCATTACTGTTCAAGATGTGTGTTTATGTGTGTATATATACACCCAGGTCTCTTAATCCAGCACTCATTTACTGCCATTTGTGCAGATGTTCAGGCCCGGGACATAAACCCACTTCAGGAATTGGCCCCACCAATTCCCAAAGTGGGCTTATGTCCTGAGCCCAAATGTCTGCAAAAATGGTAGTGAGTGGGATTAAGAAACCTAGGTGTACTGTTGTCAGGACAGTATTGACAAATCAATGTTGTATTTACAGATTTGGAGACCAAAGCAACAGGTTTGTCAGTAATGTCACAGAAATATCGCCAGGATGCTCAATACCTCAACATGCGGTCCACCTATGCCAAGATTGCAGCAGGAGCTGTTGTTAGCATTGTGTTTTTGCTCTACTTTTTTGTATTTTGAAAGTGATTCAACCAAAGGTTAGGAATTTCCCTTCCTGAATTTCGATGGAAACCACACACTTGATGATAGGCTGCTCTTTAATTATATGTACACACTGATAACATGTCAATACAGTACTGTGTAGGGGTCTGTTAATATCCATGAAAATGTCAGATATGATTATATTCACAATCTATTAATGTTGAAGGTGTCTTTCTTTATTGTATTTATTAATAGTGTTTAAACATGTATTATTTTCCTACCAGTTGTGTCAGAGTTGAATGAAGTGGCATTTGCTTAATGAAGCTGTATGATAATGTGTAAAAGTCGTAGCATTTCCCTTCTTTAACTGCCTTCCCTTTCAACTGTACTTCCTAATCATCATCTGTACCATCATCACTGTCATCATTATCATCAGTCATTATTCTCATTATTAGTGTCATGTATCATAACATTACCTGTTCAAGGTTCTGTCTCACAGCTTCCTGCAGTTTTGGAATTACTGATATTTTCTTTACAACCTTTCTGTATCACTGCGTGTTCATGTGTGTATGTGTGTGTGTAAAATACACAAACACACACACACACACACACACACACACACAAGCGATTCAATTTAACGTCACAGACTCCTCAAAGAGAAGACTAGACTTCTAAAGGAGAATTTTTTGAAGCTGTAAATTTAATGTAGTCTGCCCTTACTAGGAACTTGCTTGCTGTCAGGCGAACTCAAACAGCCTTCACTCCTGACCTCTGCCACAAGTAGCAATGCTCTAATCCACTTGGCCAGTGTGCATATATACAATAATCATTATTACTTTAACGAAAGTAACAAAGTAATTGGGGAAGAGCAGTGTGGAAGGAGAAGGATGTATGGATAAAAAAAATTGTGATAACGCAGATAGGCGATTTTTTTTTTTTTTTTTTTTTTTTTTTTTTGGGGGGGGGGGCAGGGTTATGGATTTATAAAAGGTATATGACAGGGTTGTTAGAGATAACATGAGATGTGTTGACAGGGTGTAAAGGGGGAACTTGAGGGTGATCAGTAGTTTTGCATAAGTAGCATATATGAGGGTAGGGAATGGAAAGAGGGAGTGGTTTTAGGTGAAGGTGGGGCTGCACCATAGTTGAATTACCATTGTTGAACCTTTATATGGATGGGGTGGTGAGGGAGATAAACATGAGGGTGCAGGAGTTAGGAGCTAGTAAGTAAAAAAGGGTGGAAGTGGGAGGTAAGCCAGTTGTTGTTTGCTGATGACACTGCTTGTAGCTGAGTCAGACTGAAGCTGTTAGTGGCTGCTGGTTACCTGGGAGCTGTGACTCTGCTGCAGTAGGGCAATGAATTGATTGATTGTTCAAGTCTTTGAATGTATACTTATGTATAATAACTAGACACGCAGGGACCAGTGACAGATATTTGCATGTGGTGGTCCTGCAAGATGGACTACAAAGCTGCCCATTTGCAAAACCTGTCAATCTCCTCACCTCCATCAAGAGGTGCCCCAAGGAGCTGGCACTTGATCTCTATCAACTTTTACATGGAAGGCCGTCAGCCAACAACTTATCTCCTCACCCTACTTCTTTGAGCTGGTGACATAAAATCAGTCCTACACTGATACAACACTGACCACAGTCCACAGTTTCTTTCCAGAGAGATCTGTCAGGGGTTCTGAGGATTGTTGCTAGCCACTGTGGGGCTGCAGGTATTCCACTGGATGAAACTTGAGGCAACAATTGATTGATTGAACCATACATGCATAAATGTAAGAGATATTGAGATTACTAGAAGTTTATGGGGAAGTTTTGTTTTGGTGAATCTGTGCAAAAGAAAAGATGGGCATAAATAATAAAAGACATGAAAATCATCAGCTCCTAATGGTCTTTCACATGTTAAAGTAAACTGTGCATATGAGAGAGATTTTTAAGGATGAAAAGTTGCCCCGTCCCCATCACACTGCTTGGGTCAAAGGTAATGTAGTGAGACACAGCTCTTCCAGAGCAGGGCCCAACACTAGAGTTGGTTTTACACCCACTGCATCATGTGGTTGTCCCCCTCATGTATGTAGAGAAAAGGGAGGCATGTTTAGTAAAGCAGAAAACTACTGAGAGGGTCAATTGTTCAAAGCCCACTCAGCTCAAGTTTCCAGGTATCAGTTACTAAAAATTACCCACATGCAGCTTGTACGCTATAAATTCCCGTAAGACTTCATGCCTGTAAAAGTGCAGTGAACTTAATGTCCCCTATAGGGTGCAACTATAATCAAATGTACCCCACTATTAAAGTGCTAAACTCCAACTTCATCAGTGATCCTAAGATGCACTGAGCAACATTGGGTTGAACAAAGAAAATGTATATACACACACACAAACACACACACACACATACATATATTAGCTTTCATCCATATATTTTCAATCCATCATTACTTTCCCTCTCATTTTTATATGGTAATTATTCCATGTGTGCCCATATGAGAATTGACCAGCCAAAGCTCATTGAACTAGGACCGTTAACCTGTGCACACATGCCATCAAACATCAGCATCATAATGTTTACCCATGTTCTCCCCTCCATCCATCCCTCATCAAATCTATACAGACTTTCCATCCATCCATCCCTCCCAGTAAGTGAGCCAAGACATCAGTAGCACACAGTGGTACAGATAAGGGAGGATCTGCATAAGTGCCTGAAGCTCTCTCTTCTCATGCAGCTTCTGTGGTTGTCTCAGTTACTGAAGTTCCAGTGACCCTTTGTTAGAAGGGGAGGCATGCATTCATATTGGTGTCATCCACACCCAAGAATTTCATCTATAACCCTTCAGAGTTTTCAGTTTGGTATTGGATCCCATGAGCTGTAGTAAGGAACTCTGACGGGGTTGTATTGAAGTGCATAAACCCATGCAGCATTAGGTCTTGCTCTAAGCAGAATAAAATTGTCTGGTGTTTAAAGAGAACCTTTAAGGTGTCCTTGTAGCAGTGGGACTCATTGAGATAGCTTTACCCCCTTCAGCACAATGTCTTGCCCTCAGCTCGGTAAATGTCTGACAATGCCAGAACAAAATCAGCATTATCATAGCATACTTGAAATGTATTATCTATAATGATTTGTGGTAGAAACCATAATTTATGGTCAGTCTGCTGGTCAACATAGGACATGACAAACAACAAAACTATTTCACTGTACTGGTTGATTACATGGCAGTATTTCTCTTGGGGTTTCAAACCAGCAGTACTGTATAAGTTCATTTGATTCTGATGATTGTGAGGTGCAAGGTTCTTTACATAGCATGGGATGGGATTCAGTGTGATATTTATTTTTCATATATTAGTTTTTTATTGGAATGAGGTCAGTGTTTAAGTTTTGTGCCTTAAATTCTTGGATTTCAATAGTAATAATTTTTATTACCAACCCATCAGAACCTTGTAAGAAAATATATATCAGTGATATGTGGAAAGACTACTTTTTTTACCATTGCATTGTGCATTGAAGGAACAACAATGGAATATTAAATATATCTGCTTTTCAATAGTTTATTTTTTCTTATCCAGATGTTTGTGTTAATTGCTGATACTAGGAAAGCCCACTCTTTTTACCAGTACATTGATGGAACCTTTTTTTTTTTTTTTTTTTTTTTTTTTCCACATCCACACTTGTGTAGATCACTGATATTTCCAAAGACTAATTTTGACCAGTGCATTGTGTATTGATGGGAAAACAATTGAGTGATCAGATATGTATCACCTGGCCAGTATATAGGCCTTCTATGTAGACAAGAAACGTGACTGGTGTCAGTATTGGATTTGGTAATTTTTCTCTTCTCAAAGTATTTCCTGTATGAAAGTGGCATTTGCTGACAAATCTATTGAAATAAACACCACAAGTGAGGATGGAGCCTTTATTAGTATGGCATTTTGCTTGTTACAGCTTTTTCAAGTACATAGTTATAATACAGTTACTGATTAAATAAGAAGAATAGGGAACATTCCACTTATTTCTCTTATTTAATCTCTGGTCATGTGTATTGCAATAATATACTTGAAAAGGCTGTAACAAGCAAAATGTCATACTAATAAAGGCTCCATCCTCACATGGTGTTTATTTCAGTAAAGTATCTACTCTTGATCTGAGAAACTATGGTATACATTTGTAGCATGTTGAGCAGTCGCTCAAAGGGAGGAAAAGGAGACGCATAGAATACTGTTATGTTTATTTCTCCAGCTTGATGCGAGCAATAGTCACCAAATGTCATGAAAGGACTTACCAGGATGATGTGGACATGGGTTCTGGTGCATAGCCTCAGCCCTATATAGTGCTCATTGCCAACGCAAACTATTGCCAGGTCTGTGGTGATGGCTGCTTTTCCCTCCTTTAGCCTTTCCTTTACCTTTACTTCTTTGTCTTTGCCTCTGCGGTTGCTGACTGTAAGCATTCCTTTCTTCCTTCAGGGGTTGCCTAATTCCACCCTGTTGCAGCCATTTTAATTAGAATTATTTAAGGATGGAATGATTTTATGTCTTTTCTTTTTGTGATAGAAGAAAGCTGAAGATAAATGTGGGTAAAAGTAAGGTGATGAGATGTTCAAGGGGTGAAAGTGGCAGCAGACTGGAAGTGAGCATTAAGGGAGAGCGACTGGAGGAAGTGGATGGTTTTAGATACTTGGGTGCAAATGTGGCAGGAAAAGGTAGAGTGGAGGTTAAGGTAGAATGCAGATTGAGAGAAGCGAGTAAATGCCTTGGTGGATTAAAAAGTGTAATGAGGAATAGACATTTGGGAATGGATGCTAAGAGGAGACTGTATGAAGGAGTGATTGTGCCAACAGGACTGTATGGGGCAGAAACATGGAACATAAGAGAGGAAGAGAGAAGGAGTTTGAATGTGTTTGAAATGAGGTGTCTGAGAAGTATGATGGGGGTTACTAGGCTAGATAGAGTGAGAAATGAGGAGGAGAACAGGGGTGGAAAGGGAGTTGGGAGATAGGGTTGATGAAAGAGTATTAGGATGGTTGGACACATGGAAAGAATGAGTGAAGAAAGACTAGTAAAAGAGGTATGGAAGGCAGATGTGGAGGGAGTGAACATGAGGGGACGTCCTAGGATGAGGTGGATGGATGGGATGAAGGGGGCTTTGGGGAAGAGGGGAATGTCTGTTGAGGAAGGACGGGAGAGGACAGAAGACAGGGGTGAATGGAGAATGGTTGTATATGGATGATGATGTGATGCATGAGGTGGAATGGGCGGGGGGTGAGGTAATATGTGTGAGCAAAATTTGACGCAGCCCGAAGGGATTTCTCCCCGTCTTCTCCACTTATGCATGGGGGGTCGCCGATTTAATGAAGTGGCCTTGCTGTGGATGTGCTGTTGTGACACTGCTTCTGACCCAGGGCAGTGGACAAGGTGCAGGGATGACCCGTCATCCAGGAGGTGCTAAGATAAGAGGGAGGGTGGAGGGGTGTGGAGTGTATTCAGGGATGGAATGGTTGGGAATGATTTTATGCCTTTTCCTTTTTGGCTACCTCCCTTGTAAGGGGGGAAAGCCTTGGTATATGTATGTATGTCTTTTTGGCTACCTCCCTTGAAAGGGGGAAAAGCCTTGGTATATGTATGTATTTATTTAATGGGTGAAAGATTTGTGTGTTTCAAAAGGAAACCAGACACTCACTGCCTGAGCAGGTTAGAGTGTCACTATTTGTGGCGGAGGTTGAGGTGTTGGCAGCTCAAACCCTGTCCCCTGCAACCAAGAGCGTGGTTCATTAAATTCCACTCTACAAAGCCCTCTCCCTGTCTGTGGTATTGGCTGCATGTTATTGTGCAGTATAATTTGTGCTGTAACATGCAGTAGATACTTTAGGGACCATATGGGGCACCCCTACAGACCACAGGCACACATCATTTTGTCCATGAGCAAAAGGTAAGAATGATTTTTGGGTCAATGGACTTGGAAAATGCTTATGACAAGGTAGAAAGGAAGGAATTGTGAGAGATTTTGCAGATATATGGGATTGGGGTAAAGCTGTTAAGGGCATTCAAAAATTTTTGAGAGTAGTGCATCCTGTGTTAGAATTTGAAATGGAGATAGTGGTTTGAGGTAAATGTAGAACTGCATCAAGAATGTGTCATGTCACCATGGCTGTTCAATGTGTACAGGGATGGGGTGATGTGGGTGGTAAAGATGAGGTTAATGGGCAGGGGATTGGAGATGGTCAAAGAAAAGTGGGAGGAGAGCCAGTTGTTGTTTGCAGATGACACTGTGGTTGTGGCAGAGTCAGATGAGGGATTAAGGGAGTTAGTGACAGTGTGGGAGGGTATGTGATAGAAGATGTACAAGGGGAGAGGATGGCAGCGAGTTGGAAGTAAGTCTTAAGGGAGAGAGGCTGAAGGAAGCGGATAGCTTTTGGTATTTGGGGTTGCATATGGCAGGAAAGGGAGGAGTGGAGGTAGAAGTAAATTGTAGACTGAGAGAAGCAAGTAAATAGCTTGGGGATTAAAAAGTGTCATGAGAAATAGGCATTTTGGAATGGATACAAAGAAAAGACTATATGAAGAGGTATATGTGACAGAGACCTGGAATTTAATACAAATATAGGAGAGTTAGTGGAAGGAAATTAAGCCTGGGTTATCTCTTTTGTATAAACATGGTCTTGTCTTTGTATTCCAACCCCTGATAGGCCTCTATCATTGTGGGTTCCCATCTCCAGCAGAGTTTGGAAACAGGAAAGGTACTACAGTACAAGCTTTTGTTGGTGAACATCGAGCTGTTTTACTTTGCATCAAGGTCCTCTGTCTTTGGAGTTCGAGCCTGCCGGAGATTATTAGATATATTAAACTTATGTTTGGCTGTCATGCATAGGTACCTTGCAGAGTAATAGGTGAAATGATATATATATATATACATTTGTAAATTTCTATGACATGTTTCTTAATATTGGATGTTAGTTTCTATACTAGATGATGAAATTCTTTATATAATCTCTGACGTATACCAGAATAGCCCACCATGTAGATATTGGGGGGGAAAATGCATTCTGAGTTTGACTCGTGTAATGTGCCAAGAAATATAGATAAATTCGCCCATGTGCACAAACAAAAAGCATTAGAACTGTACCGGCCCAAGGCTTAAACGAACGAAGCAGCAGCTTGTGGTTTCCACGTCATCAGGGCCCCCCAGGAACGCTTGGAAAAAAATTTAATTGAAGTTGGAAAAAAAAATGAAACACCATTTAGGATATCTGCGAGCACAACCTTCCCTCTTCTCCTTACTGGAATTCATTGCTTACAAATATAAGTGCAATATGTCACTGAAGTTTTAAAGTGTACATAATACTGAAGCATAATGTTAATTTGCTACTCCTGTATGGTTGAAAAAATCCAATATGGCACCAGTATAATGTAAACAATGCTGCAAATTATATTGGGTGGATGTGCTATTGATGCATTTATAGGGCATGAAATAATCAAGCACAATTAGCAGTCCAGCACCATTGGTGGTAGTGGCAATCAGGGGGCCCCAAAATCAATCCTGCTTAGGGCCCCATAATGGCTTGGCCAGCCCTACATTAGAACACAAACAACAAATACACTTACACTTCAATTAGCTAAAGAATATTCAATTACAAATTAATGGAAGAAAATTTGTACAGAAATAAGCCTAAATATAGATAGACATATAGGCAATATGAGTCAAATACTCGCGAGGAGTGTTAGGCTGTCTGATCTACGATGATGCATCACAATAAACGCGATATTAAATATAAAGTTACAGCTGTAGTACTCTTTTCTTTCACCCTGAATGTTGAAAACCACAGAAAACGCGATGAAGCCTGTTCACGGAATATGGGTGTCACTCTGCTATAACTACAAATATAATCAGGACGTCGGCAACTTCGTATAACTCGCGCCGCATGATGCCGACATTGGGGTCATCGTATGTGGTGAATATAGCATACTATCAAACCACACTATAAACAATACCTTATAATTCTGTAACTTATACCAAAATTATTTTTCTTGAGTTTGGATCCTGCTTTTCTGTGAATGAGGACGGTAATTTACTTGATTTCTGTAGAAATCCCGATCCTGCGGTTGCTTCTGCTTTAGTTTTTAATCCTCCTTGGGTTTACGTCACGCAGTCCCTATGCTATTTTTCCTACCGTCTAATTTCTAACAGCCCCGCCGCGTCCCCTCTTCATTACACGGCCCACGCGCACCGACCCGCGGGCATTCCCCCCCCCCCCCCGGGGTCACCAACCCTGCGCTTCTTTTGACCCCCCCCCCCCGGGGTGCCAACCGCACGTCCCCGTCTGTGCCATATTCACTACATTCACACCACACACACCCTTGATCTCGAGATCAACCTATTCTTCGTCTCCACCTACTTTATTGTCTTGCATCCATCTCGGAGGACGCGTGTCGCGGCGGGGTCTCCGCGACACAGCTCCTTCATTCACCACCACGTCGTGACTCTCTTCCTCATCTTCTCCGTCACATTATTCCTCATTTCCTCCATCATTCACCACGCGTCGAAGATTCAAGATATGTCGCGGCACTCCCTCGACAGAGACGTTGTTCCGTGAATTCACCTCCGTTACGATCCCTCTTGTCCACTGTGACGTGCACTTCCCATCCTTTGGCCTCACCCATACTTCCTCCCCCACCTGTACTGAGGCGTACTGGGCCTTCTTCAGTGTTGGCTGGTAGCCCGGTCCCTCCCAGGGATGTTGCCAATCGTATTTAAACGAGGCTCTTTGCGGAACCGAGCCTTCGTCTTGGCCTGAGCAGGGGGACATGTTATGCCAGAAGACTGCCTCTGTGGGTGGTATTAGCGCCCTCTCGGTGATGGACTTATCGTGTGATGGTGTCGTTCTACTATTCCATTCCCGCTCGGTCGGTAAGCAGCTCGAAAGAAAGCAAATAAGAGCAGCCTCTGAGAAAGCAAATAAGATTCTGGGATTGATTGCGCGATCTTTTGATTTCAAAAGTCCATCACTCATTAACAAGCTATATAAATCGTTAGTTCGTCCACATTTGGAATATGCTGTTTCCGTATGGTCACCGAATCTCATTAAAGACATTGACAGACTGGAAAAGGTACAACGGCGAGCCACAAAACTGATTCCAAATATCAAAAATAAATCATACGAAAATCGACTTAAGCACATGAATCTGTTTTCCCTAAAAAAGCGTAGACTCAGAGGTGACTTGATACAGGTCTTTAAGATTTTAAAGGGAATTGACAACATCAAAAGTGACAAAATTTTCACATTGAATGAGAATCAGACAAGAAACAATGGTCTCAAACTGTCCGGAAATAGATTCAATTTGGAAGTAGGTAGAAACAACTTTGCCAACCGTGTAGTTAATGAATGGAATAAACTTCCTGCACAGGTAGTGCAATGTAGTTCAGTTCGAAGCTTTAAGAATCATTTAGATAAATACCTAAGTAAGATGCTGTAATTATTATAATTTATGTTATATTATTTGTTTTTGTTTTGTTATAATTTGTCTGTCTGATTTTCATTTATTATTAGTTATATGTCAATTTATTATCATTTACTATTTACCTGTTTGTTTGTTATTCAACTATACCAATGCATTTATTTATGTATTTTAATTGTTATTTACATTGTTATAGTTTTAATTTATTATTAATATGATTATTTTTTTTTTTTTTTTTTTTTTTCTGCATCCGACCTAGATATGGATCAAAAGGTCTCCTGTCGGCATGCTTTGCCTTTGTAATCCTTTGTTTCGTGTTCTACATGTCCAACATGTCTTTCAGCGCCCCCGACCGAAATGCTGTGCTATTATCCATCAGGACTTCATCCAATGGGCCCCGTTCCAGAAATATCTCATTCACCACCGTTTTCAACTCCCGTTCCTCCTTCCACCGGTTCCGGCTCCTTCGCTAGTTATCCGTACCGAGCCAAATGCTTCACTACGTCCGACGCTGATACCACACTATCATCCACCAGTATGTCATCGAGGTATGAGTCAGTACCCTTCTTCATCGTTTCAGCCTTCTACAGTACGGCCTTAAGGATCCTCGTCATGATCCTCGCGGCTGAGCACAGCCCAAACCCCAGTATGGTTAAGCAGTACGTTTTACTTTTATATTTTACTAGTTGGTAGTTCCATAGCTTCTTCGCCACGTGAATTTGTAGGTAAGCCGCCCGCAGGCCTACACTCGTGGACGCACCCCTCATTTGGCGCCATCTGCGTACGGTCTCATTACATACGTCTGCAAAATCATCGCCAATATGATACCTCACAAACCGGTTTAGTTCTCGGAAATCCAACACTGGTCGTACTTTGTCCTTGGTTGGCTGTACCACTGCCATCAAGGGTAAGATTCCACCCTCCACCGGTTCCTCCCAAGGACTCAAAATCCCCTCATCAATTCACCGCTCCACTTCGAGGTCAAAGTCGTCCCTCACCCCCTCTCTGAGAGTCTGTTTGTAGCAGTTGACTTTGTTCTTCTTTCGGGTACCACTCTATTTCCCTCCTCTGGCCATCAAGTTTCGCCAGGAAGTCTTCGTCCTCAATCGTGCAAGGCGCCGCCCTCTCGAGAGGGTTAAGCTTCGCGGTGGCACTGCCCTCCACGGCCCTCATTGCCATTCCTACGTCCACTTCCTGCCTCAGCCAGGTTCTCATTCTCCCTCCAGTACCCGAATCGCGTATCGCTCCAATTCTCACTTGTTCGGTGACAAATGTGATTTCTCCAAGCTGAGCAATTGCATCCATTCCCAGCACCACGTAAATTTCCTCTATAACCGTTCTAATGACGATCACTCTTAATTGTATCGGAATGCCCTCCACCATCATTTCAATTTACTGGTCATCTTCGCACTTTGTCTCCCTCCCGTCATATCTCCCAGTCTGAACTCTTGAACCACGTCGGTCGTTACGATCGTGGTTGGACAGCCGGAATCTATTAACGCCTTCGCGCGTCTTCCTCTCAGCCGGACATCCACGATCGGCATAAGGCTGAACGGCGTCCTTACATTTCCTCGGCGGCCGCTTGCGTAGTGGCCGCCCTTCGCCCGTTTCCCTGGTTGCAGTGTCGAGCCATGTGTCCCGGCTGATTGCATTCTTAAAAGATGAGCTACACCTTTTTACAGTCCCTCGCGAGGTGACCTAGTCTCCGACACTCGTAACAACGGACCCGAGACGGCCCCTGCCATCCGACGTAGTCACCCCTGGGCTCCCCCGTTTCCCCTTCTCTGTTGCCGCCAGGTGACCGCCTCCACTGTTCTCTCGCCGAAGCTGCCAACGGCCCCTCTTTCTTTGTCCTTGTCAGGAGCCTAGCGCGGGCGATCAATTCGTCCATACTCGCCGTCACCGCATTACTTATTTCCTGTAGTCCAGTAGATATGCGATCTGGAAAACCATTCACAAACACCATCCTCACTAGTTTCTCCAAGCCTTCGCTCTCGAACGTCGACAGGCCAGCTAACCTTCTGATTTCGTTGGTTAACACATTAACCTGTTAGCCTGCCCAGCGCATTCTTTGCAGCTGACTAAACGCATCAAACGGACTCTCACCGAAACCCTCTTTCAATCTTTTCTTCACCTTCCTCGCATCCACTTGATAAGCAGCAGCCAACTCCAGATAGATGGCCAACGCGTCGTTCTCTAGACAAAGGGCAATATAGCTGGCCACGTCCGTCACTTCGCTACAAAATCCGCCACCCGGCGACGTCTCCCTTGCCGTCAAACAGCCTTAAGGTGATATTGTTAATCTTGAATGGCTCCCTAGAGCTCGTTGTCTCGGTCATTTTGGCGCCTAGATAGTTTGTGAATGAGAACGGTAATTTACTTGATTTCTGTAGAAATCCCGTTCCTGCGGTTGCTTCTGCTTCAGTCTTTAATCCTCCTTAGGTTCACAGTACCCAGTCCCTATGCTATTTTTCCTACCGTCACTTCTAACACAGCCCCGTCGCATCCCCCCTTCATTCCACTGACACACATGCACACACACTAGTGGCCCTCACTACATTGCCCACGCGCACCGACCCGCGGGCATTCCCCCCTCCCGGGGTCACCAACTCCGCGCGCCTTTTGACCCCCCCCCCCCAGGTGCCAACCGCGTGTCCCCGTCTGTGCCACATTTACCACATTCACGCCACATTATCCATAGATCCCCAGAAGTTTGGTAGCTCCTCTCATTATTGGCCGATTTTTTTTTTTTTTTTTTTTCGGGCCCTTTCTAAGTTCCTCAGTTCCTCCAAACGTGAGGATGTTTTTATTTGGATTTGCTCATCAATAGCCCTATAAGTTGGGTAGTTCCTCTCACTATTGGCCGAAGTTTTGGCAGGCTTTTGCTAAGCTCCTCCCACAATACACCGGGTGCACTCAATATTGTGTATAAAACACCAAACGAGAGGACAATTTTTCCAAAATTTTGATTTTCTTATCAATAGAGTCCCATAAGTAGGGTAGCTCTTTTCACTATTGGTTAAAGTTTTGGCGGGCTTTTTGCTAAGCTCCTCATACAATACAGTGAGTGGACTCAATAGATGTATTGTTTATATTTAAACACCAACGAGAGGATGGTTTTTTCCAGTTCTTGGAATTTGTTTATAAATAGAACCCCATAAGTCGGGTAGCTCCTCTCACTATTGGTCACACTTTTGGCGGGCTTTTGGTAAGCTCCTCCCACAATACACTGAGTGCACTCACTAGATGGCATTGTATAAATAACCAACGAGAGGATGAATTTGTCCAAAGTTTGGATTTTGGTTTATCAATAGCGCCTCATAAGTCGGGTAGCTCCTCTCACTATTGGCTCAAGTTTTAGCGGGCTTTTTGCTAAGCTCCTCCCACAATACTGTACACTGAGTGCACTCAATAGATGGCATTGTTAATATTTAGACACTAACGCGAGGATGATTTTTCCAAAATTTGGATTTTGTTTATCAATAGCGCCCCATAAGCCGGGTAGCTCCTCTCACTATTGGTCGAAGTTTTGGCGGGCTTTTGCTAAGCTCCTCCCACAATACACTGAGTGCACTCACTAGATGACACTATTGTATCTAAACACCAACATGAGGATGATTTTTCCAAAGTTTGGATTAAACTTATCAATAGAGCCTCATAAGTCGGGTAGCTCCTCTCACTATTGGTTGAATTTTTGGCGGGCTTTTTGCTAAGCTCCTCCCACAATACACTAGGTGCACTCAATAGTGGCATTAGTGTTTATATCTAAACACCAACGAGAGGATGGTTTTTTCCAGTTCTTGGATTTTGGTTATCAATAGAGCCCCATAAGTCGGGTAGCTCCTCTCACTATTGGTCGAAGTTTTGGCGGGCTTTTGCTAAGCTCCTCCCACAATACACTGGGTGCACTCAATAGATGGCATTGTTGTATAAATCACCAACGAGAGGATGAATTTTTCCAAAGTTTGGATTTTGGGTTATCAATAGCGCCTCATAAGTCGGGTAGCTCCTCTCACTATTGGCTCAAGTTTTAGCGGGCTTTTTGCTAAGCTCCTCCCACATTACACTGGGTGCACTCAATAGATGGCATTGTTTATATTTAAACACCAACGAGAGGATGGTTTTTTCCAGTTCTTGGATTTTGGTTATCAATAGAGCCCCATAAGTCGGGTAGCTCCTCTCACTATTGGTCGAAGTTTTGGCGGGCTTTTGCTAAGCTCCTCCCACAATACACTGGGTGCACTCAATAGATGGCATTGTTGTATAAATCACCAACGAGAGGATGAATTTTTCCAAAGTTTGGATTTTGGGTTATCAATAGCGCCTCATAAGTCGGGTAGCTCCTCTCACTATTGGCTCAAGTTTTAGCGGGCTTTTTGCTAAGCTCCTCATACAATACAGTGAGTGGACTCAATAGATGTATTGTTTATATTTAAACACCAACGAGAGGATGGTTTTTTCCAGTTCTTGGATTTTGGTTATCAATAGAGCCCCATAAGTCGGGTAGCTCCTCTCACTATTGGTCGAAGTTTTGGCGGGCTTTTGCTAAGCTCATCCTACAATACACTGGGTGCACTCAATAGATGACATTGTATAAATAACCAACGAGAGGATGAATTTGTCCAAAGTTTGGATTAAACTTATCAATAGCGCCTCATAAGTCGGGTAGCTCCTCTCACTATTGGCTCAAGTTTTAGCGGGCTTTTTGCTAAGCTCCTCCCACATTACACTGGGTGCACTCAATAGATGGCATTGTTTATATTTAAACACCAACGAGAGGATGTTTTTTTCCAGTTCTTGGATTTTGGTTATCAATAGAGCCCCATAAGTCGGGTAGCTCCTCTCACTATTGGTCGAAGTTTTGGCGGGCTTTTGCTAAGTTCCTCCCACAATACACTGGGTGCCTCAATAGATGGCATTGTTGTATAAATCACCAACGAGAGGATGAATTTTTCCAAAGTTTGGATTTTGGGTTATCAATAGCGCCTCATAAGTCGGGTAGCTCCTCTCACTATTGGCTCAAGTTTTAGCGGGCTTTTTGCTAAGCTCCTCCCACATTACACTGGGTGCACTCAATAGATGGCATTGTTTATATTTAAACACCAACGAGAGGATGGTTTTTTCCAGTTCTTGGATTTTGGTTATCAATAGAGCCCCATAAGTCGGGTAGCTCCTCTCATTATTGGTCGAAGTTTTGGCGGGCTTTTGCTAAGCTCCTCCCACAATACACTGGGTGCACTCAATAGATGGCATTGTTGTATAAATCACCAACGAGAGGATGAATTTTTCCAAAGTTTGGATTTTGGGTTATCAATAGCGCCTCATAAGTCGGGTAGCTCCTCTCACTATTGGCTCAAGTTTTAGCGGGCTTTTTGCTAAGCTCCTCCCACATTACACTGGGTGCACTCAATAGATGGCATTGTTTATATTTAAACACCAACGAGAGGATGGTTTTTTCCAGTTCTTGGATTTTGGTTATCAATAGAGCCCCATAAGTCGGGTAGCTCCTCTCATTATTGGTCGAAGTTTTGGCGGGCTTTTGCTAAGCTCCTCCCACAATACACTGGGTGCACTCAATAGATGGCATTGTTGTATAAATCACCAACGAGAGGATGAATTTTTCCAAAGTTTGGATTTTGGGTTATCAATAGCGCCTCATAAGTCGGGTAGCTCCTCTCACTATTGGCTCAAGTTTTAGCGGGCTTTTTGCTAAGCTCCTCCCACATTACATTGGGTGCACTCAATAGATGACATTGTTTAAATTTAAACGACAACGAGAGGATGGTTTTTTCCAGTTCTTGGAATTTGCTTATCAATAGCGCCTCATAAGTCGGGTAGCTCCTCTCACTATTGGCTCAAGTTTTAGCGGGCTTTTTGCTAAGCTCCTCCCACATTACATTGGGTGCACTCAATAGATGACATTGTTGTATAAATCACCAACGAGAGGATGAATTTTTCCAAAGTTTGGATTATCAATAGCGCCTCATAAGTCGAGTAGCTCCTCTCACTATTGGCTCAAGTTTTAGCGGGCTTTTTGCTAAGCTCCTCCCACATTACACTGGGTGCACTCAATAGATGACATTGTTTATATTTAAACACCAACGAGAGGATGGTTTTTTCCAGTTCTTGGATTTTGGTTATCAATAGAGCCCCATAAGTCGGGTAGCTCCTCTCACTATTGGTCGAAGTTTTGGCGGGCTTTTGCTAAGCTCCTCCCACAATACACAAGGTGCACTCAATAGATGGCGTTATTGTTATATTTGAACACCAACCAGAGGCTGATTTTTCCAAAATTTGGATTATGTGTATCAATAGCGCCCCATAAGTCGGGTAGCTCCTCATACCATTGGCTGAAGTTTTGGCGGGCTTTGTGCTAAACTCCTCCTACAATACACTGGGTGCACTCAATAAATGTCATTATTCAAATACGAACGCGAGGATTAGTTTTTTTTTTTTTTTTTTCCTTATCAGTAGATCCTCATTAGTCGGATAGCTCTTCTCACTACTGGCCGACGTGGGCTTTTCCTAAGCTCCTCCCACAGTGATTCCAGGTGCTTTAAAAAAAAAAGACAATATTTAACATTACAACAATCTTTGTAAAATGGTCGGATTTTGATCATCAATGGGAACTCATATGCCACTTAGTTTCACCCACTTCCAGCTGAAGTTTTGTTGCTGTAGCTTTTCCTAAAATGACTTTGGGTGCATTAACTCTACAATAGGTCCTCAAAAGTCGCATTTTATTCGTCAATAGTGCCACATAAGTTTGGTTATATCTCTCCATCGTAGCCCGATTTTTAGCGAGGTTTTGTTAGCTCCTCTCACAAACAGTGACATGATAAGGGTTTAAAAGCTAGCATAATTTCAGTAAAGCTGCTAAAGGTTATCAATTTCTCTCATAATTTGCCTGAATTTAGGTGCCCTTGAGCTAGCTTCTCCCATAGACAGACCAAGACCTGGGGCATTCAATAGAATTGGTGAATAGTTGAATTTTTCAACTCGTCAGAACTGCAAAAATTGGGTATTTTTTCACTTAAAACCTAAGTTTTAGCACACCAGATTTGACAATTGGTTGGATTCTTCTGATCAATTTAGTCTAATCTGTAGGACAATACTTCCTTACAGTAGGAACTACAAAATATTCTTTAGTAATCAAGATATATAAAACCAGAAAGGACATGTGAATAAACAAGAATATGTACTTTTTATTTCATATCAGTAGTAGATATTTTATCATTGCTGCATAAAATCTGGCAAGCTGAACGTCGACAGAGGTTCCATAGAAGATCTGAAATATAAAGTTATACTGACATAAATTGGCAGACCATTTTTTTTTGTCTTTATATACAAATATCTAGAACTCCACAATGAAATCATGTTTCTCTTTTATAACTGCATATCTCAGGTAACAAAACAAGTTTGAAAATGCAACCACTTGCTTTTGTTAATTAGTGACATACAAATTTAAGTGTTGTATAAGTGCTCACTCAAAGAGAGTAATGAAAAGGTGTCACAATGACAAAAATAATGGCCTGAGGGAAACCAGAAAGAAAAGTGCTACCAGGTATGATAGCTTTTCCCCCCTTATCAGAGAGGTAGCCACCCAAGGCATGCACTCTACACCTATCCCACTCCCCCCATCAATCATTTCCCTATTATCTTAGCTCCTTGTGGATGAAGGGTCACCCTTGCCTGCTGACTGGGTCAGAAGCAATGCAACTACCATCCACAGGATCTGCCTAGGATATCGCCGTGGGTGACAAGTGCTATGCATGGGAAAAGACCATCACAAACACTGTAAATTTTGTGGGGGCAAGGTGCAACAGCCCCTCCACCACTACCTGCTAGAGTGTAGACCCATGGCCATCCTTCACCTAGGACTCGGCTTGCCACTCACCACGGCAGGGGTGGCATGGCACTCCACTATTTCCCCTTCTGAGCTTCTTGGGGGTACACCCTCCCTCTGGCACCCCTGAGATGGTGCCCCTGCTAATAACTGACATTGCATGGACAACAAAGCATGTATATGACAAAAAAGAAAGCAAATGGCAAATTTTTATAAACTATAGAAATGAGTATGTTAATGTGAGAAGAGAGGAAAAAAGGAACTATGAGAAGAATATTATAGATAAATGCAAAGATCAACCCAAACTATTCTATCAGTATGTGAATGGTAAACTTAAAACCAAACAGGAAATGGTGAAACTACACAAAGGAAATATAGAATACACAGAAGAATTAGAGATGGCCAAAGTCATGAACAACCACTTTCAATCTGTCTTCACCAGAGAGAAAATACAAAATTGGGACGAAGATAATAACAAGAAATCTCCCCACATGAGTGAGTTTACAACATCACAAAAAGAAATATCAGAACATCTATCAAAACTGGACGTCAGAAAATCACATGGCCCAGATGGTATTGCAAATTGGATTCTAAAGGAATGCAAAGAAGAACTAACGGACAAAATACTCATCATAATAAATAGCTCACTCAAAGAAGGAAAGATACCTAATGACTGGAAAAATGCTAACATTGTACCAATATATATAGGAGGAAACAAGGAAGAACCCACCAACTATAGGCCAGTATCACTAACAAGCACTATAGCCAAAATTTGTGAGAAAATAATCAAGAATAGATGGGTAAAACATCTGGAAGACAATTTGGGTTCAGGCAAGGAAGATCATACACCACAAACTTAATATGCTTCTACTCAAGACTAATAGACATAGTGCAAGAAAGAAATGGATGGGCTGATTGTGCATTCCTAGACTTGCAAAAAGCCTTTGACAAAGTACCACACAGAAAATTACTAAAAAAACTGGAACACATAGAAGAAGGAATACAAGGGAACCTTCTAAAATGGATGGAAGACTTCCTGACAGAAAGAAGATGAGAGTAGTGCTCAGAGAAAAATATTCAGACTGGAAAGAGGTGATCAGTGGAGTACCGCAAAGATCTGTACTGGCACCAATAATGTTTGCTATCTATATGAATGACATGGACGAGGACGTGAATTGTTACATGAGCTTCTTTGCAGATGACGCCAAACTGTTAAGGAAAGTAGAAACTGATAAGGACTGTGAAGCACTGCAAGAAGACCTGAACAAGGTATGGAACTGGAGTCAGAAATGGGAAGTGGACTTTAATACTAAGAAGTGAAGCACAATGGAGTTTGAAAAAAACAAAAACAGAATTTCAGGAAAACCTACAATTGGAACCAAGGAAATAAAGAAGGTAGGATCCGAAAAAGATTTGGGGGTAATTATCACAAACAACTTGCCCTATGATAAACAGATTAACAAAATTGTCGGGGAGACTTACAACTTGCTAAGATCAATAAAAGTGGCATTTGCATGCGGCGACATTGTGGTTCCCCAGTACCAAAAAGAATATAAAGAAAATAGAAAGAATCCAGAAAGCAGCAACAAAAATGGCACCTGCACTTGCAAACCTATCATATGAGGAGAGATTGGCTAAACTGGAGTTACCGACGCTGGAGCAAAGAAGAGAGAGAGGTGACCTACTGACCATCTACAGAATCATGAAAGGATACTTGATAGAGAGGACTTACTAAACTGGGACAAGAGAAACACAAGAGGACATGGAAAGAAAATAAAAAAACATAGCTATAGAAGAGAACTGAAGAAAAACAGTTTTCCACATAGAGTATTGGACACTTGGAACAAACTGGATAATGAAATAGTATGCACAAAAACCATTCATGAGTTTAAAAGCAAACTAGACACTGCGAGATACAAAGGCAGGACACCATGAGCATAGCTCCCCTTCCCGCAAAATACAACTAGGTAAATGAAGTGTTCCAGACCACCTGCAAGGTTGAAGTCCGAGCAGGTTCTAGCCCCACAAGCCAAGAAAAAAAAAGGACACAGTTAAAAGACAGCTGCACAAAAAAGGGTTAAAATTTAACACAGCATGATAATAAACAGCTTACTTTATCTTCAAAACATGACACAACAGAGAAGTAAAAACCATATGGGATTTACTTGCTTTGTGTTTATCCCTTCTCCACCAAGGTTTATGAAATAGTTTCACGAGAAAAAATGAAAGGAAAAATACCAACAGTGGTAAGTTTTATGATGAATTAATTGCACTTAAACCTTTGACATAGGTAAAGAAGAATCATTTTCAAAGAGTGTCATAGATTCACTTTAAATCTTGAGCAAGAGAGATGAAAAAATATATATGTTATAAGCAAATGACACAACTGGGGTTCAGGAAATGGAGATTATAGACAACTTTCTCTCTCTCTTTCTATTGTGTGTGAGTGTGTGCATGACTCACCATGGTCTTGGATCACATGTTGGACTCATGGTCAACAGCTATATCCCTCCCAGAAGAGAGCTCATATACGACCAATCTATGGGTAATGCACACACACCCCCATCTCCCCACCCACAAGAGCTGGAGTAACCACTCGCAGTGCAGCGATACTGAAATTATTTCAGCCCTGGGCGGGATTCGAACCTGGACTGCTGTAGTGGTAGCCGAGAATGTGTGTATTGTTGTTTTGGAGTGTGTGCTTGTGATTTTTTTTTTTTTTTTTTTTTTTTTTTTAAGAATTACATAAGTTAACAAAGAAATAGGCAGGAAACTGTGGCACCTGACCATTAAAGAGATAAAAGGACTGAATGTTTCAACAACACTCCTTTTCAAGGGCTAATATGGAGAACATGAAATCATTTCAGCATCTCTCCTGATTGCTGAGGCAAAAATATACTTATACATAAAAAAAAAATGCATGAATTTTATCATATTCATAAAATGCCTTATTTTTAAAAACCTGCTACCAGATTCCTCCAAAACTGGTGTGTCTGTGCACAGGCATGCCACATCTGAAAATAATAATTTGTGAGGGCCAACACTAGGCCTAACATATCCTGCTAGTGTGGCTGATGACATGCGGAAAAAGGTTGATTTGAATGGGTTGAGAGGGAGAGAGGAAAAGTTTAAATGTGTTTGAGATGAAATGTCTGGGAAGTATGGTAGGGGTTACAAGGTTGGATAGAGTGATAAATGAGGAGGTGAGAAGAGTTGGGATGGAAAAGATGGCAGATAGGGGTGATATCAAAGT
This sequence comes from Oratosquilla oratoria, assembly GCF_046742065.1. NCBI lineage: Eukaryota > Metazoa > Arthropoda > Malacostraca > Stomatopoda > Squillidae > Oratosquilla > Oratosquilla oratoria. The sequence goes on along the minus strand of NC_134817.1, from coordinate 26,588,639 downwards.
ATTGGGATGGTTTGGACGCATGGAAAGAATGAGGAAAAATTAGTAAAAGAGGTGTGGAAGGCAGAGGCAGATGGAATGAACTTGAGGGGACAACTGAAGATGAGATGGATGGGGTGAAAGGGGCTTTGAGCAAGAGGGGATTGTATGTTGAGCAAGGAAGGCAGGAGATAGGAGAGAGTGGAGAATGGCTGTGTGCAGATGATACTGTGATGCAAGAAAGGGAGGGGGTGGGGGATGGGGGAGGTTAGGGAATGGATATGTATGAATGATATTTTGACACAGCCCAAAGGGATTTCTCCCAGTCTCCTCTTTTTCCTGCATGAATAGACAGAGAGGGGGTCGCCAGTTAAGTGAAGTGGCCTTACTGTGGATGTGCTGTGTCTTGCTGTATCACTTCTGACCCAGGGCAGTGGGATGACCCATCATCTATGAGGAGCTAAGATGGGAGGGAGGAAAGGATGGTGGATGGAGTGATATAGATGGGAGTGGGTATACGCCTTTTGACTTGGCTACCTCCCTTGTATGGGGGAGGGGGAGCCCTTGGTATATACATAGACAAAGCCCTTTAAGGGGCACTGTCATAGTCTCCTGATAGGGTGGAGTTCATGACATCAAACCAAATCATTTAGTGGAAATAGGCATTTGGGAATGGATGCTACAGGGGGATCATATGAAGGGGTTATTGTGCCGACAACACTGTGTGGAACAGACACAGAATTTAAGAGAGGCAAAGAGGAAAAGTTTAAAAGTGTTTGAGATGAAATGTCTGAGAAATATGGTAGGGGTTACCAGGTTGGACAGAGTGAGAAATGAAGAGGCAAGGAGGAGACCAGGGGTGGAAAAGGAGATGGCAGATAGGGTTGATGAAAGAGTATTGGGATGGTTTGGACACATGGAAAAAATGAGTGAAGAAAAATTGGTAAAAAAAAATTGTGGAAGGCAGAGGTGAAGGGAGTGAATATGAGGGGATGACAGAGGATGAGATAGATGGATGGGGTGAAAGGGATGTTGAGCAAGAGGGGGATGTCTGTTGAGCAAGGGAGAGATAGGGGTGAGTGGAGAATGGATGTGATTAGATGATTCTGTAATGCAAGGAAGGAAAGGGGTAGGAGATGGGTCAGGGAGTGGTTATGTGTGAATGATAATTTGATGTAGCCCAAAGGGATTTATCCCTGTCATTTATTTTTCTGCATGAGGGGACAGAAAGGAGCGAAGATGAAAGGGAGGAAAGGGAGTGGTATGCGTGGGAATGAAATGTTTTTTGACTTTGGCTACCTCCCTGGTAAGAAGGATTAAGCCCTTGGTATATATATATATAGATTTAGTGGGCACTCTCAGACCTTGCAGGCAAGCCAAGTGGGCATGCCAACCTTAGGGATGCATCACCACACATTTACCAGTTTCTTGAAATATGCAATTGTGTGTATGTTTGGTAAGTTGTATAATTGCCAAAGGGATCAAATTCATTAAGGAATATAAAGGTGAGTGCATGATTTTGACTTGGCCACCTCCCTTATAAGGGGGAAGATGCCCTTGGTATATAGATAGCATCTTCCCTCTGCAGAAGTTTGAAATATAGTTTCAAATGTTGTATCCCTATACCATTACTAACCATTACAATATGTCACATGCCTGACACATGATCTACATGCATACAAGAAAGCACTAGCCTTTGGCAGTCCCTGCAATCTTGATGACCTGCACATTTCCTGACTCAGACAATGCAATTCATCACAACAGCATACATCATGCCATTGTCCAACGAAGTTATCGACACAAGTACCTAATGTCACCAGACAGTTCATTAACCTTTCCTTTTACATACCAAGCTACATTATCATAACTCCAATACATACAAGGTACATCCACAAATGATATTACTAAACCCATTACAACACACATGTATCTCAAACATATACAAATCTGACAACCTACACCTGACATGCTTAGATGGGTGTCACTCTCCTTAGACTCAGTAGGGGAGACTTTGTCTTCTTGGGGGGTTATATCACCACACTTGTAAATATCATTAAAGCTAAATAAACCTAAAACCCGGAAAGGGTATATCTATCCCTGCTAAGCCCATTGTGTAGCCCAAACATATGGCTATAGTGTAAATCAATTGTCTTTTCAGTTATTATCTACTTGTGTATGGATGATGCTATGATCATGAGGGGGAGTGGGTGGGGGATGGGGGCTGTATGAGAGTATGAGAAATAAATTGACTCAGCCTGAAGGGATTTCTCTCAGTCTTTTCCTTTTCTGCATGAGGGGACGGAGAGGGGTGGGGTCACCGATTTAATGAAGCGGGCTTGCTGTGGATGTGCTGTGTCCTGCAGCACTGCTTCTGACCCAGGGCAGTGGACAAGATGTGGGGATGACCTGTCATCTAGGAGGTGCCAAGATAAGAGGGAGGGAAGAGGGTAGAGGGGAGTGGGTATATAGGGGATGGAATGGATGGGAGTGGTTTCTATGCCTTTGTTTTTTGGTTACTTCCCTTGTATGGGAAAAAAAGCTTTTGGTATATGTATGTCATAAAAAAAACTCATCTTTGAATTGTGCTAAAACTTTTTATTTAATAGCAAAGTATTTCATATCTAAAATGTTAATAACAATAAATCATTTAAAACGCTTTACATAACTAGGACTATTCATGACATCAGTCACAGGAGTGTAGTCTTGTTTGTAGACACTTTCTTCTACATAGCCTTTGTCTTGCTGACAGCTCTGGCTGCACGAATACACAAGCACAGTTCCCCAGTCTATACTCCGGCCTGTACTGTCAGCCTTCAGATGTACCAAGAGTTGGGGCATTATCTGCAATAAGCATAGACATCATAAAGGCTACAGCACTTTTAATCAAATGTGGTATATAAGCATATACCAATTGTTTTCCTCCCTTGTAAGGGCCATGGCAGTGCCAAAGCATCAATTCACACTTCATACATACATATACCAAAGGCTTTTTCTCCCTTACAAAGGATGTAGCCAGAGGCAAAGGCATAAATCCACTCTCACCCATTTCATCTCCACATACTCCACTCCTATTCACCCATCTCCCTCCCTATTTTCTTAGCTCCTCAAAGATGATGGGTCATCCCTGCATCTCGCCCACTACCCTGGGTCAGAAGCAATGCAGCATGACACAGCACATCCATAGCAAGGCCACTTCATTTAATCGGTGACCCCCCCTCTCCGTTCCCTCATGCAGAAAAAGAGATGGGGAGAAATCCCTTCAGGCTGCATCAAAATATCATTCACACCCACTCTCCCTCATGTATCACAGGATCATCCATACACAACCATTCTCCATTCACCCCTATCTTCTGTCCTGTCCTGTCCTTCCTCAACAGACATTTCCCTTTTTCCCAATGCCCCTTTTACCCCATCCATCCATCTCATCCCGTTTACAGTAGTACTTACTTGGAATTCAAACTGCTTTTGTTCACCACAGAGGGGGCATTGAGGGATGTCCTTGGGTTTGTTGTCCGAAGAAACCCACAAAGGTTCTCCGCCACGATCATAACGAATAATCTGAGGAGAAATTTTACATAAAAATCTATATATCTATACATATCAAAGACCCATTTCCCCTTACAAGAAAGGTGCCCAAATCAAAGCACCCATACATACACATTAAAACCCATTAAACACCTCTCCCATCTCAGCATCTCATGCATGGAAAGTCATCCCCGTCTCCTGCTACACTGCACAGGTTGAAGCAACACAGTGAGACACATCACTTTCATAGCAGGACCTGACAGCCAGAGCTGGTATACACCCACAACTTATATGACAATGCTCCTCTTCATTCACTTAAAATTTTACATAGCAGAGAAGAATAGAATTAGAAATGAAGAATACATTAAACACTTTTCTAATCTGAACTTTACTATAATACTGAAGTATCTCATAAAATTTCTCACGCTCTCAAAAAACATGGGTATACCGATGACAGGTATCTGCAAGTCATGGTCCTGTAGCACAGATGTCAGAGAAATTAATCTCCCAGGTCCTGGTGAGGCAGCATCTGCATCATGGGACCATCCCCAACCCCAAAAGTTGGGGCCAAACAATCACAGCACACCCTTGCCACTGGCTCTTATGCAGGTGGCACCAATCCTTGGTAGCAGCTTTGGTTACTCAGGCAAGTACCACAACCCTTTTTACAACAATGCACCTTCACACTTTTTCCGCACTGAAGGGTGATTCTCTGGTGATCATCCCTCTTCTCCTTCTATTAGCTGGAGATGTAGAAAGCAATCCTGAACCCACCACAAAATACACATTTCTAACATGCTCTCCCTCCATAACAGACAAAGGGCTCAGTTCAGTGCAACTCATACAAAAACTGGATCAACCTCACTTGCATAACATTTGCTGACATAAAAGAATATAAAACACCTGGGCTTGTTCTATTTGCCCAACCATGATTTTACTCCCACCATCCCACTCCCAGCCTACCCTACCTTGCCATTGCCTAATCCTAATCTTCCGCCACCAGTACCCCAAACACATACAGTAACCTACTACACATAGAGAACACACATCAACATCTTACATCACACTGATGGCACACACACACACACACACACACACACACACACACACACACACACACACACACACACAAAAAAAAAAAAAAAAAAAAAATCCTGAAAAAACATAACATACACAGTGCCATCATACAAAAAACAAAGCTATGACAACCTCCCCCCCCCCAAAAAAAAAAAAAAAATTATATATATATATATTTATATATATATGGGTAAAAGTAAGGTGATGAGATGTACAAGGGGAGAAGGTGGCAGCAGACTAGAAGTGAGTATTAAGGGAGAGACTGGAGAAAGTGGATAGTTTTAGATACTTAGGTGCAAATGTGGGAGGAAGGGGAGGAGTGGAAGTGAAGGTAGAATGTAGATTGTGAGAAGAAAGTAAATGCCTTGGAGGATTAAAAAGTGTAAAGAGAAATAGACATTTGGGAATGGATGCTACGAGGAGATTGTATGGGGCAGAAACATGGAACATAAGAGAGGAGTCTGAATGTGTTTGACATGAGGTGCCTGAGAAGTATGACAGGGGCTACTAGGCTGGATAGAGTGAGAAACAAGGTGGTGAGGAGGAAAACAGGGGTGGAAAGGGAGTTGGGAGAGTGTTGTTGAAAGAGTATTGGGATGGTTTGGACACATGGAAAGAATGAGTAAAGAAAGATTAGTAAACAAGTTGTGGAAGGCAGAGGTGGAAGGAGTGAACGTGAGGGTGTGACCAAGGTTGGATGGATGGGATAAAAGGGGCATTGGGAAAGAGGGGAATATCTGTTGAGGAAGGACAGGAGAGGACAGATGATAGGGATGGAGAATGATTGTGTATGGATGATGCTGTGATGCATGAGGGGGAGTGGGTTGGGGATGGGGGGTGAGGGAGTACGAGTAAAAAATAAATTGATGCAGCCCGGAGGGATTTCTCCCAATCTTCTTCATTTCTGCATGAGGGGTGGCCACTGATTTAATAAAGCAGCCTTGCTGTGAATGACCTCTCTTGCAACACTGCATCAGAACCAGGGCAGTGGGCGAGATGCAGGGATTACCCATCATCCAGGAAGAACCAAGATAAGAGGGAGGGAGGGGAGTGGATGGGAGTGGAGTACCGGTATGTGTAGATGGAATGGGTGGGAATGGATTTTATTCTTTTTTTTTTTTTTTTTTTTTTTTGCTACCTCCCTTGTAAAGGGGAAAGCCTTTGGTATATGTACTCGTACATACATACATCAAAGGCTTTTTTCCCTTACACGGGGGGGGGGGGGGGGTTAGCCAAAAAGAAAAAGGCATAGAAACCACTTCCACCCATTCCATCCCCTACATATTCCACTCCTCTCCCTCCCTCTCATCTTGGCACCTCCTGGATGATGAGTCATCCCTGCATCCTGTCCACTGCCCTGGGTCAGAAGCAGTGTTGCAAGACACAGCACATCCACAGCAAGGCCGCTTCATTAATTTGGCGACTCCCCCCTCTCTATCCCCTCATGCAGAAAAGGAAAAGACGGGGAGAAATCCCTTCGGGCTGCGTCAAATTATTTCTCATACATACTTCCTCACCCCCCATCCCCCACCCACTCCCCCTCATGCATCACAGCATCATCCATACACAACCCTTCTCCATTCACCCCTATCTTCTCTCCTCTCCTGTCCTTCCTCAACAGGCATTCCTCTCTTTTGTAATGCCCCTTATACCCCATTCATCCATCTCATCCTAGGACGCCCCCTCATATTCACTCCTTCCACCTCTGCCTTCCACACCTCTTTTACTAATCTTTCTTCACTCATTCTTTCTATGTGTCAAAACCATCCTAATATTCCTTCATCAACCCTCTCCCAACCCCCTTTCCACCCCTGTTTTCCTCCTCACCTCCTCATTTCTCACTCTAACTAGCCTAGTAACCCCTATCATACTTCTCAACCATTTCATCTCAAACACATTCAAACTCCTTCTCTCTTCCTCTCTTATGTTCCATGTTTCTGCCCTGTACATTGCTGTCAGCACAATCATTCCTTCATATAACCTCCTCTTAGCATCCATTCCCAGATGTCTATTTCTATTACACTTTTTAATCCAACAAGGCATTTACTAGTTTTCCTCAATTTACATTCTACCTCCAACCCCACTCCTCCCTTTCCTGCCACATTTGCACCCAAGTATCTAAAACTATCCACTTCCTCCAGTCTCTCTCCATTAATGCTCACTTCCAGCCTGCTGTCACTCTCTCCCCTTCTACATCTCATCACCTTACTTTTGCCCACATTTATCTTCAGCTTCCTTCTTTCACACACCTTCTCAAACTCTGTCACTAACTTCCTCAATCCCTCCTCTGATCCTGCTACAAGAGCAGTGTCATCAGCAAACAACAACTGGCTTATCTTCCACTTTTCTCCATTTTCTTTAACCATCACCAACCCCTGACCCACCACCCTTGCATTCACCTCTCGCACCAGCCCATCCATGTATAGATTGAACAGCCAGGGCGACATAACACAGCCCTAACGAAGTCCCATTTTACCTCAAACCATTCACTCTCTTCAATTCTAATCCTAACACAAACTCTACTACTCTCGTAAAAACTCTTGACTGCTCTTAACAGCTTTCCTCCTATCCCATATATCTGCAGTGCCTCCCACAGTGCCTTCCTGTCTATCCTGTCGTAAGCCTTTTCCAAATCCATAAAAGCCCCAAAAACATCTATAGCTTTCTCACATATCTGTCTTACTGCAAAAATCTGATCTATACAACCTCTACCTGTCCTAAAACCACATTGTTCCTCACCAGTTACTCCTTCTGTTCCTCTCCTAATCTTCTCAATCAAGACCCTCCCATAAGCCTTCCCAACTACACTAAACAAGGTGATCCCTCTGAAACTACTACACTCACACTTGTCCCCTTTCTCTTGTAAAGCAGAACATATACAGGCACTCTACCCTCTCTTAAACAAACATTATAATGTATATTTATATATATATATACATATACACATTTCATTATTTCACTACCATCAGACACAACCGGACTGACAGCAATGGCGGTGGACTCATCACCCTGATCCACCAGTCCATCTTCTTTGTGGATACAAGTGCCACCACCAAAATCCTCCCTACCACAGACAACACCACTGAAACTCAATCAATCCAAATCCAAACAGGTAACAAATCCACAATTACAATAGTCAACATGTACATATACATCCCCCTTAATCATCCCCCACAATTCCAAACAACTTTAGACCTAACCTTAACCAATTTACTACCATCCTCAGCCTTATCCTGGGTAGTGACTTCCATGCCAGTCATCAGCATGGTATGTCAACAATCCTGACATGGACAGAGGGTTTGATCTGCAGCCACAACTTGACCCACTGAACATCATGAACAACACCCATAATCACACACATATCCCTCATTCATCCCTCTACACTCCCCCCCTCCTGACATCACCTGTTCCCCCATACCTAACCCCAACAACTTCTTGGAAAGTGATAAGAGCCCTCAGATCCGACCACCTTCCAATCACCACCACCACCAAAACACGATACACCCCAGTTGGCCACAGACGCACATGCACCAATTACAAGAGAGCAAACTGGGAATCTTTCACTGAAGAGACAGAACAACAATTTGAGACATAAAACAGTGCACCAATCATAGACATAGATGCTGGTGTGCACACTTTCAATGCAATCATACAAAATGCACACAAGAAATACATCCCCAGAAGAAACAGAAAATCACACAACCCAAACTTCACACCAAAAATCAAAGGCCTCATCAGGCAATGCAATACATTTAAACACAGTACCCCATACCTATCCTTCAGAGCACAGCAGGCCAAATACAAACATTAAACACTGAGATCAACAACAAAATACATGAACAAAAAACACAAACTTGGCAAACACTTGTCAACACATTTAATCATGAAACAAGCACCAGAAAACTGTACAAGACACTCAACAGCATTACACTATCCAACAGTAACACAACTTGCTCTCACACATCAATAACCACAACAGTCAACTTACCCTCAAACAGACAAGTAAACACACTCACAAATCATTTTGCACAGACAAGCCATCTCACTCTTCACCCTGGCAACCAATATATCATTCGATGTAAGAAAGACTTCCCCACAGACCCAGACTACACACCCTTCATAGTCAGCCAGACGCAACATATAATCCATAACCTCAAGCACTTATCCACCTGTAGCCCTAACAACATAAGTAACATCCACCTAACACACTTTGGACCACATGGCATACATGCACTCGTCAACACTGCAAACTATAGCTATTCACACAACACTATATCCAACATCTGGAAACATGGGAAAATCATCACCATTTCCAAACCTAACAAAGACCCAACAGTTATCACACTGCCCAATCACACTTCTATGCAACCCCTCCAAAGTCAGGGAATGCCTCATACTACAATCTGTCACACCACATAACCCCCTTCCTAAATCACAATACGGTTTTAGACCACTACACTCCAAAAACACTCTTCTGATAAACCTCATACAAAGAATTTTTTATGGCATCAATTCTGATAAACCTCATGCAAAGAATTATTTATGGCATCAATTATGAAGCCTCCACACAGAACACTTCTCATAACACTGGACAATAGTGAAGCTTCTGATGCCAACCCCCATCACAATCTCACAAACAAAATATATAACAAAACCATACACAATAATACCAAAAGATGGCTGGCCAATTACTTGACAAGTAGAAATGCCTGTGTCATATAATGGCCCATCATCACACACCAGAAACAAATAGACTCAAAACAGCCCCAACCATATCTACAGCCACACTTCTCATCAATTGGAGAGCGAAACACAAATACATACCATGCCTCTATTTCAAGAACATTCTCATACCATACAAACATACACCCAAGATTCTTGGCATAACATACAATGCATCCATGTCATTCAAACAACACATCACAAACATAAGGAATAAATGCACATCTAGACTTAATAGGAACAACATTTGGATAAAACAAAGAAACTAATACTACAGTATACAAACAATGCATACCTTGTGATGAATTATGCAAGCCATGCATGGGCCCCTAATCTTACTAAGACACACAACACTACATAGACCATGCAAAACAAACCCAAGGTTGCACTAATACAACACCTACAGATCATTTACAACATGAAACAAAGTCCTCAAATTCACCTTGACATGAAAATCACACTAACACTTGCTGCAGCCCCCAAAAACATAGCACACTCACTTAACTACATAGCAGAACACCCACACATGCCAAGAAACATCAAAACAACACCCAAGTACCTATATCACACACAAATACTCTCTTCTCTTCCTCCACAACCATCAGACACCAACCTCCAGAAGCATATCCATACTCATATCACTCACTGCTCCATCAACAAACTAAAAAATGATACAATGCTGCATGCCAGACCCCCTGGTATCCATGCCTCTGAATCCCCTCTCCCCCGAAAAGATAGGGTCCACCTGACCATACCCCACCATCCAGCCCTTAAGCTACCAGAAAAGGCCAGATGACTGCATTGCAGATAACTACCCAGGATGTAACACTTCACCTCATACCATATTTTGGAAGACTGCATTATACACAATCATGCATGCCAACAACACAATATGCACTCTATAAAGGATCTATGAGAAAACCCCATTCTAGCCGTGGTATTCCTCAGGGAGATGGGACTGCTCAGCCAGTCTAAGAAATGACGACTCATCTCCCTGTTGCCTATCTTTAATAAAACATCAACCCTCTCACCTCCACTTGGAGGCAGACTAGGCTCAAGATCTTTCTCTATAAACTGTATTTCATCCACCTTTTCACTTTAGGAGAGCTGACAACTAGCTTGTATACGATGGTATTATAGAAACTCTCCCACACTAACATAAAAGATAACAGTTCAAAGTCTCTTCTCACAAAGATCTGGGAGGGCCTGAGGACTACTGCCAGCTACTTTAGGGCTGTGGGTTTCCAGTGAAAATTGAAGGAACAATTTTATCACATCCCCAGAAAAGTTCTCCCAGTCTTCTTTTTTTCTGCATGAGGGGATGGAATGTGGGTGTCACCAACTAAGCAGGCCTTGCTGTAGATGTAGTGTGTCTTGCTACATTGCTTCTGCCCCAGGGCAGTGGGCAGGACATGGGGATAATCCATCATCCATGAGGAGCTAATATGAGACGAAGAAAAGGGTGGTGGATGAGAGTGAAATGGGTGGGAGTAGATACATGCCTTTGACTTGGCTACTTCCCTTATATGGAGAAAATGCTTTTGGTATACAGATTGAGAAAATGTTTATATAAGTTTAACTAGAATATGGGTTGAGACTTGATGTTAGACCTAAATGAGATCTTAAAACCTTGTTACCAGTAGTAATAACTCATTTCATTTTTTATAATTAGAGTACCTTCATTCAACTATAAAATCTGACTAGTACTAGTGAGAAGAATCATGATGTTCCTATTTATATTTATACAGCATTACCTGATCTGGGTACTGATTAATTCTTGTCCTAAATTTCCTAAATTGCTTGTCAGTTTCTTTTGTTGCCATTTTTATAAGGTCAGCCTCATCCTCTGGATCTGAAAGATGGATGATAAATGTTAATTAGCTATTTAGGTCCAGTTAATTCTGAAAAACTATAAGTAAAAAAAATATTCCAGAGAACAGTAAAATATGAGTACGGATAAAAGATGAAATGTGAACACTTGAGAAAATTGAAACAAATAGAGGGAGAGATAAGTGAGCACCATTTAGTGAAGAAACAAGAGATACAGCAACAACAAAAAACACAGCACCAGTAGCATAATACTCATACATCTATAACCCCTACACCACACAACACATCCATATAAAGACACATTCACACTCAAATAACAAAGCAGGCACTCAAGATTGATCACCCTAGTACCCTCTCTAAAAAACTCCTCCAGTCATTAGCCCCATGAAACATCTCCCCCCAAGGGATCAAGAACCACACTTGCACAACTGTATTCAGGTCACCACCCAGTACTAAGACAATACCATCACAGAATAGGCCTTGCCACAGAAACAAACTGCCCTAGATGTAACCATCACACAAAATAGTTTCTTATAAGGAATTATGTATGTTTTGATTATAATTATTATCTTCATTTTTTTGTTACTAACATTCCACAAAATATTCTAAGAGAATTCTCCATCCCCTATTCCATGTTGTTCAGCATGCTTATAAAGCTTCATTGTCCAAAAACTCACCATATGATGAATTATTGGCATTACCAGTTCGAAGAAGGTCTTCGTAATCTTTCATAATTTGTTCTTCAGATGGATTTGGTTCATTCTCAAGTTCTTCAGGTTCCATTTCAATCTCAAATTCTGGGAAAAGGAAAGAACCTTCCTTCGCCGTGAAATTCTGGACAGTATCTGGAAATTCCAAGACTTGTGAAAACATTTCAAAACATAGCTCCAAGTCATCTAACCAAAATTTAAAGCATAATTTTTCTACACAATGGGTACTTCCATAAAAAGACAAAGCAATTTTAAAATAAAGATATCTATAGCAAAAAATCCTTAATACCATTGATGACAGATCTGTGAATCAGTAGTGAAATGAAACCATCCAAATCCTCTTTTTCTAGTTTAAAGTTTATATATAACATTTCTTGAGGTGGATGGAGGAAATTGAGGGGACAACTGAGAATGAGATGGATGAATAGGGTGATAAGGCCTTTGAGCAAGAGGGGAATATCTGTTGAGCAAGGAAGGGAGAACACAGGAGATAGGGGTGAGCAGAGAATGGCTGTGTATAGATAATAATATGATGGAAGGAAGGGAGGGGTCAGGGGATAGGGTGGGAGGTGGTTCTCCATGAAAGATATTCTGATGCAGCCCAAAGGGATTTCTCCGTGTTTTCTCTATTTTCCACATGAGAGGATGGAGAGAGAGAGAGAGAGAGAGAGAGAGAGAGAGAGAGAGAGAGAGAGAGAGAGAGAGAGAGAGAGAGAGAGAGAGAGAGAGAGAGAGAGAGAGAGAGGAGAGAGAGAGAGAGAGAAGAGAGAGAGAGAAGAGAGAGAGAGAGAGAGAGAGAGAGAGAGAGAGAGAGAGAGAGAGAGAGAGAGAGAGAGAGAGAGAGAGAGAGAGAGAGAGAGAGAGAGAGAGAGAGAGAGAGAGAGAGAGAGAGAGAGAGAGAGAGAGAGAGAGAGAGAGAGAGAGAGAGAGAGAGAGAGAGAGAGAGAGAGAGAGGGTGTCGCTGATTAAGTGAAGTGGCCTTGCTGTGAATGTACTGTGTCTTCCTGCATTGCTTCTGACCTAGGGCAGTGGGTGGGAGACAGGGATGACCCTTCATCCACAAGGACCTAAGATGAGAGGGAGGAAAGTGTGGATGGGAGTGAAATGGCCGGGAGTGGGTATGTGCCTTCTGAGTTGACTACCTCCATTAAAAGGAGGAAAAAGCCATTGGCATATAGATAGACAGATAAATATAACTTTTCTTGAATATTACCTGATTCCTTGCATTCTTTCTTATGCCCTCCTCTCCAGTCAATGGCCTGGTGTTCCCTGGAGCAATACCAAGCTTTCTTGCAACCTCCACAAACCTAGTTAAAATATGTATTAACACATCAACCTTAGTACAGATGCTTAGTAAATGCACCACTAAATAATAAATACATAATAAAGTAAACTTGTACTGTTATACTTGATAATGAAACTACAAGGCTGTTGTAGGCAACAGACTGACTGATGAAATTACAAGATTACTAACAATGCAATAATGAATTTCTGCAGTATGAAAAGTTCTTTAATATGATCACATATAACTGTGGTGATGTAAAAATCAGACACGGATCATTATAAATTATGGTCTAACCTTGGGCCCTAATGCTCCACAAATGCGACACAAGTTGTGAAAATCTGCTGCTCCTGGACTCTCACATCCACTTTCTTCCTCCTGTAATTGTATCAAAAGAATGTAAGCATAACTGCTAAATCCTGTAGCAATATATATAGAACTGTAAACACAATACTTGCTTGGCAATAGTATAGGATCAGATTAACAGCCACATCATACCGTGGTCATAATAATGGTATTCATTACATCAACAGTTGGATGGAACACACCTAAGACCTTTATCTCCATATAAGAGGGGTGGCTGAGTCAAAGTACACCACAATATTATTACAATCAGAGCCCATTCAACCACCCCTCCCATTCCAGCACTTCTGAAACAATTCTTCCCTATCCCCCATTGCACTGCTTGGGTCTAAATCAATGGAGCATGGCACAGCTCTTCCAAAGTAAGTCCCAATGGCAAGTTTACCCAAGCACTTCATGTTGCAACCCACCTCCTATCTTCATATATATCTATATACCAAGGGTTTCTTCCACCTTACAAGGGAGGTAGCCAAGTCAAAGGCATGCACCCACTCCCACCCACCACCCTTGTTTTCCTCTTATCTTAGCTTCTCATGGTTGAGGGGTCATCCTTGTTCCTTGCCCACTACCTGGGTCTACTGAAAATAAATTACAAAGCAAATGAGGACAACATCCCTTCAGGCTGCATCATCCTTTCATCTCCCTCTATTCACTCCTTTCTTTTGCACCTTTTCCCCCCTTCTCAAGAGACATTCCTTGTGCATCCAAAGAACCCCTTCACCCCATCTGTCCACCTTATTCTTGGTCTTCTTCTCAGGCTCACTCCCTCCATTTTGGCTTTCCACTCTTTCTTTGCAAGGCTTTTGAAATTCATTCTTTCCATATACTCAAACTATCTCAGCAGTCTCTGGTCTACCCTATACAACAGATCCTTCCCCACCCCTGTCCTCTGCCTCACCTTCAAATTTCTCCCTCTATTCATTCTTGTAACACCTATCAGGTCTCAAACATAACCTTCAAAACATTCAATCTCTTCACCTCTACCACTTTTATATTCTATCTCTCCATAAAGTGTAATTGGTACAATTACTACTTCATACAATCCTTTCTTTGCATTTGCATTGCTATGATTACTTTCTGAACAATAATAACACATACATATTTATAACAAGGGCGTTTTCCCCCTTACAAGGGAGGTGGCCAAAACTCAAAAAGGCATAATTCCACTCCCACCCCTCCTGTACGGAGTGTACAGGAGGGGTGGGAGTGGAATTATGCCTCTACCTTCCACAATTCTTTTACTAATCTTTCTTCACTTGTTTTTTCCATGTGTCCAAACCATCCCAATATTCTTTCATCAACCCTATCTCCCAACTCCTTTTCCACTTCCTCATTTCTCACTCTATCCAGCTTAGTAACCCCATAATAATAATACATACACCAAAGGCTTTTTCCCCCTTACAAGAGAGGTAGCTAAAAAACAAAGGCATAATCCACTTCCACCAATTCCATCCCCAACATACTCCACTCCCATCCACCCCCTTCCTTCCCACTTATCTTGGCACCTGGATGACAGGTCATCCCTGCATCTCGCCCACTGCCTTGGGTCGTTAGCAGTGTCGCAAGACACAGCACATCCACAGCAAGGCCACTTCATTAAATTGGCGACTCCACCTCTCTGTCCCCTCATGCAGAAAAGGAGAGGATGGGGAGAAATCCCTTCAGGCTGCATCAATTTATTTTTCACACATACTCCCTCAACCCCCCATCCACTCCCCCTCATGCACAACACCATCATCCATACACAACCATTCCCCATTCACCCCTATCTTCTGTCCTCTCCCATCCTTCCTCAACAGACATTCCCCTCATTCCCAATGCCCCTTTTACCCCATCCATCCATCTCATCCTAGGTCACCCCCTCATGTTCACTCCTTCCACACCTCTTTTACTAATCTTTCTTCATTCATTCTTTCCATGTGTCCAAACCATCCCAATACTCATCAACCCTATCTCCCAACTCCCTTTCCATCCCTCAAAAAAAAAAAAAAAAAAAAAAAAAAAAAAAAAAAAAAAATTATATATATATATATATATATGTATGTATGTATATAATAAATATAAACAAATAAATATAGATCTACATATTATGACCACCAATGCTAATGACTAAAATCTAGCTGCCTGTTATCTTTCCACTTTTAAGAAAAATTATCAATGGGGGCAAATTAATGTTAACCTTATTCCGTCTATTCTTACCTTAGGTGCCTCAAAAGGATAACTGTTATTATCACGAGATAACTGAGATCTAAACACTTTGATGTTGGAACAATCATTTTCTTTTGAACAACTCCCATCTCGGCACACGAAGACAAACATTGTTCTGGAATAAGATATGCCTTGCTTTGTTAAATGTAATAAAAATAAACAAATAAATGAAAAAAATAAATAAATAAAATAAATCAATAAATAAATAAAATAAATCAATAAAAAATAAATCAATAAAAAAAATCATAATATAACCAAATTATGCCCTAATTCTAGTTCAAGGCTCTTGTGCACTCTGTTAAACACTATGTATAATATAGCTTTCCCTAACAGATGGATACTGGGTGAATATAACTGTAACTGGAGAGTGTATATTTCAATTTGACCACCTTCTGTGTATACTTCAATTTGACCACCTTCTAAGGGGGAAAAATTCTTTTGGTATAAGTGTGTATGTCTATCTGTATGCCAAGGGCCCCCCCTTTACAAGGGAGGTAGCCAAGTCAAAAGGCAAGTACTCACTCTCATCCATTCCACCACCCTTTCCTCCCTCTCATCTTAGCTCCTCATGGATGAAGGGTCATCCCTGTATCCCACCCACTGCCTGGGGTCCAAAGCAATGGAGCAAGACACAGCACATCCAAAGCTAGGCTGTTTCACTTAATCAGTGACCCACCCTCTGTATCCCATCATGCAGAAAAAAGATGGGGAGAAATCACTTCAGGTTGTATTAAAATATCATTCATACACAACCACTCCCTACTCTCTCCATCCCCCAGCCCCTCCCTTTCTTGCATCACAGTATCATCTATACACACCCATTCTCCACTCTCCTCTATCTCCTGATTTCTCCTTTCCTTGCTCAACACCCTTTTCACCCTATTCATCCATCTCATCCTTAGTTATCCCCTTAAGTTCACTC
Source organism: Oratosquilla oratoria (assembly GCF_046742065.1). Classification (NCBI taxonomy): domain Eukaryota; kingdom Metazoa; phylum Arthropoda; class Malacostraca; order Stomatopoda; family Squillidae; genus Oratosquilla; species Oratosquilla oratoria. The sequence goes on along the minus strand of NC_134817.1, from coordinate 26,572,024 downwards.
CCTCCACCTCTGCCTTTCACACCTCTTTTACTAATTTTCTCTTCACTCATTCTTTCCATCTATCAAAACTATCCCAATATTCTTTCATCAGCCCTACATGTGTATGAATAACCTCAAGTAAATCTATCAATTGTAAACCAAGACCTATGGTATTATTTGGTACAAACACTGACCCTGGGCGGTGGGTGAGATGCAGGGATGACCCATCATCCAGGAAGAGCCAAGATAAGAGGGAAAGAGGGGGGTGAATGGGAGTGGAGTATGTAGGGATGGAATGAGTGGGAGTGGATTTTATGCTTTTGTTTTTTTGCTACCTCCCTTGTAAGGGGGAAAAAGCCTTTGATATATGCATGTATATATATGTGTGTGTGTGTATATATATATATATATATATATATATATATATATATATATATATATATATATATAATATATATATATATATACATACACACACACATATATATATATGTATATAATACCTTGGCTGCATGTTATTGTAGCTAAGTAGCATGCAGCTGTTACTTTAGGGTCTATATGGGGCACCCCTACATACTAGAGCCACACATAATTTTGTCTGTGATAGAGGAAATCTCTGTTCATATGGAAATGATGATATTCTATTATACTGTGGCTGTCCCTCCATTATGCTGTTTCCCAACCCTTGTTACAGTCCTGTACCATTTCTCTGAATATTAATTTCCTTTTTTCTCCTAACCCTGTGGTGGGGGAAAAGAATACTACCACCAAGTTTTCCCACTTGAGTCGTACGAGGCGGCAAAAAATGGGACAGGGATAGGACTAGGCATCCTCATCCCTGTAGCCCCAAAGAGAACATTCCTTAAAAAAAAGTAAAGGCATAAGAGGATCTAGGAGTTTTCTAACCAGTACCCTAAGGTTTGGGTCTTTTAATGTGAGTGGATGTGGTACAGATGAGAGTAAAAGGGAAGAGATAGGCAGTATGTTTGTGAGAAGAAAGATGGATGTATTGGCATTAAGTGAAACTAAGTTGAAAGGGAGGGGCAAGTGTGAGTTTGGGAATGTAGTTGGGAGGTTCTCAGGAGTGAAGAGAGAAGGGGTGGCTATACTAATAAGTGAAGAGAGAAGAAGGGGTGGCAATACTAATAAGTGAAGAGATAGGTAAGCGTGTAGTGGAGTGGAAGTAGGTTTCTTCAAGGTTAATGTGGATGAAGGTGAAACTGGGAGGGAAAAGATGGGTTTTTGTAAATGCATATGGGCCTGGTAGTGAAAAGAGTGTAGAGGAAAGGGAGGCTTTTTGGATGGATTTAAATGAGTGCATAGAGGGATTAGGGAGAAATGTCAATGTAGTGGTATTGGGAGACCTTAATGCTAGGGTAGGAAATGAACCAATAGACAGAGTGGTTGGAAAGTGTGGAGTTCCAGGAAAATTTTTTAATGGAGAATTGATGGTAGTGATGTGTCTAGAGAGTTGATGTCAAGCATAAGTACACATGGGAGAGGGTGGTGGATGGAAGAGTGGTAGAGCATTAATGGACTATATAGTGGTAACCAGGAGTATAGTAGGAAGAGTTAAGGATGTACATGTTCTAAGGGGAGACAGTGGGGGAATATCAGATCCTGTTTTGGTGGAAGGTAAGATGAGAGTCAAGGACAGATGGAGAAAGAGGACAAAAGGTAGGGAGATGCTTAGAATGAACTGCTTAAATGAGAAGGAGAAGGAGTACAAGAAGCTGAGAGAGGAGTGGGCGGGAGTGAAGGATAGAGCAGAACTAGGAATGGAGGAATGGAGAAGGTTCAAGGAGGGAGTCACAAGGTTTGCAAAGATGGTGTGCGAAACAAGGAGGATGGGAGAAAATAGAAGGAAGGGTAGTGAGTGGTGGGATGAGGAAGCGAAGAAGGTTGTAAAAGAGAAGCAAGTTTTCACAAATTGGATACAAAATAGGACAAGAGAATCATAAGAGGTACAAAGAAAAGAGAAGTAAAGCATAAGATAAAGGAGGCAAAGAGGAGAGGAGATGAGAAATGGGGTAAGAGTATGACAGAAAATTTTGAGAGTAATAAAAAGATTTTTTGGAAAGAAATTAAGAGAGGAAGAGGTATAGTAGATAAGAAAAGGTAAAAAGTGCAGATGGAGAGATGATAATGGAAGAGAAGGCAGTAAGAGGAAAATGGGCAAAGTATCTTAGGGAGATGCTAAATGTGAACAAGGATAGGGAGGGAAAGGTAGTTACAGTGGGAAGTGCAAAGAAAATGACCATGATGAGTGAGGAAAATGGAGGAAAATAAGGAAAGATGAAGTAAAGGCAGTTGTTAAGATGATGAGAGCAGGTAAGGCACCTGGGTTGGATGGATGTCATGCAGAATGCCTGAAAAAAGGAGGTACAGTGATGGTAGACTGGCTGGTGAGGTTATTTAATGTTTGTTTAAGAGAGGTTAGAGTGCTGGAGGAGTGCCTGTATAGTTCCACTTTACAAGGGAAAAGATGACAAATGTGAATGTAGTAGTTTCAGAGGGATTAGCTTGTTAAGTGTAGTTGGGAAGGCTTATGGGAGGGTCTTGACTGAGAGGATTAGGAGAGGAACAGAGGAAGTAATTGGTGAGTAACAGTGTGAGTTTAGGATAATTAAGGGTTGCATAGATCAAATTTTTGTGGTAAGACAGATATGTGAGAAAGTTTGGGAAAAGGTAAGGATGTTCATTGGGCTTTTATGTATTCGGAAAAGGCTGATGACAGGGTAGACAGGAAGACACTGTGGGAGGTATTGCAAATATATGGGACAGGAGGAAAGCTTTTAAGAGGAGTCAAGAGTTTTTATGAGAATAGTAGAGTGTGTGTTAGGATTAGAAATGGAGAGAGCGAGTGGTTTGAGGTAAAGGTGGGACTTTGTCAGGGATGTGTTATGTCGCCTTGGCTGTTCAATCTATACATGGATGGGGAGGTGCGAGAGGTAAATGCAAGGGTAGTGGGTCAGGGATTGGAGATGATTAAAGAAAACAGAGAAAAGTGGGAGATAAGCCAGTTGTTGTTTGCTAATGACACTGTGCTTGTAGCAGGATCAGAGGAGGGACTGAGGACAGACTTCGGGAAGGTGTGTGAAAGAAGGAAGTTGAAAATAAATATGGTTAAAAATAAGGTGATGAGATGTACAAAGGGAGAAAGTGGCAGCAGATTGGAAGTGAGTATTAAGGGAGAGCGACTGGAAGTGGATAGTTTTGGATACTTGGGTGTGAATGTGGCGGGAAAGGGAGGAGTGGAGGTAGAATGTAGATTGAGAGAAGCGAGTAAATGCCTTGGGGGATTAAAAAGTGTAATGAGAAATAGACATTTGGGAATGGATGCTAAGAGGAGATTGCATGAAGGAGTGATTGTGCTGACTGCACTGTATGGGGCAGAAACATGGAACATAAGAAAGGAAGAGAGGAAGAGTTTGAATGTGTTTGAGATGAGGTGCCTGAGAAGTATGATAGGGGTTACTAGACTGGATAGAGTAAGAAATGAGGAGGTGATGAGGAGAACTGGGGTGGAAAGGGAGTTGGGAGATAGGGTTGATGACAGAGTATTGGGATGGTTTGGACACATGGAAAGAATGAGTGAAGACTAGTAAAAGAGGTGTGGACGGCAGAGGTGGAAGGAGTGAACATGAGAGGGCAACCTGAGATGAGATGGATGGATGGGGTAAAAGGGGCATTGGGAAACAGGGGAATGTCTATTGGGGAAGGATGGGAGAGGACAGAAGATAGGGGTGAATAGAGAATGGTTGTGTATGGATGATGTTGTGATGCATGAGGGGAAGTGGGTGGGGGAAGGGGGGTGAGGGAGTATGTGTGAGAAATAAATTGACACACCCCAAAGGGATTTCTCCCCATCTTTTTTCTGCATGAGGGGATGAAGAGGGGGTCACTGATTTAATGAAGTGGCCTTGCTGTGGATGTTCTGTGTCTTGTGACACTGCTTCTGACCCAGAGCAGTGGGCAAGATGCAGGGATAACCCATTATCCTGGAGGTGCCAAAATAAGAGGGAGGGAAGGGGGTGGATGAGAGTGGAATATGTTGGAGATGGAATGGATGGGAGTGGTTTTTATGCCTTTGTTTTTAGGCTACCTCCCTTGTAAGGGGGAAAAAGCCTTTGGTATATATATGTTTGTATGTATATATACACACACATATATGCGTGTGTGTGTGTGTGTGTGTGTGTGTGTGTGTGTATTATATACAAACACCTAAACTGAAAAAAGGTGAAAAATATGTAAACTCCATTACCTAGAATAGTGGGACATGTTATGCTATGAATACCATATAATTTTGGGGTTAAGAAAAGCCTAGTTGTTAGCCAAGATGAGTTAACAATTAGCCTGTTCAATTAACTGTTCTGCATCTGGTGGTTCAGTTCAATGAACAATAAAACCATTTAGGGGAAAAAAAGAACTGGAAGAACACAGAAAAGATTCCTTATTCTATCTAAATACCAAGTGCTTTTTCCTCCTTACAAGGGAGATAACCAAAGTCAAAAGGCATATACCCACTCCCATCCACCACCCTTTCCTCCCTCTCATCTTAGCTCCTCATGAATGATGGGTCATCCCTGTATCCTACCCTCGGCCCTGGGTCAGAAGCAATGCATCAAGACAGAGCACATCCACAGCAACCCCTCCTTTTCTGTCCCCTCATGCAGAAAAATAAAGAACGGGAGAAATCCCTTTGGACTGTGTCAAAATATCGTTCACACATAACCCCTCCCTAAACCCCCATCCCCTACCTTGCTTGCATCACAGTATCATTTATACACATTCCAGTATAAATGTACTGAATAAAATTTTGCTGAAAAGCCACCAGAAGGCAGAGTAGTTCTAAGAATAGGCTAATTCTACAATTTTTTTTCCTGAATACATCATTGGGCCCCATATTAACCCCTTCCATACGGTGCCGCACACGTAGGCGTCATGGGGAGCGAGTGTATTCGCGAGGCTGCCATATCGGCGTCTTGATTATATTTATTGTAGTCGCCCCTCCATAATGACATTCTTTCTAATTCCTTTGTAATCGCATTTTCTATGGTTATCAAAATTCACGGGTGAAGAGAGAACGATCGATATAAGCGGTGACTATATTTTATGATGCGAGTATTATTACGACACGTCGTACGGCTGGCATTGGCTGCTGCCACCGAGATCTAAGTCCATGACGCCTACGTGTGCGGCACCGTATGGAAGGGGTTAAACATAAGTGACACACCCCTAGGAGTTATAGAAATTAGTACTATCCAAACTGTGCATTAAAATCTGCCTCAAGAGTTTGGAAACCCATGGCTCCTCAATTCTTGTAACATTTATCTTAGTCTACACTTTATCTCAAAATCATTTAGTTTCTCTCTGCATCTCTTATATTGACTTTCTGGAAAAAATATTAAAATCAAACTTACCTGTGAAAGCAATGTTCTTTGTCAGTAAAAGGAGCATATACTTGGCACAAAAATACTAGGGGCTTCTTGCACACTTTACAAAGAAGTTCATCAGATGATGGTAGATTGTGTAGTTCCAGCCAAGCAGGAAATCCCCCAACCTTTAAAACACAGAAAAAATTGACAATTACTGAACCCCTTGATATTTACACAATACATAAAATAGATGTAAGAACACACATATGTGAATACTACTTTGCATTGGAGATCATAATGCAAGAGAGTGGGACCCATTTGTAATATCTGCTGTGCCTGATTTAAGTGGATGAGAAACCTATAGGTTTTGTGCCCATAGGTGTATGCGCTGGGTTTGTTCCTTTCTCTGGGTAGGAGTAGGTGTGGGAGGTCAGATGCCAGTAATTCCTTAGTATACATAATAATATCCACACAATCATTCATTCAATCCACTCCCCCAGATCTCTCTTACAGTAGATCCACACTTCTCAGGTATCCAAAAACAGCCACCAGGTTGGTCCATAAGTCATTCTAGAAAGAAATAATACAGTGTCGTGTGGGTATGGCTAAGGCACACAACTGTGAAATTCCTTTGCATATAATGGTAATCTGGTATAAACAAGTTCATTGAATATGGTATGCATTATGTCACATCCTAGGGAGATATGACAAGGAACAGATATGGTACTGGTTCAAGTTTTAAGATTCAGTTAGATACAATAAAGCAAAATGCTGTAATACGTGCTAATCTTGTCATAAATTATTCTGTTTAGCTACTTGTTTACTTACTTGTTCATTTATCTATCTATTTTTCAGTATCTGACCTCATTATGGACTGAGATCTCCTACTGGCATGTTTTGTCATCATGATCAATTGTTAGAAAACCAAATGCACATTGAGCTTTGTCAAAGTCCTGTAAAACCACTGTTAAGTAACTAACTGGTAACTAACTTGTGTTCACTTATGGTTCTAGTGCAAAACAAGTAATTGACAACAAATCATTCTCTGAATATGGGCTAGATTAAGTTCGGTCATTCAATTAGTATGACTCAGTTTTACGTTATGGCATGAAACTTGTTAAACCTTTGACATGCATTCCTCATAGAAAATTATCACAGTCAATCCAGTAAAAATAATTGATGAACTAACTAGTCCCTGTTTGGCAGGTCTTAGGGGAGATGTTGCTGTACAGGTCATTGAAAATTTATATCTGAACAAGATCTTTGTTTCTGTTGCAAATTGTCTTTGAATTACACCCCTCCACCATCAACTATAACAGTCATATTCAAGCAGAACCTAAAGGAAACTTTAGGTAGGATAAAAAATTTCTGTGGAATGCAGAGGGTATTCATAAAGATATTTGTCAGTCTCAAAGTTACAATTCTTACGTATATTTATCATTCTGAATATTTTGAACCCCATTTAAAGTGGTTATAGATCAGTTTAACATTGCAAACTCCCCCATCAGGAGACCAGGACGGTGCCCCTTATGCTTGATTTTGTAGTGTGGTATTTAATGAACCATGCCATTGATTCAACTAGCTTGTGGCAGGGTTTGAACCACCATCACCTTGAACTCCATTGCAAGTAGAGCCACTCTAACCTGCTTGGTCAGCAAATATCTATATACAAGTACCACAAATCAATACTAACCTCAGTCACAATTGAAAAAATTCATGTTTTTTTGGGTGATGGGACAGATAAGGAGTTATTTTTATAATCACCAATTAAGGTTACATTAGTTTTAGGGTCACTTAAGTTAGGTACAAGTGTGCTATTCTGCATCAAAGCCCCCCCCCCCCAAAAAAAATCTGAATTTACAATTAATTTACAGTACTTATACAGGGTTCTACATCCTCAGAATAAAAGCTAATCAATTATATAGGTATGAATTGCAGCCAAGACTAGCAAGAATATTTATAATAATGTTTGCCAGTCTCTGCTACATTTCTTACCCACATCATGGGCTAGCTATTACCATTCTACACATTTTGATTGGGTGAAGAAAGACTAGTAAAAGAGGTGTGGAAGGCAGATGTGGAAGGAGTGAACATGAGGGGTCATCCTAGGATGAGATGGATGGATGGGATAAAAGGGGCTTTGGGTAAGAGGGGAATGTCTGTTGAGGAAGGATGAGAGGACAGAAGACAGGGGTGAATGGAGAATGGTTGTATATGGATGATGTTGTGATGCATGATGTGGAATAGATGGGGGATGGGGGGGGATCAGGGAGTAGTGTATGAGAAATAATTTGACACAGCCCGAAGAGATTTCTCTTCGTCTTCTCCTTTTCTGCATGAGGGGATGGAGGGGAGGGGGACCAATTTAATGAAGCAGCCTTACTATGCATGTGCTGTGTCTTGTGACATTGCTTCTGACCCAGGGCAGTGGGTGAGATGCAGGGATGATCCATCATCCAGGAGGTGCCAAGATAAGTGGGAGGGAAGGGGGTGGATGGGAGTGGAGTATGTTGGGGATGGAATGGGTGGGAGTGGATTTTTTTGCCTTTGTTTTTTGGTTACCTCCCTTGTAAGGGGGGAAAAAGCCTTTGGTGTGTGTGTATATATATATATATATATATATACATACATACATACATATATATATATATATATATATATATACATGTATATATATATATAGATATGTAAATACGTTTATATATATACATAAATTTATATATATATATACATATATATATATATATATATATTTTGGAAGTAGGCCGTTAATAATGCATGCGTTGTTAAAGTCAACAGCTGAGATAGCACATTAGTGCGTAACATAGAAAAGATATTCTATAAACAGAATAATGCTATCTCAGCTGTTGACTTTAACAACGCATATATATATACATACATACATACATATATATATATATATTGACCCCCATGTACCACAAATTAATAGGAATGTCAAGTGATTTTTATAAATCTATTCATTCTTCCTTTTTGACAATGGGACAGGTATTTCTTTTTTCAACCTAGGTTGGAAAATGCCTTCAAAATTACCAGTTTAGGTTTGGTTAGGTTAGGTTTAGGTTATTATGTTAGGTGCAACCTCCACTATAAAACATTTTTTTTTTTTATCGCTACTTACCTTACTGCTAATTTGTGGAACTTAAATATGGGGTTCAAAATACTCAGAATAAGGGCTAATGATATAGGTAAAAACTGCTGCTGTGACTGCCATGTATCTTTATAATCAACACACTACAGTATTATTCCAGTATCACGCAATCACATATCATTTCTTTCATTTAAACATTTCATAGATCCATTTTTCTATGGCATGGAATGGTTATGTTAGGTCAGGTCAGGATATATTTGGTAAGGAGTTATTGGACAACATAAATTTCATGTTAAATATCTGTATGTGTATGAGTCGGGAATTTCATCCTCAAAATTTTACGTCCTGTTCCATCAACTAGTTACAAGGTACAATGCAAGGTTCTATTCCAATATCACACAAACACATTCTTCATTTCTTTCTTTTTTGTATTTGAAATATCTATTTTTTCTATGGTGTGGTTGTTACGTTACATTAACTTAGGTTAGGTAGGATCACGCAAGTACATTTATTCGAGATGAAAGTTACATTCTCCAATAGCTTCTAACCTATCATATCCTCACCTCACCTATTCTATACAAAAAAAAAAAAATCAAATTCAAACACAAAAGAAGTGAAAAGTATTTTTGGGTAATAATGATATATCCCTTCAAGCATGCACTGTACAGCTTCCTACGGAAGATGCCAGATGAGCCCCCAGTGCCAGGCTACACTGCCATCACTAGGTTTTCTTCAAACACAGTGACAATACCAGACCAACTGCCCCTTGCGAGGAAGGACAGCAGGACTGGCAGCAGCGGTACACCACTATGGCTGTGAGGACTGCCCTCGAAACTCCACCAAGTAAACCAAGTAAGGAGTATTGGACAACATAGATTTCATGTTATGCATCCATGACCATGTTTTTATGATTCTGGAATTCTACAAAACTCGTCTCAATACTTCTCACAGGAACAACCATCAAATGTGTTATTACAATTATCAAACATTTTGTTAATCTATGCATAATATAAACAATGATGACTACAGATGTTTTCTTCATCTGAATAAATTACCTAGAGATAGGCAGATTAATTACAAATAATTTAATTTTTAGTGAGACTAGTGACCCACCTTACTGGGAAAATATTTACTCTTTAACTTCCACTTTGGAGACTTTTCGACAAAGCCCAGTTCCACACAGACAGTGCCAGCCATCTTCTCACGTGGGTACAGAGGCCCTACAGTGACAATACGAGTACAGTCTGGCACAGACACCTTCTCGAACTCTCTGCGGTCGGTAGTGAGCACGAATAAACTCCAATTTCAGGCGCCAGGCGAGTTATAAATAACCACACTTCCTTTCCACTGCCACAACGTTCCAATCTGTAAAATGTAAACAATATCAGCAAGCATTTAAATTCTATCACTAAGGATGTGATAAAAGGATGAAAACGTTACTTCTAAATTAGTTTTATGCATCAAACGTTTATAATTTCACTAGTCGTCAGTATTATATATTTTCAAATTACGCATGCATAGTTTTCAAATTCTTTCTTTTTCGCTTTCAAAAGATTTATTTTTCTTTGTCAGTCATTTTCAATAGAAAATACCGCTGACAAATAATAATTGCGTTATTCAATTTCTAAAATTATGTCACACGAAGTCCTCCGTCATTTTCACCTGTTTCATGTGCTAAACAAACCCCTAACCACGCACGTGTCATACGATCCCACCGCATCTCGCCAAAATGTTAACTTTCCGTTCTTTTCAGAATCTTTGTTTATTTATTCTATTGAATTTATCAACACAGCAGTCGAGTCCTGACTGTCTTAGAGAAAGTCCAACCCTAGGATTCAACGAATAAACTTGTGTGTGGGTTAACTCCTTACATTCACAGTCAAGGTTTTATTTTTACTTGATTTCTACGGACACACAAACTATGTTCAGTTATCCCTTCAATAAATTAACCAACCAACCAAAGGATTATTACTGTAGCAAATTCAACCTAACGATTTCCGGATTCATAGTTTGCAAAACCTGCGTTTTCGCGTATATTTTTTCATATTCATCATTATCACGGTATGCAAACTGAGCACTTCGTAAAGTTGCACAAAATATGTACGTTCGGGTTTGACAGATCGCACTAAAAACCCGTTTTCTATTTACCCCAAAAAATCGCTCCCTCCCCCCATATATAGAAAGTAGCCAGCCAAGGCATAGGTTCAACCCAACACTCATCAAACACCCATTTGCTATCCCTATCTTTACTCCTTGAGGATAGAGGGTCCGCTCTATTTTCACCTGTCGTTTGCCTCACCTGCAATTTCATATTCTGTAAATCCTCACAACATCCAACATACTTGAATATTTCATCTCAAGCACGTTTAAGACCACCCTTTCTGTCTCCTTCAAAACCCAAGTCTCTCCAAATAATATCTTGGGCACAATCATTCCTTTGCTTTTATCCCTTGACACCTATTTCTTCTATAATTTTTCATTCCCCCAGCCATTTATTTGCTCCCTACCTGCAGTTGACGGTCTTGACGTGGGAGCAGAACCGCGGGACTAGGCAGACTTCAGAGGCGAAAAAAGAGCAGGCAGGCAGAAGTAAGGGAAGGCACCCCTCGATCCTATACAGTGCCAATGGGGGAGTGTGCCTTTACGAAGATGAGGGTTGCATCGGAAGGGGATATAGTAAGATGTTGCATCACTCTTTCCGGGGTGAGTGGTGGGCTGAAGACTAGATGAAAAATAGCAGTAGCTCTGTACTGTAGGAGGTAGTGGTGTTGGTATTTGTACCACAACCTACATGTAGTACTTGCCACCCACAACAATATCCAAGGTGGCCCCTGAAAAAAATGTATTCCACCCAACTACCTGGGGGCAGGTGGATGGCTTCATACCTCGTGATGAGCTAGTACAACCACACTGAGGTTGGCCTTGGTCGTCAATCTGTGTGATCATGGGCACCAGTGGCAGTGTTCTTGCTTAACTTTGTAACAGCAGCATCCGCAATAGCATTTCCTGGAACCCTAATATGACTGGGGATCTAATGAAATATTGCAGACCTGTCTTGATGCTGCAAGTGCTGTGGATTGACATTGTTTTAACAGTAGAGGGGGCACAATCCAGGGCATTGGAGATGGCAACAAGTTCCATCTGCAGAGTGAAGCTGCTGTCACTCTCCATAACGTAGTTACCAACGATGCGTCACACCCTCCTGTGTAGTAGGGGGGAGGTGCCCAGTTGTCAGATTTTCATATTCAAAAAGGCAGAGGAAATGCAAAGATCTATCTAAATATCAACAGGTTTTTCTCTTATAAGGGAGTTAGGCAGCCAAGGCATGCACCCACCCATGCCCATTTCCCTATTACCTCAGCTCCTTGTGGATGAAGGGTCATCCCTGCCCCCTGCCCAAGTCAGAAGCATTGCAGCAAGACAAAGGTGCAAAGATGACCAATAGAAATCTTGAACCTGGTCCAGAGACAGTGTCAGCCCCTCAGGGCTGCACTTATGGGTCGAGGTGGTGTTAATGACTATTGAAGATGGCCGACACAAATTTTTGGAACTGATAGGAGTGTCACTGATGTTTTCCTAGTAAGACAGGTCAGTGTTACATCAAGTGTTAGGTAGCCTTCAGTTGTTTTGGCAGTGCAAAATGCTGCTCAATATGTTTTCCAATTTGTACAGGAAAATGAAAATTTTTTGTCTTTTCTTTTGCAGAGCTGGAGGTGAGCCTGTAAGGGGTGTAAGGAGAAATGGAAAGTAGCCAATGTGATGTTGGTCCAGTATTACTGACCATTCAGTCTAGGAAGAGGTCTGATGTGCATTAGGATAGGTCAGTGGGTGTGTAGTTTTGGAAGTGAAAAGCTGTAGGTTGGTGTTTTGAATAGTAATAAGGAGGATATCAGTGTGCCTCACAGGGTTATCGTAGTGTCTCACCAGATAGTATCCTCCAATGAAGTATCCTAGTAGAACACAAATGTAGGGTAGTTAGGTAAAGGCCTCCAACCTCCTATTAATCAGTGGTACTGTTCATCTCCTGCACTTTTTCCACCATAAAATTGCTATGGCAAACTGTTTTGTTTCCTCAACAATTCTCATGTTATTTGATATGCTGGAGGAGAATTATTTTCCTCCAGCATATCAGATTCCTTCTAGAAATCTGCAGGCTGCAAATCTGCTCTAACAGTCGGAGGAAAAATAACCCAGTGTGTAACACTTTAAGGAGGTCCAATAGTATTTTTTGTGACATTTTTCAATGGAGGAAAACAGAGCAGATAGTTACTGGGCAGTTAAGGAAAAAGCTTGGTCACAGCAGTTTGGAAAGGAGTATGGAGTGTCAATAGTGGTGACAAGCTGCTTGGACATTTGGCTTGGGTAGGGAGAGGTTGGGTGGGGGTATAGGTACATGGTTATAGGCTTTTAGGTGTGTGTGTGTGTGTGTCTAGTGGGGTTTCTTGCAAACAAATGCAGTCACATTATTCAAAGGTAACAGGATATGGTGGCTGGATCGCGCGTGATTGGGTTGAGTATCAATGGGGATTAGTGTAAGTTTTATTGGTTGCTGCAGTCTGGGGTTCTTCAGTGTTCTTGGGTGATGTTTGGTGGAAGAAGTGGTGGATCGATAGTTGTGGGTCTGACCTTTATATATGTTTATTCCAATTGGGTATGGTGGGGGCATAGGAAGAGATTTGAATAGTGTTTTAGATCACATTCTTGGAATTGGATGATCTGCTTGTTACTCCAATTTTGAGGACACACATACCCCTAAGGGTATGGGTAATTTACTTTAGTAGTTTGGGGAGAGGATGGTTTGATGACACTTTTAGGGTGGGGAGTTTACTAGTATTTACCCAGTTGTATTTTACGGGCCGAGAGCTATGCTCGTAGTGACCCGTTTTCGTATCTCTCCACATCCAGTTTGTTCTTAAAATCGTGTATAGTTCTGGCATTCACCGTTTCTCTGTTCAATTTGTTCCAGACATCGATCACTCTATGTGGGAAGCTATTCTTTTTTTTAAGGTCTCTTCTGTAACTGTCTTTCTTTAGTTTCTTTTTGTGTCCTCTTGTTTCTCTTCTGTCCCACTTTAATAGGTCATCTCTATCGAGAACTTCCATCCCTTTCATAATTCTGAAAATGGTCAACAAATCGCCTCTTTCCCTTCTCTGTTCTAGTGTTGACAACTGTAATTTCTCCAATCTTTGTTCATATGTCAGATTTGACAGTGTGGGTGCCATTTTTGTTGCTGCTCTTTGGATTCTTTCTAATTTTCTTATGTTCTTTTTTGTGCTAGGTGCCCACATTGATACAGCATATTCTAATTTCGGTCTTATCAGTGTAACAATTATTTTTTTAACCATCTCCTCATCTATGTAGTCGAAGGCCACTTTCATTGATCTTAATAAGTTGTAAGTCTCTCCAAATAATTTATTTACATGTTTGTCAGGTGTCAAGTCACTTGAGATGATTACTCCTAGGTCCCTCTCTGAGTTTACTTTTTTGACTTCTTTGTTTCCAATTTTATATTGTCCCAAAACTCTATTTTTACCTTTTCCAAATTCCATTATGCTACATTTTTTTATGTTGAAGTTCATCTCATATCTCTGACTCCATTCCCATATTTTATCCAGGTCATCTTGCAGCAATCTGCAATCTTCTGTTCTCTCTCGAGTAATTTGGCATCATCAGCAAAAAAGTTCATGTAACAATTTACTCCTTCATCCATATCATTTATGTATATGGTAAACATTAAAGGAGCCAAAAAAAAGAGCCTTGTGGGACACCACTTTTCACATCTTCCCATATCGAATTTTTGTCTCTAAGTACCACTCATTTTTCTCCCAGTTAAGAAATCCTTCACCCATTCCAACAGTTTGCCTTGAATTCCTAATTTTTTTCAATTTTACTTATTAATTTTTTCTGTGGTACTGTCAATTGCTCTCTGCAAATCCAAGAAGGTGCAATCTTCCCATCCATCCATTTCTTGTATTATCTCAGTTAATCTCGAATAAAAGCAGATTAGGTTTGTGGTGCACAATCTTTCACTTCTAAAGCCAAATTGTTTGGGGTTTATCATTTTGTCATCTTCCAAGTGTCTGGTCCATTTGTTCCTGATGACCTTTTCACATATTTTTGCTACTGTGTTTGTGAGGGATACTGGTCTAAAGTTTGTAGGATCTTCCCTATTTCCTCCTTTATACATGTATATTGGTACTGTGTTGGATAGTGTGGTAAAACTTATGTACACCTTTACCTTCTATGATTTCTCCTGCAGAGCCGGGTCTTTTCTTAAGGTTGTAGGTACTGGGGTGAGTTAGAGGAGGGAGTGGGTGTTTTTGTGGGTGACGGTCATGGTGGACTGGAGGTAGAAGGTTTTGTGTAGTAATTCAAGTGGGGGAAGGGTGAGGGGCTTTAGGCACAAGTAAGGAGGGGCTTTAGGGCACAAGTACGGAGGATGTATAAGGCTGTGTAGGGGGACAAAGTATCATGTGGTTGGTTTCTCATCATGTGGTCACTTAAGTGCACCTATTTGGGGGGAGGGGAGGAGTTTGCCTAACAGATTGTAATGTTTCTGCATACAAGATTCTGGGAAAGATCATTTTAGATCATTCTCATCTTTAGGCTTCCCTAAGACTGATATGTTCAGGTTCTAAAACAGGACTTTTTTCCAACTGGTACACTATGCAATTCTACTTTTCTTAAGATTGAGAGAAACCAGTAAATGCCTTGGGGGATTAAATAGTGTCATGAGAAATAGGTATCTGGGAATGGATGCAAAGAGGAGACTGTATGAGTGGGTAACTGTGCCACCATCTTTCTATGGGGGAGAAACCTGGAATTTAAGAAGTGAAATGTCTGAGAAGTATGGTAAGGGTCACTAGGTTGGATAGAGTGAAAAACAAGGAGATGAGGAGAGCAGGAATAGAAAAGATGACAGATAGGGGTGATGAAAGAGTATTGGGATGGTTTGTTCACATGGAAAGAATGCGTGAAGAAAGATTAATTAGAGGTGTGGAAGACAGAGGTAGATGAGTGAATTTGAGGGGTTGACCAATGATGAGATGGATGGATAGGGTGAAGGGGGCATTGAGCAAGTGAGAAAGCAGGAGATAGGGATGAATGGAGAGTGACTGTGTATAGATGATACTGTTACACATGGGAGGGGCAGGGAATGCTTATGTGTAAATGATACTTTGATGCAGCCTGAAGAGATTTCTCCTCGCTTCCTCTTTGTCTGCATGAGGGGATGGAGATGAGGTCACTGATTAAGTGAAGCAGCCGGGATACAATGATGAGATGAGGTGGAGGAAAGGGTGGTGGAGGGTAGTGGAAGGAGTGAAAGTATGTGTGCGCCTTTGACTTGGCTACCTCCCTTATAAGGGGCTAAAAAGCTCTTGGTATATAGATAGGTACACTATGCAGTCTGAGGACACAAGGTGATCTTGGTCACAGATTCCATATTTGGCTGGGTTCCAACACAGGGAACCATGTGTATGCTGCGTACTGGCAGCATACAGCCAACATAACATAGACAAGATTTTAATGTACTCAAATCCTAGTAATGTATTGGACTTTTCAGTTTGTGTGAAAGCAATTAGTGGGCAAGATGCTGGGATGACCCATCATCCAGGAGGAATCAAGATAAAAGAGAGGGAGGAGGGTGGATGGGAGTGGAATGTGGGGATGGAATGGGTGGGAATGGATTCTATACCTTTGTTTTCTGGCTACCTCCCTTGTAGGGGGGTAAAAAAGTCTTTGGTATATGTTTGTGAAAGCAATCCTACATTTTAGCCCAATGTACCAACATTATTTCCAATAAGATGCATGGAGCCACAACCTTCACCTACATAAAACAAATCTCATGTATATGTAGGTTGGAAAACATATCCATTGCGCACACATGGGCGAGTTATGACATTTCTGTCTCCCTTTACTTAAATACAGCAGAAAATGGGGGTAAGTGCTGGGGGATGAAAATGTGTGCATAATTTTATATATATATTGTAATTACATTTTATATTACATATACATAATACATATACAGATATACACTTATATACAGTAGGCTCACAACTTTCAAGATATTTAATTTTGAGATTCACCGTTTTTTCAGAACAATAAAAATTTCCCAATCTATCAATTTTACAATTTTCTTCTTCAATTATGCAAGTCAACTGGGACAAGTGCAGCAACTCACTGTTCAAAACCTCTACCACAGCTGCCGTATTTTGAGGTGTCATGACTGTGACACTAGGGGCACCCTTTTGCCAAATTTATTCCGATTTCACTCAGCAATTCACATTTACATTCTAGTAAAATCTGTAACTTAGTATACAAGAATGTAATATTCTGTTATAACTGTGCATTGGTTGTCATTCTCTGTGAAACCAATGATGATATCAATTGCACTAAATCAAACCAAGGCTAACAAATTTATCACCCACCTAGTGGTTATCGTTAAGCCACCAATGAGTTGGCTGCCAGGTCAAAAGAACTTCAATACATCAATGACAATGCATTATCATGATTTAAACTATGTAATTCTATATGTACTTATGTCTATCCTATTACTAGTTCATGGCTCCTACAGTAACAAAATTCTTGCTCAATGATTGGCTTAAGTGGGGAGCAGCAATAACATTTCTATGACATCAACATCACATCGATGCAAGAAGGTGATTGGTCAAGAAAAATACTGCATAAACAAAGTCCACAATTTTATGTGCAATCATGTTGCCATAAAGAAATTCTCAATATTTCTGGCTTTAACTTCAATTAATTACTACTGTAAACTGCAGCGTACAAGTTGAATTTCTAGACCCAAAAAATATCTATAAAACTAGGGGCTGACTTTTACAGCATTATATATATAAATATATATATATATAATTCTTCACCAAAGCGTGGTCTGTCTGTGGAAAGCACTCTCAACAATCACTGTACACCATTCACCATAACTTCAGCAGGCTGCCTCATAGGTTTCCAAATAAAACTCATGTTTCATGAATATATTTAAACATACTAACATCAATATAAAAATAATAAAATAGTAATACAAATTCAATAATTTTAGCCTGCTAGTAACCTACTGTATATCTGGGGGTTGACCATTCCCACAGGTATAGACGTAACCCCAGAATATTGAGCCTAAAACCTTGAAGTCAACCGACAAGCCAGGTTGATTTATATGCTGCAATTTACGGTATTTAAAAAGTTTAATCTAAGTGCCATATAGTGTTGTGAAAAAATAAGACTGAGAATTCATGAAGAAAATCCACATGCAGATGATGCAACAATAACTATTTTTAGGCACATAACTTTTCAATGTGTTAAATGTTGAGGAACACAGGGAGGCTTTGACTGTGTCATTGGGAGATAAGAGAATGTGTTGGAAAAGGATAATGATAATGCTATTACAAAAGATGAGGTACAATACCACTGAAAGAAATGAAAGCTTAAGAAGCACCTGGATTGGATGGATGTCATGTGGAATGTTAGACAATGGGTGGAGTAGTAAGGGTGGAGTGGCTGGTATGTTCAATATGTGTCTATAGCAAGGAATGTCTAGTGGATTGGAGAAGTGCATGTAAAGTTCTACTATACAAGAAAAAGGGAGATAAGTATGACACGTAGTTTTAGCATAATCAGTCTGTTAGTCTGTGAAATGGGTTTGTGAGGTTTATGGATGTGTTGAATGAGATTATGATGGAAACAGAGAATAATTGGAGAAATCCAATGTGGGTTTAGGAGAGGTAGAGGGTATGCAGATAAAGTGTTTGTGGTATGACAGATATACGAGAGTAATAAGAAAAAAATGAATGTGACAAATTAGGAGAAACTGAGAGAGTAACTAGGGCAAGCCAGTGTAAGTTTAGGAAAGGTAGAGTGTATGAAGGTGACGTGCTTGTTGTATGACAGGTGTGTTAGAAGTATTTTCAGCAAAAATTAAACATGTTTTTTGGGCTTTTGTGTTCTTGAAGATGTATGAATGGGTTGTTAAGAGAAGTTACTAGTGAATGGACAAATGTAAGTGATAAGATGTACAAGGAATGATGGTGGTGGCAGGATGAATGTGGAAATGGGGAGTCATATGTATTTGTGATCATATATGAAGATGAATTGAGAAGTGAATGTGGAAGTGAATTATAAAGTAAAAGAAGTAAATATCTAACTGGAATGAAAAGTTTTGTGAAAAATAGGTATTTGGGGATGAATGCAATGCAAAGGTTGTATAGAGTGACTGTACCCACAGTCCTGTATGGAGCAAAAATTTGGAATATCAAGAAGGCAGAGTGCAATCTGAACGTTTTTGAGATGAAATGTTTGAAAAATACATGTTACAAGAAAGGGCAGAGTGAAAAATATAGAGATGAGCCAGATAACAGGCGAGAGAAATTGTCAAACAGGGCATGTCAAAGAGCTGGTTTGGGCATGTAGCAAGAATGAACAAGGAAAAGCTAAAAAATAAAATGTGGACAGCAGAAATAGTGCAAGCTTGATGCTACAGAGAGGTAAGATACGTATGATGAAAATGGCTTTGAATACAAGTGGAATGTCTATACAGCAGGGAAGAAAGAGGGCAAAATATACGAGAGAGTGGAGGTAGATCATGAATGGGTGAAAAGATGAAGATGCTTAAGGGGTGTTCTTCTTGTCTGCTGCATTCCTTATGACCCAAATAATGTGACAGAACAGGGACAACCCTTCATTCCAGAAGTGCCACAAAGATGGGAGGGGGTGACTAAAATGATTTTAACTATGTATAATGTGGGTATATGTTTTCACACATCCACCCTCTTATGAGGGGGAAAGGGCCTTTGGTATATATTGGCACATAACTTAATTACATTTGTTTTTAAGTGTGGGGGGGGGGAGGCCTGAAATTGATTAGGGTGTTTAGCATTAACCACTCACCATTTTCGTGATTTTCTATTTCATGGTGTATTTCCAATACCAATTTGTCACGAAAGTGGTGAGCCTACTGTATATACAAAGACATTTTCATCTACAATAAAATTTCTCCACTAGGGAACATCATAACAACAAGTTTTTGGAGAGGAGAATAAGAATGAGAAGAAAAGAAAAACAGAGAGGCTTTTAATGGGAAAAGTATTATGCAGTCAATACTATTGCAACATTCATGACATTCTATGACACAGTCACATATTTCATTATGAAAAAAAAAGAGTAATTATTAAGAAAATATGGAGATTTACTTTTCACTTGAAAGCATTCTTCCTTCCACTTTTCTTCTCAAAATTTTGCTTCACCACCTCCCCCCCTCCACTTCCTTCTGGTTTTCATGTCCAGTTGAACCTGGCTGTGGTAGCTGGGTTGGCAAACCCCTCCATTGGGGAATCCAATGCAGATGAAAATAAACTAAAAATATACATATGTGTATTTGAGTGTGTATGCATGTGTCATTACCTAGTTATAATTAGCAAGTAGTCTTACCAGATTGAACAATTCTTTATTTTTTCTTTTTTGTAACTAGTTCAAACCCTACCAATAGTCCACTTTGAACTCTCTGAAATCTGTAGATTTACATATGATTGTGGCCCACGGTGGATGTCTCTGCCTGCACACTAGGTGGGTGTTTGTATGTATACACATGTTCATTTGGTTTTTGCGTCTTTGTATATGTTTCTGCAGTTAAACTTATCACCCTTTACTTTTATCTTTTTACTTCAAACCTTAGTAATTCCCCTATATGCAGATATGCACAAGTATAATGTATGTGTATACACATAAAACACACACATATGTACTCAGATGTATTCACCTTATTGTAACACACAGGACAGGAGCATTGCTCATTACTGTCTTGTTCTCCATTGATCAAATTTGGTATTTCTAAGGATGCTATTTCTGTCTTATTACTAGTTTAATGATTGGCTAAAATGTGGAGTAACAGTGACATCTATGACATAACATTGCTTACAGTTTTAGATTGTATTTTTTTTCTAGGCTATTCCATGAATTGACACATCTGTATGGAAAACTAAGTTTCTTGATATCCATTCATTTTTTTTTCTTTTTTTCCCCCATGATCTCATGACATCATCTGCTTCAAACCAAGATATTTTCTCCATTAATTATATCCACTCCCTTTTCCAAGTCCTGGGGCACTTCCCTCCTCTAAAACTGCAATTCTTGACCAGGAATAAATTTATCCCTGGGGAAGAAAAATTACATCATAATTCCTTTAATTCACTTACTGTTTGCAGTAGAAGCTGGATAAAAACTTGTACAAAAAGTACAAGGTTGGATAGAGTGAGAAACAAACGAGGTGAGGAGAGCTGAGGTGGAAAAGGAGATGGCAGACAGGGCTGATGAAAGAGTATTAGGATGGTTTGGACACATGGAAAGAACAAGTGAAGAAAGATTAGTAAAAGAGCTGTGGAAGGCAGTGAATCTGAGGATGATATGGATGGATGGGGTGAAAGGGGTATTGAGCAAAAGGGGAATGTCTGTTGAACAAGGAAGTAAGCAGGAGATAGGGGTGAGTAGAGAACAGCTGTGTATGGATGATACTGTGATGCAAGGAAGGGAGTGGTAGGGAGTGGTTGTGCATAAATGATACTTTGATGCAGCCGAAAAGGATTTCTCCCCATCTTCTCTTTTTCTGCATGAAGAAACGGAGAAGCAGGATCACTGATTAAGTGAAATGGCCTTACTGTGGATGTGCTGTGTCTTGCTGCATTGTTTCTGACCTGGGGTAGTGGGCAGGAGACAGGGATGGCTCATCATCCATGAGAAGCAAAGATGAGGGAAGAGAGGGTGGTGGATGGGAATGGAATGGGTGGGAGTGGGTACTGGTCTTTAGACTTGTCTACCTCCCTTGTACATATACCAAAGACTCTTTTCCCCCTTGTAAGGGGGAAAAAGCCCTTGGTATAAAGAGAGATAGAATAGAATTTACTGTTTGCACTATGAATGGACTATATAATTCCTTTAGCAAAGTATTTATACTTTGTGCAAAACCTAAATAATGTGTATTCTTATTCTTCTGTGCCTTTACGGAGTAAATAGCCAATAGGGGTAAATTATGGAGAGGGTGAGAATCCCTGCTCTAAAGAATATACAAACAGAGGACCAATGACAAGTACCTGCATCCAAGGCCCCTACATCCCATCCATTCATCTCATTTTTGGTCTTCCTTTTGAGCTCATTACCTCCACTTATGCTTTCTATACTCTCTTTGCTAATCTTTCCTCATTAATTTTTTCACCATACCCAAAGCACCTTAGCACTCTCTTCTTATCCAACATTTCCCTTTGCCCAAAGGAAAAGTGAAATAAATTTCTTCACCATAAAATAACATGTTGACTCTCGGCTTAGCAATCAGGAATCAAATTCAGGACTCTAGATTGAAAGTCATCTTCTCCTTCCATTCCGATTTGGGAATCTATAGGATGAACAATCTGATACTTGGGTAGAACTGAATTTTGGGTGAATAGTTAGAGAGATGGATAAGTCAAAAGACCCAATTTGATTCTCTGTTGTAGAGCCAAATGTAACTATTGTATCACAGTCTGGTAATCATTTTTCTGTATGTACATACATACACACATATATACCACTAGTATGTCTTTCCTGTATACTACAATTAGGAAAATACACACATACCAATAGCCTTTTCATGGCCAAGTTAAAACAAACACCAACTTCATATATATCAAAACACATTTAGTGCCCCTCTCATATCAGCACCTCATGGATGAAAGGTCATTGTTGCCCTCTCCCACTCTGTTTGGGTCAAAGGCAATGCAGCAAGACAGTGCCTCCACAGCAGGGGCCAACAGCCATGGATAAAGTCATGAAATAGCCTGAAAGAGGAGATAATCCAACCTAAATGCATAAACAAATTCAACTTTGATCAATGGAGAAAATAAGATGGGACACAAGTGTAGTTCCTTTCCTGCCTTACATTTAGGTAAATGTAAACACACACACACACACACACACATACATGTGCACACACACACACACACACCTAATGAACACTTATTTATACATGTACAGAATCACTTAAAAAAATTCCCTAAGGCTATATATGAATGAGTTTTATTCTATCACAATGCTGGAAATAAATTTCTTTTTACATGGAATAGAACTACAGCCTGCAACCAGTACTAACAACTTTATCAACGACTGCATAAAACCAAATATCTTCAATATCTAATCATACAAGAAATGTGAAGTTTGAGACAGTGTGACACAGAGAAGCCTAAGGTGAGCCACATTCACGAGCCAATTAGAATTGGTGCATTCCCCTGGGACTTCTCTCCTTCGTAGGCATGGTGCGTCTGGTGTGCTGAAATCAAAAGAAATCAAAGATTAATACTACCTTTTACAAATGAATATTCTATATCATAAACCAAAATACATCAGGCCTGAAAATATTTCCATGATGAATACATATGAGTGGGGCCAGATAAGTATACTGAAGATGATACATAAGAAACAATAAGCTAAAGTTAATGCACCACAGATCTAATAATGAAGTGTAGAAACATCACTAACTATGCAACTCAACAAATGGAATTAAATGCCCATACTGCCCATGTCAAAGTATATTTACACCCTACACCCATCCAAAAACCCATTGTCCCACCCATCTTAGACCTTACTGAATGAAAGATCATCCCTGTTCTATGGCACACTGATTGGGTCAGACAGAGGCAAGGACCTAAGATGGGAGGCACAATAGGTTTTTGGATGGGTATAGGGTAAATGTACTCTTTGACTTGACAAATCTACTTCATAATTAATCCCTTCAAAGAATGACAGACTTGGCAAACTTTGCAACAGTACTTTTAAGTAAAATTGGAAACTGAACTCTTGCTCTGCCTGTCTGAAATTCATGACAGAAACTAATCCACCGATTTGGATAAAAAATTCTAACCCAGTTTGCTGTCATATTTACTGGGCCCATCATCCTTATACACCAACTTTGACAATATTTCCTCTTACATAAAAATAGTAACTGCAACAATTAATCTACTATAAGCTGGTGTCATAGAAACAGCCATACACTAATACAAAACATACAACAGTCAAAAAATTTCTCCCCTCCCTATATGAGGATTCTAGAAATGTTGCCAGCCAGTGTATGGTTGTGGTCTTCCAGTAAGTGAATTTGAGGCAACTATTATTAAAACCATTCTATGGCTGACTTCATGACAGACCTAAAAGTCTTCTACTGGTATACTTTTCCTTTGTAAACTTATCTAAACAGATCTCTAATACTATAAATTCATGCGAGAACCTAAACGCCTTCTATTGGCATACATTTCCTTGGTACACTTATCTAAATGGATCTCCTTTGTGATTTCTAGATTTGTCTCCCACAGGCTCTTCCCCCATTATAAACTAGAAAATATTTTGCACAACTTCATCCTCAATTTGCTATTAAACTTAATTATGTGAGGATTTGAAGCATAATTACACACAAAAACAGTCTGTCAACTTATTAGCTTTGTATATACTAAGAGTTTTTTTTCCCACTTAAAAGGGAAGTAGCAAAGTCAAAGGTACATACCTACTCCCACCCATTCCACTCCTCTCCACCACCCTTTCCTTCCTATCATCTTATCTCCTCATAGATGATTAGTCATCCCTATCCTGCCAACTGCCCTGGGTCAAAAGCAATACTGCAAGACACAGTACATCCACAGCAAGGTCACTTAATCGGTGACCACCCCTCTCCATCCCCTCGTGCAGAAAAAGAGAAGACGGAGAAATCCTTTTGGGCTACATCAAAATATTATTCACACACAAGCATCCTCTACCCCCTCCATCCCCCACCCCTCCCTTCCTTGCATAACAGTATCATCTTTACAAAGCCATTTTCCTTATCCCTATCTCCTGCCTTCTCCTTTCCTTGCTCAATAAACACCCTTTTGCTCAATGCCTCCTTCACCCTATCCATCCATCCTATCCTTGGTCATCCTCTCAAAGTCACTCCCTTTACCTCTGCCTTCCACATCTCTTTTACTAATCTTTCTCCACTAATTCTTTCCACGTGTCCAATCCATCCCAATACTTACGTTTGTAGAATTCAGCGACAAAGAGAACATCTGGAACCAGATTATGAACTTTCTTCATGATTGTTGCTTTATGTGCAAGACTGCAATCTGAATTCCAAATCTGCAGTAGGTCATCTCTCTCCCTAACAGACACAGAGATGCCACAAACCTCATCCCCTGGAGCCAAAAAACCATCAAACTGCTCTCCAATTGCAGCTAGTAGAAGCTCCTTCCACACACGAGGCTGAAAGATAATAGAATTTCACAAAACTCAAAAACTGATGACCTACAAAAAAATATTAAAAATTTGATACAGCACATGCAGCAAAGGAAGTATGATTGTTATGGCTTCATCAAAAGAAATACTTTTGTGATGTAATCTTACTGTATCTCTTTTTGTCACTTTAATTCGCCATGTTCCTCCATCACAATTTGCTTCATCTTCCCACATTGGGCGTCTATTCCCTCTCATAAGGTGGTATGAATAGCGTAATGAGAGTTCTGCTACATCTGGGATGTGATTGTAAACTGACCAAAAGCTTTGTACAGTTGACACACTGTAGATGTGCCTCAAATTAGCTTCATACTCTGCTGCCGTTGACCCCCTTGTGGCTCTGTACAAGAAAGTAAGTTTCTATCACAGGCTCTTCCCAAATAATGTCACATATCATTTGTTATAAATGTGCTGAAAATAAAAATAAGTAACAACTTAATCACACATACACACATATGCAAAAGGCCCCTTCTCCCACTTAAAAAGGTCTATTTATATACCAAGGTCTCCAATTATAAGGGAGGTAGCTGGCCAAGGCATGCACACACTTCCACCCATCCCACTTCCATCCCTCCTCCAAAAATCTTAACAACTCATGGATAAAGGGTCATCCCTGTCTCCAGTTCCCTGCCTGGATTAAAAGCAATGCAGCAAGACAACACATTCCCAGCAGGGCCAAATTGCTTCATTCACATGGTAACCCTCCCTCCTCAACCCCTCATACAAAAATAGAGAAGGCAAGCGAGAAATCCCTTTAGGCTGTGTCAATTCATAGTCCATTCACAACCATTTTCCACTCACACATATCTTTCACCTTCTCCTTTTAACCCAAGGCCCCTTTCACCCCATCTATCCATCTCAAACTTGGTCTTCCTCTCCCAATCACTCCATCCACCTCTGCTTTCCACACTTTTTACTACTCCTCACTCATTCTTTCCATGTGCCCAAACCATTCCAGCATTCTTTTTCCTACTACATCTGCCAGCTCCCTTTCCACTCATGCTCTCTTCCTCACTTCTCAATCCATCCATTGTCATAACCACCAACACATTTAAATTTCTTGTTTCTGCATTCTTTAAATTCCAATTCTCTGCCCCATACAGTGTTGTAAGCACAATCATTCTAGTTTACCTCCACCTCACACTTCTCCATTCCCTTCTACATGTGACCCTAAACACTTAATACCCACTTCCTGACCTCCCTCCTTAAGAATTACCTCCAACTAACTGCCACTCTCATCCCCTGTATACCTTGCTTTTACCAATATTCACTACTGGCTCACCTCCCACTTTCCTCCACTCTCTCTAATCATCTTTAATACTTTGACCATCACTGTCAGATTTACCTCCAGTACCAGCTCATTCATGTACACATTGAACAGCCATGGTGATGACACAACCTTGGCACAGCCCCACTTTCAAAATAAACTACTCATTCTGATTCTCACCATTTACAACCTTAACACAAGCTCTATTACTAATGTAAAAGCTTTGAGTAGTAGAATTTGTTAGGGTTGGGAATGGGGAGAGTGAAGTGAAGGTGGGGCTGTGCTAAGGTTGTGTTATGAATAAAAACAGGATGCACCAAAACCATCCTAAAAGAACATCTATACACTGAAATAAAAGCCCTCCCCATACAACAACATGCAATTCAAGACTGGCTACCAAATTCCCCTGACATCAACTCTACAAAGAAATCCCACCCACAAGTAAAAACCACACTAGTACAACTGCATTTAAGCCACATTCCAACTATAAAACACACAGAACAGGCCTAACTATAAATGTAAAGTGGCCTGATGCAATCAAAACACAAAAGACATGAACGTCTTATCTTAAATTGCCCTCCACTAGCCTTACACCACATAATATCTCTCCCTCGAGTGACTTGTGGGCCAATCCAGAGGTTGTTGCCCCAGGTCCCCTGCAAGAGAGACCTAGGGCAATGGATTGATTGAGAGAATATAGGTTCTCACACCTATATAAAATTGCAAGGTAACAGCAAGAAAATTATAGACATGACTATCAACTGTTATCTAGGAATTAATTAAAGCAGTTGTTAACACTAAATTGATAAGTAAATGATCTCTCTTTAAAACAGTTGAATGTAGCCTGGCAGATCATACAGACAAGAACACCTGGTGCTACATATTAGTTAATTAACGTTTTATATGCCTCTTTGACAACTTGACAACTAAATAAGCCTTGTCTGGTCTCCAGGTGAAGTTGTAGTTTCATGGAACATAGATCATATCTTGAGCAATTTACTCTACTCTAGTTTAGGGTAAACCAAGCCTAACCAAACCCATCAAGTCACAGTTTAAACAACCTATGTAATATAATCCTAACCCTATTCACCAAACTCAACTCTAACCTTATAACCATTGCCTAACTTACAACGGTACTGATTTGTTTTCAATTGTTCTTTCAGTAAACCACAAAATACCTTCCAGAAACGGAATTCACAAGACAAAGGAAACCCATTTATTCTAACACTAGCAGCAACAAATAGGGCATTTATCTTAAGTGTTCTTATTATCTACATACAATGCCACTAATTTAACATTCTACATAAAATGGTAATTTAAATTCAAATGTTCTTGAAAAACTATGAATCTTGGTACTAGTATTTTTGAATTTCACTTTTCAGGAAAAAATACCATTCATTAAAAATAAGAAATGAAATAGTATTGGTTCTTATTTCGATCCATACAAAACTTGCACCAAAATATGAATATCCACCATGAAATTTGAATATTACCCCATAATAGGATAAGGATAAGGGCTGACTCATTGTGGTCCCGTTGGTTTAACTTACTTGTCAATCCAGAAAGTCCATGGCGTATTAAGTGGCACACCAGTATTTTCATCTCTTTGCAATACGTCGTAAGCATCTGGATGCAAGGCTGGAGAGGATGCCACTTCTGTTGTGGCACCATTAACTTTCGCAGCGGGGATAGGTACGGACATTTCACTATTATCACCTATTCGCCTTCCCTCCTCAACAACAACAAACGTCAACATCTGATTGCGAACAAATTGCTAAACTTTCATTACTGGTCTTTTTGGTGTAGGGATATAGTATGCAGAATTATTTGATCAAAAATGTATTTTATAAGAAAGAAATAAACACTAACATCCGCTTTCTTTGTTAAATTAGTAAATCATATTTTTTAGTTTAAAGTCGTACATTTGTATTTTGCCAAAGAAGTATTCAAGGGAACTGGTCTCTTTATTCTTAAATTGTTCAATTAAAGTAAATCTAGAAAACAAATGCGTATGAACAAGCACGAATCGTAACCATATACATATATATGTATGGATTATAATTATTGGACGTTATTTTCAACTGGAAGTTTCTTTGTCCAGAATTTTGCCTAAGAAGTTACATTTTGCCTTATGATAATAACGATTTAGTTTTGTCATGAAAATGTCTGTATTTATCTTTCATTGCAAACGATTGATTTTGAACTCTGCAAATTTTGCGCCACTAGGCTCTTTCACATTACGACAGGTCGCTAGCGTCAATGTTGTTGTTTGTTGCCAACTGTTTTCGTAATAATGATAGGAGTTCAATGAGTCTTACAGAAGCCTATGTAATTTTTTTCTTATAACCATAATATTTATACATATTAAATATATTGTGGCTTTCTTTAGTTAACCTAGTAATTACTACGTTGTCATCTTTTGCAGTATTCCGATAAACTCTAAATTTGCGATCCCCACTCCCCAGGCCCAGGGCTCGGATCTCAAACGCTGTACGTGCGTCGTCCTTCATGACAACTGTGCGTGTTGTATAATTTCAATTTACATAAATAGATTTTGTTTTTTATTAAGTTCGTTAATAAACAACCTGTCATAAGATGCAGAGAAAGTAGACAATGCTAAGACATAGGACGTGTGGCAGAAAAGGTATTAATTGAATTTGTGGTGGTAAGAGGGCGTTCTTCATTTAGACCTGTTTTTCATCCTTATTTTCCAGTGTGAGGGTTGGCGCATGTGTGCAAACGATTACGTTGTACGAATATAAGACCTACCTTAGGAGCCCTTGCAAACTCATATTACAAAGGAATGCGTGAAACACAGGACAACTGTCCTTTATCATTGTATTTAGAAAACAACATCCTGGGAATGAGAATAGCGAAGGTGACCTTTGATCTAAATATGATTGCCAAGTTATGTAGCTATAACTGTTGGATTAGACACAAGTGGATTGCAGTTTTTATGTAGGTTTAGCTGATGTGCTAGCACTCCAAGAGGATGCTGAATTAAATCTAAAGGGTGCTGAAAAAATCTATTATTTGTATCTGTTGTTCCCGTGACCAGATGATAGGGTGCTGCCTAAACCCGACTACAGAAAGTGCTGAGGTCAGGTGGGGGTGGGGGCATGTGATAAACTGGTTTACGCCGGTTTTACCTGGATTTAGCGCCAATGCACCTAATATGGCGGGGAGGGAAGAAGAGCGAATTATATATAGGGTCTATAGTTCAACGCAAGACTCCTTGTCCCCACTCTTTGTTAATTTTTGTTTTCACATGCGTAATGTGCAATAATTCGTTAGTGTAATATGTAAACATAACAAGGAACGCAAATTAGAAATATTTCTTGTTAATTACTGAACTCGATGTAATACTTCCGAATGTATTGATACAGCTAGCCTATCACTTACAGGCACCCAAAAACTTTCAGAGAACTGAGGCCTTCCCTGTCAATCACGAGTCCAGCACGTGATCCAAAACAATGCTGAGTCTGCAGTCGAGTGTATTGCATCTCGTCACTGACAAATAACCAGTATTTCTATCAAATATATTGCGCTATAGTAGAGAACTATGTTGGGTTCATGGAGTTTGAAGGGATCTGAGACAGGTATATACATATTGCAAAGGATTACAAAGGCGGAGCATGCCGACAGGAGACCTTTTGGCCTTTTGGCCTTTTGGTCGGATGCGAAAAAAAATCATAATAATAATAAAATGATAAATAAAAACTATATTAATGTAAATAACAAATGAAATAGATAAATGCATAGGTATAGTTGAATAATAAACAAACAGGTAAATAGTAAATGATAATAAAGTAACATATAACTAATAATAAATGAAAATCAGACAGACAAATGATAACTAAACAATAACAAATAATATAAAATAAATTATAATCATTACAGCATCTTACTTAGGTGTTTATCTAAATGATTCTTAAAGCTTCGAACTGAACTACATTGCACTACCTGTGCAGGAAGTTTATTCCATTCATTAACTACACGGTTGGCAAAGTTGTTTCTACCTACTTCCAAATTGAATCTATTTCCGGACAGTTTGAGACCGTTGTTTCTTGTCTGATTCTCATTCAGTGTGAAAATTTTGTCACTTTTGATGTGTCAATTCCCTTTAGAATTTTAAAGACCTGTATCAAGTCACCTCTGAGTCTACGCTTTTTTAGGGAAAACAGATTCATATGTTTTAGTCGATTTTCGTATGATTTATTTTTTATATTTGGAATCAGTTTTGTGGCTCGCCGTTGTACTTTTTCCAGTCTGTCAATGTCTTTAATGAGATTCGGTGACCATACGGAAACAGCATATTCCAAATGTGGACGAACTAACGATTTATATAGCTTGTTAATGAGTGATGGACTTTTGAAATCAAAAGATCGCGCAATCAGTCCTAGAATCTTATTTGCTTTCTCAGAGGCTGAAATACACTGCTTGGATGATTTGTTTATTTGTATATTTATTTATTTATTTATGTATCTGTTTACTCTTATTATTTTTGTCTATTCAAGAAGATGACCCCACTATTAGCTAGATGCTAGATGGGAAAATATATTACGTACTACACAAGAAAAACATCACATTGACGTTGTGAGAACTGTGGCGAGTCGATTTTTTTGACGTGACTGAACCTAATTGTAATATACAAGAAAATATCTATGTTTGTGAGATCTTCTTATTCTCCAACCATCATGTCTACAGCAGCTTTGAAAGCAATATTGGCTTCCAAGATCTCAGGAATTACTGATATTTTATGGGAAGCTGTTTTTTTTTTTTCTATCTTTTGGACATTTTCTTTCATAAGTTCACAGACAAGATCTCTGTCAATTTTAGTTTCTTATGTCCTGAACATTACTATGAAGTCACTACCGTGCTCTTCTCTCTACCAGTGATGATCAACCCAATGCTTTCAGTCCACAGGCATGATTTCTTCCTCTACTGTATCACGTGACCACAGTTTGAAAAGAAGACCCGCTTCTTAGAAATAAAAAAATGTGCAGAAAATATGAGTACTGGTGTTGATTCCCCTTCAATGAGATATCATACAATGAAATAATTGTTTGAGGGTGAGAAAGTGGGAGGCTATGTGGACGAGTCGAGTAAGTTGGCCAGTAAAATGAAATGTGTAAGGTAGTAATGGGAACCAAGAGAGCTGTGAAGAAACATCGCGAGTTCTACCTTCAAGAACACGAAACTTGTTACATATATGAGCTCTGAGCTCTCTTACGGGAGGGAAATAGCTAGCGATCACGAGTCCAACACGTGACCACACTAGCCTATGCGGAAGTTTCTGCCGCTCAGATGCAGGACTTAGCCTAGAGAGGAGCTTTCCAATGAGGAAATTGATAATAATAATAATAATAATAATAATAGTAATAATAATAATAATAATAATAATAATAATAATAATAATAATAATAATAATAATAATAATAATAATAATAATAATGAAAAATAAAAATAAACTCTCACACCGCAAGTGTCGAAACCAATGGAGTGCCGATTATGATGAGCATCGCAAGGACAGGTGAGGAAGAGAATGTTCAACAGTGCTGCCTCGAGGTGACGGTTACGCTGAGGGGAGGCAATGAGAGTAGTTACCACCTCATGACTCTTGAATTACCCAGAATCAAAAGTTATGGATAAGCCTTTAGCGGAAAACCCAATTCTACTTTGCAAATAAATAAATAAATAATACCAAACGGTACACCTATCCCTAGCTCACATCGTGTCTCTATGTAACATGCTTCATACACGACGCGAGAAAGTATAGACTATCCACCCCCTACGTTGCTACTTCAATTTCCAGCGTTTTGGGCATACCAAGCAATGGTGTCAATGCTCAACAAGAGTACATGTGCATTGTTCGGCCTCACGCATGTTTTCTCTTTGTCCAAACCCAGTGAAATGCTCAAATTGCAGTCCAAACTACATATCCTCTCCACACAGCACATTTTACCACTTTGACCACGAAGTCGTCTGCTTCCGAGAGTCCCACAATCTGCGTTAGATCCACATTGGCTGACCCAAGAATCACATGTGCAGAAGCACTACCACCCACTACCTCAGTTTGAGCCCCTCCCAGCACTCTCACCATAATAGCTTCACCAAGTGAGACGACGAATGCAACACAATTATCCACTGCCAAACTTCCAACTGAGCCACTGTTCTCCCCACCCCAGCATACAACCAACCCCAACTCTCACTACCCCACCTCTCCCTCACACTATGAATCCATCCCCTCCTTTCCTCCATCCTCCCCACCACCCACATTCCTCCCCTCACCGTTCAAAGAAAA
>NC_134817.1:26529696-26534696 GCF_046742065.1 Oratosquilla oratoria | reverse complement strand
AAATATTGTAATCGAAGTCATTTTCTACTCAAACGGATTATCAGCTGTCGGCGCTGGTGAAGCCCGTGGAACCCCAGAGTGATTCACTTCAGGAGGCACGTAATTGTGGCAAAAGTCGCTACCCTTGCTTGTGAATGACCACCCGGGGCCACCTTGATCGTCGCAGAAAAGAGAGATGGCAAAACTTATTCAATTGTTGTGGCAAATATGCTTGATTAGAGCAAAATTAAATTCTTCTTATTCATTTTCTAAATCCTGTGGTTAGGATAAGTTTTCCCATTTATTTGTTGTGGATTTTTGATTATCACTGTACCAATGGCAATACTGATTAAACGAGTACTTATCGTCTCAAGTGGCGAAATAGTTGTTTAGATTTATCGCGAATTCTTCTATCGTCCATGTTATAGGCAGATCCAGAATTTTAACAAAGGGAGGGGGGGGGACTAATTTGTTAAAGTATACTCATATACCGGGGAAGGCAAACCAAAGCCAGCCTTAATGAATAAAGAAATAATTAATTAATCAAATAAATAAATAAATAAGCAACGGCTTGCCGCAACTGACAGGGCATTGCCCTACCAGGGGTTTCTCACTTCCCACTGCTTGGGAGTGAGATAGTGAGTTTTGGGTGAGTTGAAACTAAATTATTTTGATGACTCCTCTCAGGTTTTGCGTGCGTCGGTTTTTGTGCAGAGATGTGAAAATGTTTTCAATATTATTTTCTGATAACTCAGATCGGCTCGGCTATAAATATATAAAGAGATACTTATAGTATTACATGATTGGAAGCATTTTTGTTTAAAGATAACATTATATCACTAAAACAACTTTAGAAATAAGCAGATTTCAAGCTTTTTATTTGCATTTTAATTTTGAAGATAATTACACTGGATATATTGGGAATCGAAAGCACAAACATGCAGAATGCGAGTCGAATTTAGTATCCTCTTCACTTCGGTTGACGACTTCTGGCTGCCTCCAGGCGATCATATTCGGACGGACACAGCAAAACCAATCCATTGGTTTTATTCTTTCTGTGCAGCAAGGTCTTGAATTGATTTTTCGGTGTAAACTTACGTTTTGCGATGATTATCCTCCTCCTACCACAGCCAATGGTGGGTGACGCGCATCCTACTAACTGGAATCATATTTGGGTAAGGGCGTTGGTAGGTTCGGTTAAAATGATCAGCCACGTACTTTGCAATTCAAAGCAAAACAGCCCTATTCAAAAACAAAGAATTATTGCTCTTAGACAATCGTTTGATGATCATCATTGGGCCATGAACGATCATCGTTGAGCGATAATCGCATCGAGCAAAACGTACCTTAACCCATTAAACTCCGATGACAAGAATCTTGTCATTTGGTCAAATAAAACAAAAAATCATAAAACACCAAAATGTTTGATCAAACACCAGAAAAATATGACGTCAGTCCTTGCTTTGTGCGAGGACTGACGTCATATTTTTCTGGTGTTTGATCAAACATTTTGGTGTTTTATGATTTTTTGTTTTTTTGACCAAATGACAAGATTTTTGTCATCGGAATATAATGGGTTAAAAGGGTGGGGAGTGCACCTCCCAAGCCTCATCCTGGATCCGCCCCTGTTTGTGGATGTTTTAGGACACATTTCTTCTTTAAGAATGAGTTTGTGTCTTCAAATATTATATCATCACCATCTTCTTCTCCATATAAGGATGGAATCTTTATTAAATATACAACTTTTCAATTGCTCAAGCTTTTCTAAGTACACATAATACAACCTAAATTTAAGTTATTTATATATCTTGGAATGGATGAGGAAGTTCCATCACCACATGGTGTCTACTCTTACCATTATGTCGCCAACTGACGTTTTAGATAATCTTCTCACTGAGATGAATACCATCACAGTTCGATTAAACATTATGTAATTGTATTCCGTCCTTTGACTGCATCTGGTTAGACTTCGCTTCCACGGTGCTCCTTTATTACACACATTTAACTTCGGGGAAAAAAGGAAAAGAGAAAACTTAGCAAAAATGCTTATTGATGCTAAAGTGGTGGTCCTCTTTAACAAGTTACACGCATATATACGCACCACACACACACACACACACACACACACACACACACACACACACACACACACACACACACACACACACACACACACACACACACACACACACACACACACACACACACACACACACACACACACACACACACACACACACACACACACACACACACACAAAAAAAAATCGGTGGCGCGGTTGGTAGAGTACTAGACTGCCAGTACGGTGGTACCTGGTTCGAATCCTGTCCAGGGCTGAAATAATTTCATTATCGCTGCGCTTCGAGTCGTTACTTCGACTCTCGTGGGCGGGGAGTTGGGTGTGTGTGTGCGTGTAAGATCATAGCATTACCCATAGATCGGTCATACGAGCTCTGAGCTCTCTTCCGGGAGGGAAATAGCTATCGATCACGAGTCCACGTGATCCAAAGACCAAGGTGAAACCAAGGTGAATCACACACACACACACACACACACACACACACACACACACACACACACACACACACACACACACACACACACACACACATGATAGGGCTGAAAATAACATAAAGACTGGGAATGAACCTCTTCCCGGCAGGGACTAACTTTCACAAACGCAGAGTCTAGAATCCATTTTTAGTAGGAGTTCGTACTTGGATAAAATCGTTAGGCATTAGGAAAGAACCCAGAAAAGTAGCACTACGGGTTCTCAAACTCGAGCCAAGATATTTCAGAACTATACTGATGCAACTTCTGTTGGATTACTACAATTTTGTTTACAAAAGAAAATCATTATCATTACTGGATACACAAATACAAGTCTGATAAACCCTCGATAATGTGCTTGCATTGTACTTACAGATCTTGCACAACCTGATTCCAAAATGAGCTTGCAGTTTCTCAACATATTCATCGTATGAACACCACAACTGCGTAACAGTTTTATTCCTGCGTCATTTGAAATATCACTATCAGACCTATTTACAGCGATAAGGCGCTATCAGATAATTATCACCGAGGTGAAGGAAGACTGAATAATGACAAGCGCAACGCGATGGAGATGGGTGAAGCGAAACCGCGTTCGAATCACATTCAGTATGTAAATAGCATTTTACTCATTCATACCTCGAGTAAATCAAAACATTGGCATTAGTTAATCTCAAATTCTTTATGTATAACATCAGATTTGATAGATTAATTAAGATAATCCCATTCAAGGACAGAATTCTCCTCGGATAAACGAAAACAGTTGGGCGGTTGCTAAAATAGAATCTGGCTCAACGGCGAGCACAGGTGGGGGTAAATTGAAAAACACTTACCTCACTCATGACTGAAGTTCCCCTTATTAAAAATCGTCATACACTAACCAATTACAATCTCGTAAGTCCAATAAGGACACGAGTTGGTTAAATATAGGATAAAGTGTTGACAGTGTCGGGATGAATTGGAGGTCAAAGAGAAGGCCATAAATATGGTGGGCTAAAAATTTTAACAAATTTATTGCGATTACGTTATTTTCAGTTTTGTCCCAAATGATCTAATGCCAGGAGAATTTATGTAGGTTAACGATTTAGTTGGGGCTTATTTATGTTTTTCGGCAATGAAACGATCTAGTAGGAGCCACACTCGTGCGCAAATTGAAAAACAATAATAAAAAAACAACTCATCACAAGATGGCCATACGAAGTTGGCAACGAAGATCAACAAGGTTGCGAGGAGCAGGAGGAGGAGGAGGAGGAGAAGGAGGAAAAGGAGGAGGAGGAGCGAGACATAGTCGCAACACGTAAATACATTTACATTAACATTTCAGTAACATAATGGAACATCCATCAAGGAAATAAGACATATACAAGAATGCAGACCGAAAAAAATATGAAGATGGAGTGTACGGTGAAACTATCTTGAGCACATGGGCTTCGGTTATGAAACGCAAAACGGGGTTTGCAAATAAAAAAATACATTAAAATTAGGTTAGCTCAAACGCGCACATGGACACACACACAAACGCGCGCACACACACACACACACACACACACACACACACACACACACACACACACACACATACACACGTATACACATGCACACCGATACAAACATACACACCCGCACACACATACACACACAGGCACACACGCACGCACATACACACGCATGCACACATAAACACACACGCACACACATATGTACTCAAACACACACACACACACACAAAAACACACACGCACACACAAACATACACACACATGCACGCACGCACGTGCGCGCACACACATACACATGCACGCACGTACACACACACACACACACACACACACACACACACACACACACACACACACACACACACACACACACACACACACACACACACACACACACACACACACACACACACACACACACACACACACACAGGGCTGAAATAACTTCAGTATCGTTGCGCTTCGAGTCATTACTCCAACTCTCGTGGGCGGGGAGTTGGGTGTGTGTGTGCGTGTAAGGTCACAGCATTACCCATAGATCGGTCATACGAGCTTTGAGCTCTCTTCCGGGAGGGAAATAGCTGTCGATCACGAGTCCAACACGTGATCCAAAGACCATGGTGGTGAATATATATATATATATATATATATATATATATATATATATACACACACACACACACACACACACACTCGGTGGCGCGGTTGGTAGAGTCCCCGACTGTCCCTACGGTGGGTCAGGTTCGAATTCTGCCCAGGACTGAATTAATTTCAGTATCACTGCGCTTCGAGTCGTTACTCCAACTCTCGTGGGTGGGGAGTTGGGTGTGTGTGTGCGTGAAAGGTCACAGCATTACCCATAGATCGGTCATACGATCTCTGAGCTCTCTTCCGGGAGGTAAATAACTGTCGATCACAAGCCTACACGTGATCCAAAGACCATGGTGAATCAAACACACAAACGGCTCGAC
>NC_134817.1:26489696-26524696 GCF_046742065.1 Oratosquilla oratoria | reverse complement strand
CAACCCATCACAAAGGCTTTAATAGTACATTCGCATATATATATATGCATATATATATGTATATATATGTCTATATAAGAAATGACAAACATTGCCAAATACGGTAAAGTTCCAAGAGGTGGAGGAGAAGAAGCAGGGAGACAGGAAGAGAGTATGCAGGATAGACCCTCCCCCATGGATGGGTCTAGTCCTGCGCTGGTTTGGGCAATCCTTTGCACATTGACATGTTCACCCTGGCCATATACATCCGACACAGGGTGTGGGATACAATGATAACATTATTAATAACGACTGATTCCCTACACTGCCCGTGCCATAGATAACAACATCAGGAACTTTTACATTGAAAACAAATATATTGTTTTTTTAGTTTGAGAATGTTTATTTGTAGTACATATATGTACACACACACACGCGCGCGCGCACCCACACATGGTAGCTGGGGACACCCTATCTTCGGCCCTTCAAGGTCGTGTAAATTCACCTGTTCATAATTGAAGTAAATTCTTCAAAAAACTGAAAATGTCTTTTACGGCCAGTTTACGGTCTACGCCATATAACAACCACTAGAGGAGTAATTCTAAGTATTCAGGGAGTTCAAAACAACCTTTTCTTTGTGTCTAAACTGAGGAAAAAAGAGAGATGGATCCCATTGGACATTGGCTCTGTCGTGCTGGACATGTTTATTAGAATTATTGCGCGCACGCGCACACACAAGTACAAACACACACACACACACACACACACACACACACACACACACACACACACATATATATATATATATATATATATATATATATATATATATATATACATACATGTAGAGAGAAGCTAATCACTTGCTCTGAGAATAATTAGGACATGTCATACACAATCATATATATAAATATATATATATATATATATACAATATATATATACATATACAGTATATATATATATATATATATATATATATATGTGTGTGTGTGTGTGTGTGTGTGTGTGTGTGTGTGTGTGTGTGTGTGTGTGTGTGTGTGTAACAGTTTTCAGTGTTAATGAATCTGTAAGTCCTAAGCCGGGATCGATGTCGTATCTACGATGTCTCGAACACTCGACACTAATCATTACACCAGCAAGCCTCGCGCTTGCAAGCACATATACGTGTGCCTATGTAACATATCACTTCTTCAGCCAAGGCGTCCCTGTATAAAAGAGTGGTCGCTAACCCATCCATAACTGATGGTAAAGTCCCTCAAACCAAACAGAAATGGAAGGAGAGCAGTTCTCTCTTCTCTTTCGCTCTCTCCACGAAAAATTGCCACGCTTAGGGTTTGGGCTAAAGGAAAATGTGTCGCTCAATCAAATGAGACTTAACTCATTCACTTGTAAGGTAGCACAAAATCTATGCAATTTTCTTACTTGTCCTCTCATATATATATATATATATATATATATATATATATATATATATATATATATATATATCTATATATATATATATATATATATATATATATATATATATATATATTCATCTTATCAACCACATAGATTATTTTCATTTTAATTCCGTGCAAACACGATCGAGACCAACAGGACTTGTTAGTCTCGATCGTGTTTGCAAGGAATTCAAATGGAAATAAGTTAATGTGGTTGATATGATGAATATCTGTGTACTGGGGACCATATATACATACACACACACACACACACACACACATATATATATACACATATATATATATATATATATATATATATATATATATATATATATATACATATATTTTTGTCAGCAGTGCTTACCCAACGGAATTAGTTTTGGGAAAATTTTGGAATTGGCCTCTCAACTCGCCCGTTCGTCATCTATGACAGGAATCAGAACAAAGATTGGAACCAGAGCACCGAAGCTTGGCTGGATGGTGGCCGTCACTCTGTGTGTCCTGTTACTACTACGGAAACTGCGTGCGTACGCGCACGTGCACACACACACACACAGATACGGTCATACAGTTAAACCAATATCATTTCTGACCGGTGTTCACAAAGGAAAATATTTTTGAAAAGATGAAAGGAGTGATGGAATGATGAGAGAAGTCGTATTAAAAGACATTTAGGTGGAAGTGCTGGAAGTTTATAAACTACCAGAGACCCTGGACGCAAATTCCAGGGGTTGACGGATTTCAAATGGGTATTCAAAAGAATGTAGAGAGCAACTGGTGGACAAGATTCAGAGACTAATTATGAATTCTTTGGAAGAAGGGAAAGTGCCTGGAGAATGAAACAGGGCCAATGTGGTTCCAATTCGTAAAATGAGAGAACAAGGAGGAACCCTTTATTCATGATCAGAACGACAGCTAAATTATGTAATTAAATTGTGGATGATCAATGGGAAAAGTGTTCGGAGGAGATAAAAGATTTGGCAGATCACCAGTTCGGATTCAGAAAGGTAAGGTCATGTATCCATAAGTTTTTATTCCAAGACGATCCATGTGCTACAAGATGGAAATAGTTGGGTGGATTGTGTATAATTGAAAAACCACAAAAAGATATCAGTAAGGTATCACTGATATGGGAAATAGAATATATAGGAGAATTTAAACGAAACCCACTGGAATGGACGAAAAAAATGAAGGACCAACCCATGAGGAGAGTCGTGAAAGTCAGGATAGAAAATAGTAACTAGTGGAGTCCCGTAGAGCTCCGCATTGGTGTCCGTAATGAAAACGACATGATAGATGGCATTACTAGCTCTACAGTAATCTATTTACAAGCTATGCTTCGATCAGAGAGTAAAAGACGAAGAATGCAAAATAATGCAGAAGGATTAAGACAGGATGTATGACTGAAACCAAATGTGAAAGTATAAAGAAGCCACCAATGAATTACTCGAAGGTAAGTTACCAGTAATCACTTACAAAAGCGAGAAAGTAAAAGGAAATTAGAGATCGGTTAGGGGAAACTTGGCCCTCGAAAAACATATCAATAAGTTTGGGCAAAGAAGTATTAAAAAAAGAATAAAAAAAATCGAGAGAATCGCGCAAGAAAAAAAAAAAAAATCAACCTACCTTCAATAGAAGAATTTTAGAGAAAATGCGACTGCCGTACTCAGAATAAAAGGAATGGGAAAAATTAGAGATGCTCTTCCAGTATGGGACGAAAAAGCAACAAGAGGCCTTATCTTGAAATGAAGAAAGACAAGGGGTTTGAAGGGTATCAAGACAGTTGATATGCAGATACATTGATTTGTGAAATAATCTGGATAAAGATATAGTCTAATCCTGGGGTGGGCAACCTTTTTAAGTGTGGATGCCAAAATCAGTCAAATTTTTTATACAAAATTTCTCGCGTGCCAACGGAGTAACATAAATGATAGGCCTACATAAGAGTCCAACCCCCCCCGCCTCTTCACCTCCTATAGAGGCCCCAATCCGCCGCCCAGCCCAGCATACGGTTACCATTGGTCATACTAAAGAAGAGTTAAATATTTATTAGTTGTATTTTAAGATGAGCTCTGGGTTTCCCGTGCCGGAAAAAAGTCGTGCCAAGGGTTGCCCAACTCTAGTGTAATTAAACAACATAAATTAATGCAAAGCCAAGTTCTGACCAATTAAGTTACATACACGATGATCCACGATTATATATTTTTTGCATATTACAATTGGGTAAACACACATGCATACACGCACATAATTCTTTTGGAATAACCTAAAAAGGAAATGGTCGAATACAACAAAGACAGAGACGGTATCCCATGAGCGTAGTTCTTTCCCTGTACATATATTTAGACGAATACACACACACACACACACACACACACACATACAGTGGAGGATCATAACTCACTCAGTAGCTCAAGTCAAAGGTTCTGAACTTCTGAGTTCGGTACTAGTCTGGTTCTGTGATTCCCTTGGATCCCACAATGATAAGCTGGTGTGGAGTAGACCATTCTCGACTTCCACTCCAGATTCACCATGTCATAGTTGGTACATCATTTATCCACATGCAACGAGGAAAATCGCTGACGCTTACAGGCTTATAGGACGCAGTGTTATGATATCTGGATACATGTGTGGGTGAACCGAAGTGCGTCTTCTGAGGCAACAAATATGGTTTATAGTCAACACTCACACAATCGCGCACGCACACACACGTACAGACGATCCTCGCGATTAAAACAGCAGTTAACAGAGCCTTGGGTGTTAGGGAGGCCATCATTCTTGCCACATATGTTGCGAGGAAAATCATTCCGTATTTGCCCCCACCATAAGAACTAATGAATGTTGTCCTTACAACTGTGGGATAGCCTTCACAAAGAGGAGACTTGTGGAATAGATATCGAAGAGGATCATCTCCCTGCCAACCATCTCCAAAATCTGCTATCTGTCCTACTTCAACTTGCAGGTGCAGTCCCATGGGGTTACACTTGATCCCCTAGTCGAGGCAAAGATATAACCATAAATTTCTACAAAATTTTCTAGCGACTTTTTTCATAAATGTAAAAATGTCATAACTGTCATTTACTCACCTCCTCCCATGAGCCATTTTCATAGAAAACGACCGCGCACACAACACAAACATTCCAACGTTTCTTCCCAGAGAGATTCACAGAAGGGTCCAAGGACCGAATCCAGTTGACACAAGGCAGAAATATCCATTTTCACTGCTCCTGGTACTGCTGGGTAAAACAGTATATACCAATATATATATATATATATATATATATATATATATATATATATATATATATATATATATATATATATATATATATGTATGTATATATACGTGTGTTTTTTACATCGAGGCTTTTTACTCTTTTTGCGAAAAGTACTCTTGTACTCTCTTCCACAGTTTTTAGCTATAGGAGACCGAAACCAAATTTCTTTTCACACCAGACATTGAATCCTAGACGTGAAAGATTCTCCCAGTCCACAACAGACCACCACCAGGAGTCTGCGGTATGCGGATAGACAAACTTCGAAACGCTTCTCTTCCCTTGTGAGTAATGAACTCGTGAGTGCCAAGTTCAGGGTCGAATGCTTGGTCAAATGAACTCCTTAGTCGTAACCAAGACACTCACTTAGGAAGAGACGCCTAAGCTGAAGAAGAAGATATCTACATTCATGTAGCGATATTCACATCTACATCTATGTATCTATTTATCTGTCAGCCTATCTACCCGCCTACATACCTCTATCTCTATATATTTGTTTTCTTATCTCTGGATTTTACCTTTGTCAAGGGGTTGAGGATATTAGTGTAATTCATCCCCACGCCTTCGACACTCGATCTCTGATTCGTAATACGGGCATATAGGATGCAGTGTCATATCTGGATACATGTGTGAGTGAAAGAGGTACATATTATACGGCGACATATATGTCATATACTCGTAGTAAACACACATACAGCAGTCAACTGAGACTTGGGTGATAGGAAGGCCGGAACCATCTTTCTCGCCGCATCTATTACCCTAACTCTACCTTTCTCAACCTAAACGCGTTTACGATTTTATAAATATTTTGTATTCCTAAATCTTTTGTAAATTCTGTGTATTTTGTAAATATATAGTATTCGAAAATGCTCTGAAACGTAATATGAACTATGGAGGATTCATGTTGACTTCTTGAGGATTCTGAGCCAGAAAGGTTGAATCTGTGGGCAATCGAATCTAGACCAATCAGCAGTCAAGCTCATTCAAAATTTACCAAAGAATTAAAGTCAACAAGACAGTCACCAATTGTTCTACTGTAGAGGTAAAGAAAAGGAAAGATGCAAGAGTGGTATTCTTGATTAATCAAGAGATTGCTAGTAACATAGTAAACCTCAGTGTATCAGATAAGATAAGAGTATCACATCAGGTTGGAGAATATGTAGTAAATGTAGGGATATCTTGAAAAGCTTTCTGCTCATATGCCTGAAACACAAAGTTTAAAGTGTATAATATACAAATATGAAACATGAAACTTGACGAAGCCGCTGGAGACAAAGTCAAGGAGAGCACAGACCCCATTGTAGAGATCACTACGGGGAATAACATCGAAATTAAGAGAGTAAGCTGAGTAAAAGAGCAGATTAGGGTGAAATGTTTTGTGGACGCAATAATGGAACGGAAATGGAATTGAGTGAGTCGGGTAGCCAGGAAGGAGGATGGAGCAAGTATGTGACTGACCGGACGCCACAAATGTGGAAAAGGAACCCCAGAAAGAAAGATGATGAGATATCAACCACGTTTAACATGAGTGACATGCTAACCAAGTCAGCAGCCTATACATTTAATCCGAGAACAGTGTTCGAGTTTTGTCGTCGTCCTCTAACCTCTTTCATGTATCTTTTTCAAATCTTTGTTTTGCTGTCTTGGAGCAATTCACTATCTTGTCTCACAGTTTTCCAGTTCTTGGTTGTAGCACCTCTCATATAGAAATGTTTTTAGAATTTTGTAATTGTTTAGTTTCTGAAGTGTATTTCAACTCAGTTGTGAGCCTATTAAATAGTTTTGGAGCATGATCTTGATCATATTTCATGAAATCTTATTGGATGGTAGTTCAAACATTTGAAGTTTGTGTGATGGAATTTTAACTAATGTTTGTTGAGAGTTCAGAGAGGTTTTCTGAATCTTACTGCTTTATAA
Source organism: Oratosquilla oratoria (assembly GCF_046742065.1). Taxonomy (NCBI): domain Eukaryota; kingdom Metazoa; phylum Arthropoda; class Malacostraca; order Stomatopoda; family Squillidae; genus Oratosquilla; species Oratosquilla oratoria. Next base: position 26,518,077 of record NC_134817.1, on the reverse strand, counting down.
CTGAGAAGAAACAACAATAGCAATTCTCAATTTTATTGTCACAGCATAGGACTCACACTCAGAGGGACCTGCATTCAAAGATGTACGATAGCTGGGCCTCGTTTTTTTAATTACATCGCTGCTACTGGCAATTTGTTCCATAAGTAGAGAGATATTATTATACTGGGTTATTCTGCCATGTTTTTTTCCTAGGTCTTAATAACTTTGTTTCGTATAATCTGCACTTTTCTTAATTCATAATTCTTATTTTTTTTTAGTTAAATTTTAGAATCTTAATTTAATTCAGTAGTCTATGGTATATGGTTACATTTCATTTGATGATAATTACCCAGTTTTGCTTTATTTAATACATGTTTCTTCATATTTAATTTATTACTAATCAATATAACCAAGTTTCTCAATGATGTGTTAACATTTACTTCTGTTCTGTATATTTCTACTCTTTCAATTTGGCCAAGTTTATTCATATCTGATCAAATTTATTTATATAAATGTCTTACTATTCATCCAGTTCATTATCTTAATCATTATTCGTTGTACTTTTTGTACTGGAAAATCAAATTGATCATCAACATACAATTCAAAGTTAATATTGTGATTATTGAGTAATATTGATCCTCTCATACCTCTTTATTTAAAAAATAAATAAAATTATGACCCATTGATCATCTTCTGAAATTCATGTCTGGATTTCATACTGATGGACTTCTATTAAATCTCTGGAGTGATTCTCTTTATATTCACTTCTGGATACCATTTCACTGCACTCTCATAAGGTGTCTGTAAAATGAAAACTTGAGATCTAAAAGAATGATAATGATAAACTATAGCTAAACTTTCTGGTTATATTTTAAGTAATGTGTCTGCTATACAGGAGACAAAAAAATAAGTTTCATGAAGAAATACAGGAGTAATTTTTAATAAAATATGCATATGTGATGACTACTTGCTATGAGCTACTACCTTTCCCCTTCCTACACATATCCGCACTCAGAACTCTTCTCACCATACTGTACTTATCAAACATATGACAACAATTATGGATGTTTCATTTTCCACTTGTTCATTGTATTCATTGCAAAGTAATTAATTAGTGTATAGATCTGTGACCTGGGTTAAAATATATGTGTTACTTTAGATTGAAAAATCAGTGTGACACAGCCAATGAAAGCAAATCTATGTTATTATAATCTGAGACAAATTCAAGTCAATCACATTTTTGCCTCCTCTATGGTCTTCCTAAGAAATGTGTCTCGAATACCTTGGCTGGTGCCCAAACACCAGTACTGTCAACTACAGGCCGTACAAAGCATCCTCTATCATGAGCTTCGGGTACTGGCCAACTGCAGTGGACTAGTCACTTGTGAATACCCTGCCAACAGCCGGACAACAAGAAAACCTCTTGACTGTTGACCTGAAGCCCCCACACCACCAGTGCAAGACACACTTCCTCCTCAAAACATGGGGTAATGGTGCTGGACATCAAATTAATTGAATTAGTCTAAACAAGTGTATATCACAGCAATTGACCAAAAACTAAAATGAGTGAATTTCTCTCCTCAGTTTTGAAAAGCCATGTTAGGTTGGCATTGTCATAAGGTCTTAAATATTTGCTTACGGTGTTCATATAATGTTGGACTTGAAAAACATTATTAGTCAATGATCAAAACCTGCTTTGAATTGTAGACCTACTCTATTGGACAACAAAAGATATGAGAAAAATTAAACAAACAAAACAACTTCACTAAATAACTTGTGAAACATAAGAAGTGAATTTTCTTGCTTATTAAAAGAAGTTTTGGATGTTTTTGATTACAATCGCTTGGCCCAATGCAGCCACTATCCCTCAAACTTTCCAGATGTAGACAGCTGCACAGTCCACATCACCCTCAATGACATAGACAAATATGAAATCAAACACTTTGGCAGCTGAAAAGCCAGGCAGTCCCACCACTTTGTCCATAGTATATATCTAAGAGCACCATAGCTCATCTCTAACTTTTTTTTATTTTTTTTTTTAAAGACATCTGATAATACTGATTACTGTGTGACTCTGATTTCAATATACTATCTGAAATGCCAAACAGCATTTCTCATGGACTGAGAGCTGTGTGAGAAGTGACTTCAGTCTGGTTTCCAAGAACGTGCAGTGTGCCACAGGGAACATGGTCAATACTGTACTTTTCCTCGCCATCTGTAATGGCCTCATACATCACTCCCTAATAAAGAAAGAAAAAAAAATGTGGTTGATGCCAGTGTCTTTATATATGAAATCAAGTGTTAACACTTGTTTAAACAAATCCATTCACCACTGCCTAATTCAGTGTGTCATGAACTGTAACTAATACCAATCCTTGATAAATGAGAAATCAGTATTACTTTTCACCATTATGGGTGTCTTTCCCAACCATACAAATGTGTAACAACCCAGAAGATTGCCTGAATAAGCCAATGTACTCAGCACATGGTAAGACTAGGCCAACCCAAGTCATTCTTGTAGTGCACAGACCATTTACTTCATCATGGAATAAAAGCCTCAGAATTATTGTGAGGCAGCCTGTAATGCGACAGATCCCCAGGACTGAATGACAATTGCTTATGATAGTGTGGTTACAGAGATTGTTTAGTAAATACATGGAAAGTGAGATTCTAGTTGGCTGAAAAACTCATGTGTAGTGTCACTTTACAAAAGACAAAAAGGATTAGAGAAAGATTAGAAATTATATAAAAAAAAAAAGACTAAATATGTCAAGTCAGGTGCATGAGAGGATGTTGGCAAGAGCATAGTACATGCCAGAAGTATAGTAGATGGGAAGGAAAAAAGGATGATTCATTAGTGAGTGGATGAATGAACCATTGCACTTACCACTTAAATTGATCAGGGAGAAAAATATAGGATAAAAAAAAACCTTATGTAGTATTTGTGGACTTAGAAAAGGCACATGCCAAAGTAAGAAAGCCTTACTGCAGCGTATAGAAATGTACGAGATGGAAATAAGATTGTTAGGGTAAAAGTATATATGACAGGGGCATGAAGTGGTTCTGAGTATGTAGGAAGGAAGTGGAGTATTTTGACATAGGATTGGAAAAAAAATGTGATGTTGCACGTTTTAGCTCCAGCAGGAATTGGGAATGGACGGGGTGAGAGATCGATCTTCGAGTCTACCCAGATGTAATCCTGTCACATGCACTACCTACTATAAATGCGGCCAGGAGATTGATTCTGGCCTCCCGGTACTCGAGAATCCATTTATATTATCTTTACAGTTATGGATATAGTGAACGATTACTCACTTCTGCTATCGGGAAAGCCTGTCGATGAAAAAAATATATACATACATCTACCTATATGTGTGCGTGTGTGTGTGTGTGTGTGTGTAAATCTATGTATACATATGTGTGTATGTGTTATGTATGCATATATTATGACCTAAGTGCATATAAGTGTGTGTGTACATATACATGTGTGTACATATACTTATTTTGATATATGTGTACCTATCAACACATTGATTTTGATCAGTACTAGGTCAAGTGAAATTATAACGTATACAGGACATTGTGATTTGGCGGTTTCACTTGAGGATAGAATAGTAGGACTTGGAACGATGACAACCACTGAATGTAGTCCTCTTTCTTGACTTTAGGACCGAGTGCGGGACGTTCTTCATCGCCTCTCTCTCAGCGTAGATATCTTGTCAAAGAGCTTCGCAGAACTACCGTCTTGGGATGGAGGTGAATGCATCCCAAGGACCCGTTTGTAGACTGTGGGCCGATGATCCTCTTGCACGAGATCGTCGTCGTCATCCATGACGTGGTCGACGGCTTCTGTGTCCCTCTCAAGTCGAACACTGCCGGATCCTGCACTCGCATCCTGGCTCTGGATCTGGTTCAGCAGTGACTGTCTCGAAGTTAATCGCTTTTTCATGGTATAGAAATCCCCAAACCCTCCATGGAAAGTGTCACCGTAGAAACCGCTCGAATCCATTTCCGGTCTCCTTTTATCTTGTCCTCGTTTCATGGTGTAGAAGTCTCCAAAGCCACCGGAGAAAGTGTCTCCATGGAACCCACTCGAGTCCATCTCGAGTCTCCGCTTGTCTGTGCCCTGGATCCGGGGCACCTCGCGCTTTCTTCGGACGATCACCTCTTCTTTAGACCCACTGACTTGCTCATCATCCTTGGAGCTGGTCTCGCGTTTCAGGTCCCTCTTCTTCATGGTGTAGAAATCCCCGAAGCCGCCGGAGAATGTGTCACCGTGGAAACCACTGGCGTTCATCTCAGGACGACGTTTCTCCTGGGCGCGCTTCATGGTGTAGAAGTCTCCGAAGCCGCCTGAGAAGGTGTCTCCGTAGAATCCACTCGAGGTCATTTCCGGACGTCGTTTCTTCATCGTATAAAAGTCTCCGAAGCCTCCAGAGAAAGTGTCTCCGTGGAATCCACTGGAGGTCATCTCGGGCCTTCTCTTTTTCATGGTGGAAAAGTCACCCCACCCGTCTGAAAAGGTATAGGGGTGAAAACCAGAAGCACCCATTCCCATGCGCCTCTTTTTCATGGTGTAGAAGTCTCCAAAACCACCGGAGAACGTATCGCCGTGGAAACCGCTTGAAGTCATCTCTGGGCCTCGTTTCTCGATGCCTAGATCCTTCTCGTTCGCGTCTCGTTTATTCCTTTTCACGGGGGAAAAGTCACCGAAATTGTGGGTGAAGATGCCCTCGTGGAAACCTTGCGCCCCCATCTCGTTGGGTGCTCTCTTCCAGTCATTGCCACCAAGTCCTGAATACAAATATGGCGCAGCTACTGATCTCTTGAAACCGTGCATGAAGTGTTGGGGGATGTAAACATCCAAATAGGGGTCGGACTTCTTCATACCCCCAGTGAAGAAATGAGTGGGATAGTTTGTGTCGTAGTAGTCTGAACGCTTGTCATAACCACTGAAGTAATGGTGAGGATAGGCCATGTCGTTGAAACCCTGTAATTCTCCATCAATGTCCCGCTTCATTTGGTGCTTTCCAAGAGCTTTCCCGGAGTCGTAGCCTGTGTACAACTGGGGTGTGGGCTCACCCCTCTTCATACCCCACGCCATCATAGGATCGTATCCAACGCTCTGCATATAGGAATCATAGCCATCCCTCTCGGTGTCTCTCTTTCCAAAAGCCATCGTAGGGTCATAACCAATACTCTGCATGTAAGATTGATAGCCTGGGTCAAAGCCATGCCTCTTGCCAAATGCTCCGTAGGGGTCATAACCAACACTCGACATGTAGGAGTTGAAACCTGGGTCAATGGAACGCTTGACCAAAGAGCGAACTTCCTGGGGTTTAGGTCTCTCGTCTTCGTCCTGCAGATGTGGTTTCTCGAGACCTCCACTGCTGCTCAGAGTCCTTTCTTCCTCAGAACTTGTATACGATGGAGTTGTCTTGAAGTTCTCCTCGCTGCTGTCACGCCCAGCAACTTCTGCAAAACAAGGAGATCTTTAGGTTTAACGAAGGGAGAGCGGTAAGCCTCGTTGACACGGGGCTAGTTTAGTAGCCGCTAGTGCTAGCGATTTGTAAACTACCCCTCTACTTGCCCAATGTCAATTAAGAGTTAGTAAAAATGGCTCCAAACTATCCTAGTGTCAACACTTACTTGCCGGGTAAGTTCACTTGGGGCTAGCACTAGCGGCTACTAAACTAGCCCCCGTGTCAACGAGGCTTCAGACACTTCGTTCGAAATTTCTTGACTTTTGATACGGAACTGAGACGTTTTCTTTGCATGGTGAAGCAAACCAACGAAACGCCAGTTCACTGTTCTATAATTTATTTCATTATAACAGGCAAAGGTGCATGCGTTCACGCTCAAACTCATCAAGACACACACACACACACACACACACACACACACACACACACACACACACACACACACACACACACACACACACACACACACACACACACACACACACACACATCAACATTGGGTTAAAAACCTATAGGTACGTTTTGCTCGGTGCCTCCATCAGCCAGTGGCCGATGATGCGCGCGCATCATACCTGGCATCATATTCCGTGATCAACCTGGTAGTTGGCAGCGCGAAACAAAATAGCCCCATTCAAAAACAAAGAATTAGTGCTTTAGACAGTCGTTCGACGATTGTCACTGAGCCAGGGACGATGATCGTTGAGCGATAATCGCACCGAGCAAAACGTGCCTTAATTAAACACACATTTGAACCATCATCATCACTACCTGGCGTGTGACTGGTGGCCGCGGCGCTCGAGTCGTCCCAATCATTCTCGGCTTGGTCTTCGTGCTTCGGGAGGTATTCGGCGGAGTCTGCGAGCCGTGAGGTGAGCTGGGAGGAGGAAGAGGAGGACGTCACCGAAGGTCCGGGTACTCCTGTGGTGGGGTGTCCCGTGCATGCCTGGAGCACCATCGCCACCACGACGGTCACCTGCGAACAAGAAGAAAGTCGTTAACGGTCAAGTCGAGTCGTCTGTCGTGACTCACATTTCGGACGTTGTTAAGATGAGCAACACGTACCCGAGGGCTCTTTATCTTAAGCTAATATTTGGGGCGGTTGATCATAACAAGCACATTCTAAGGTTAATTTAGGTTAGAATGATAATCATCACTGTTGGGGCGATATATACTCGTATTTACAAACTCATTTCTGGGTTTGCTACTCTTTAAAAGCTAATATCATAAATATGTCGGGTAGTAACCTATCTTTACATGGATACTCTGGGGTTGCTGGTCTTCACAACGTCCCACATTTCTAAATGTGATGATGTTTTAACGAGATTCATACATATACCAAAGGCTTTTCCCCCATACAAGGGAGGTAGCCAAAAAACAAAGGCATAAAAATCGCTCCCACCCATTCCATCCCCACACACTTCACTCCCAACCACCCACTTCCCTCTTATCTTGGCTCCTCCTGGTTGACGGGTCATTCTTGCATCTCGCCCACTGTCCTGGGTCAGAAGCAGTGTCGCAAGACACAGCACACTCACAGCAAGGCCGTTTCATTAAATCGGCGACCCCCCCTCTCCGTCCCCTCATGCAGAAATGGAGAAGACGGGGAGAAATCCCTTCGGGCTGCGTCAATTTATTTTTCACACATACTCCCTCACCCCCCTATCCACTCCACCTCATGCATCACAGCATCATCCATACACAACCATTCTCCATTCACCTCTTTCCCAATGCCCTTTTTACCCCATCTATACATCTCATCCTTGGTCGCCCTCTCATGTTAACTCCTTCCACCTCTGCCTTCCACATGTAGACTATATATTATAAATGTTAGTAAGATTACATTTGTTACCGTGTTGCTACTATTTCCGGTATTAGTACAACTGCATGCTAGCCTCCCCTAAGGGAATTGCTGCCCATACGTGTATAACCACCACCGTCATCGTTATAACTACCCTTTCTTATGCGGTAGCATCTAACCTGTCACAGCTTTAAGACTGGGTTATTTTTCATCCGACTGTTGCAGCAGAGTTGCAGCCGGCATTTTTCAGGAAGGAATCTAATATAGTGGAAGAAAATAATTATCCTCCAGCATATCAAATGACGTTCTATGTAAATTGGTGAGAAAACAAAACAGTTTCCTATAGTGGTTTTATGGCGGAAAAAGTTCTGGAAGTGGGCGGTACTGCGGATTAATTGGAGGTTGGAGGAAAACTATCCCAGTGTGATAACACCTTAACAATGACACTTTTCGTGAGCGACCGTTAATCCTATACTCTTGTGTATGTGTTGTTGTTGCTGTCGTGCAACGCGCCGTAACTCAGGTGTACAAAAAGACAAGTTGGAAATGTGGACACACAATTGGTTTTGTGCTGACCCTTGGAAGAGTCGAATGTTTTTCCTTTTGTCGAATAAGATTATCTATAAAAAAGGTTAACAACCATGATGATGGTGGAAGGTATCTCCACCCACTCTCCATGTTATTTTTTATTTTTATTTGTTTATTCATTTATTTATTTACATACTGTCACACTGCACTATTCCCCATCTCATTAGGGACTCTTAAGGGAGACCCTAGCTGAACAGCTGCAGCCCTAGATGTCTCAATGGGGACCCAGGGAGACCTTAGCTGGACATCTGCAGCCCTAGATTCTCAGTGGGGACCCTTAAGGAAGACTAACCGGACCCTATAGGAGACCCTATAGGAGACCCTAGCTGGGGATTCTTAAGGGAGACCTTAGCTGGACAGCTGCAGCCGTATATGTGTTAGTGGGGACCAGGGAGACCTTAATTGGACATCTGCAGCCCTAGATATCTCAGTAGGACCCTTAAGGGAGACCTTCACCGGACGGCTGAAGCCTTAGAAGTCTCAGTGGGGACCCTAAGGGAGACCCTAGCTGGGCAGCCGAAGCCCTAAATGTCTCCGTGGGGACCCTAAAGGAGACCCTAACCGGACAATTGTCTCAGTGGGTACCCTTAAGGTAGGCCCTAGCTGGACAGCCACGGCGCTAGATATCTTAAGTATCTGAAGAAGAAGAAGAAGAAGAAGAAGAAGAAGAAGAGTCTTTGCAGGAAACTACACAGCTATCATCCGAAAGCAGGTGATGTTGATGTCCCGCCGCGACATATGGTATGACGTCATCAGAGCGATGGTTCCAACAGTTGAAAGGCCAAACGCTGCTGCAGTTGATGGGAGCCTTCCTGAAAGGGCATCGCCACCAGCCAGTTTGTAAATAACTACAGGCACCTTCACCACCACACAGCTGCTCCTACTGCTACCACTATTCTTACTGCTGTTCATTATATAATTTCTTAATAGTTGTTAGCAATACCACTGTAGAGGGCATTGCTACAGTATTAGTATTCGTTGCCTTTGGTATCCCTCTTATTGTTTTCGCGGCTGGATATGGGCTGCTGTCGATGTTGTTTGTGCTATCTACATTTACAGAGATCCTATGCGACCATCTCATGTGTTACAATGGTTTTGCTGGGGGTCACACGGATCCTGTTTCTACTTCCTATGGGTGGTGCACCATGGAAATACAACACAAAAGCATGAAGAAGAAACAGACATATACTACATAAATAAATAAACAAATATACAGATAAATGAGTCAATATATAAGTAGAAATAAATAAATGAATAAATTAGATAAACAGGTATTAAATTAATAAATAAACAAGTAACGGGTATATGTATGGTAAATGACTGAAAGTATACTAGCAGATAACAATGTGTGTGTGTGTGTGTGTGTGTGTGTGTGTGTGTGCGATCCACCATGGTCTTGCATCACGTGTTGGACTCTTGATCGACAGCTATTTCCCTCCCGGAAGAGAGCTCAGAGCTCATATATGACCGATCTATGGGTAATGCTGTGACCTTACACGCACACACACATACCCAACTCTCCGCTCACGAGAGTTGGAGTAACGAGTTGCATCGCAGCGATACTGAAATTATTTCAGCTCTGGGCGGGATTCGAACTCGGACCGCCGTAGTGGCGGACGCGAACGCTACCACTGCGCCGTCAAGTCGTGTGTGTGTGTGTATGTTTGTGCATGCGCATGTGCGTGCCCGCATGCTCACGTGACCTTCACTCTACAAGAAATGTTTCCTGTAACTCGATTCCCCCCCTCCCCCTCCGATCCCTCCGACGCCAAAATGATAAGGGTCACTCGCGTTTCTGTTTTGTGTTGCCTCTCATCCCGGAGAGAACCACTCAAGTTCTACAAAGTAAGATATTGTTATTGTTGCTATTATTATTATCATTATTATCATATCATCATTGTTATTATTATTGTTATTATTATCATTACGAATTATTATTTTTATCATTATTATTATTATTATTACTATTAATGTTATCCTCGGCAATTGTAACTGTTATTTCGAACTAAGTGTTCTTTTTATTATATATCTGCACTTCATGTATAATGATTCGATGCCAGATAAATTACTACTACTACAACTACTACTACTGCTGCTATATTATAATCACTCATTTCTTTCTATAATTATCATTTCTTTTTACACCACTTAGTCTGATGCACTTACAGCAGTTCTTCAAAGAGACTTCATCTTGGAGGTCCCCAAATCTCTGAGACAAGGTTTCAGACGACATTGAGGTCAAGGGGAAGTTATTGAACGTGCGGCTACCAACGAGTGCAGAATAATTTATTATGGAAAAAAAAAATCATAAATTGACCAGTTAATCTATAAATGCACCATTCTTCGGAGACCTGTAGCTCCTTTTTGTAGCTGTAAGTGTAGATACTGTTGGTATAACATAATCTGTCAATCTAGGTGGCCAGCCTAGAGCAAACAGGAGGAGAAAGGGGCAACAGCAGTAAGAATGCACCGTTCGATCGTCGCTGTATGGTTCCATAAAAACACTGGGTATGAACACTTCTGTGTTCAAGGCTAAGCATACATGAACCTTTTTGGATGTGATAAAAGGGTGACTATAGTTGTTGGATCTTCGCTGTCTGCTAAAGACATAAAGACAGAACCTGAAACCACGCGCCAGGAAGTAGACATCAACTCGCCTTCGGGAAATGCCTCCTATTGCAAGCCGTAACTCGATTTATTATGCAAATTGATATAAATGATAGCTTGGTGCCATCTGCCTAACCTCGCCCAGTAATCAGAATTAACTCACCTGGGAAACAAGAATCACTCGGTTTCAATTGAGAGCATACACCAGGGGGAAGGGGGTGGGTGGGGGGGCGTCGTTTCACTCACACGTCGTCGCCAATGCCCACAGTCCCTCCGAGCAAGCTCCCATGCAGTCAACCTTCAGTTTCTATCAATTTAGTGATATTCTGAAACACCCTAGATTCTGCGGGTGTCTCCTTCATCGAGGTTTGTCTCTTGTGGAGAAGACGACCCTGTGATTAGGGTCAACCTCAAAGAAACGTGCCACATGATGCCCCTATAGCCGGAGTTGACGTTCGCGAATTATGCTGAAGGTAACTGGCCTAGACCGAGTCTCACAGTACACTCTCTGGTTCGATAAGAAGTTATTTCAGCGATACCCCATGATTCTCCGAGGGCACTTAGTACCAAAAACAGTTTCGGTTCAATATAGGATGGAAGCGCTGGGAAACTACATTTCATAACGTCAACAGTCACAGATTTGTCAACATCCAGTGTTATCTCAGTTTGAAAAATGACCAAGACAACATATAGCTCAGTGTAATCGTGATATTTACAGCTAAGTTTTTTTTTTCTTTAACAAATTAGTTTTTACTTACATGGCGAAGTGGTCAGGGATGCGAGAGGAACATCCTCACCCCTCTGAGAGAGAGAGAGAGAGAGAGAGAGAGAGAGAGAGAGAGAGAGAGAGAGAGAGAGAGAGAGAGCTAGACGTTCTACATGCTCTCTATGATGGACTTCTTGATTCAATAACCCTTATCTTCAAGAAGAATTTTCCAAAATCTATTCCAGCGTCAAATTTACTCTGTTCACACGGAAGTGAGATGGACAGGAGCCAGTAGGAGAACATCCTCTGATACTGGGTATGACAGGCAGTAGGAGAGTACTCTTTGACACTGGGTATAACAGACAGTAGGAGAGTACTCTAATACTGGGCATAACAGACAGTAGGAGAGTACTCTAATACTGGGCATAACAGACAGTAGGAGAGTACTCTAATACTGGGCATAACAGACAGTAGGAGAGTACTCTTTGATACTGGGCATAACAGACAGTAGGAGAGTTACACTCTTTGATACTGAGCATAACAGACAGTAGGAGAGTTACACTCTTTGATACTGAGCGTAACAGACAGTAGGAGAGTTACACTCTTTGATACTGGCCATAAAAGACAGTAGGAGAGTACTCTTTGATACTGAGCATAACAGACAGTAGAGTACTCTTTGATACTGGGCATAACAGATAGTAGGAGGGTTACACTATTTGATACTGGGCATAACAGACAGTAGGAGAGTACTCTTTGATACTGGCCATACGACAGTAGGAGGGTTACACTCTTTGATACTGGGCATAACAGACAGTGGGAGGGTTACACTCTTTGATACTGAGCATTACAGACAGTAGGAGAATACTCTTTGATACTGGCCATAACAGACAATAGGAGGGTTACACTTTTTGATACTGGGCATAACAAACAGCAAAACTTATTCAATCCGTGAGTTCATTACGCCTTCCGCCAGTTGATTTTGTTCACCAAAGTAGTTAATCCTTGAGGATAAAAAAATAATAAAATTTGACTACTTCTACTACGGCGAAAGCACAGGGGTGGGTTTTTGTTTATTCAATATTATGATTTTCCTTATATAAAGAATAGTTAACTTCCACTAACTTTCAGAAAAGTACAGTCTATGTTACAGTGACTGAAAGAAAGAAAATGTAAATTTGTAAACTGAAAGAAAGTAGAGATGAAGAAAAAAACGAGAAAGATATGAGAGTAGAAAGATGGAAAAAAGAGAAATGAAGAGAAAAGGAAAAGGAAACAAAAGCAGAATATTAAAACACGGAGAGAGAGAGAGAAAGCGAGACAGGGAGAGGGGGAAGCAGAGAGAGAGAGAGAAAGAGGTGGAGGAGGAGAGAGAGGGGAGGAAGAGAGAAAAGGGGAAGGAGAAGAAGAAGAGAGATAAACAGAAAGAGGGGGAGGAGGAGAGAGAGGGGAGGAAGAGAGAGAGGGGGAAGAAGAAGAAGAAGAGATAGAGAGAAAGAGACAGTGGTTCCACTGTCGTAAAATGTGAAACTCATCAAATCGACAGAGGAATTTTGCTATTTTTCACGTGTTCAATATTTTTGTCATTTTCAATCTCGTTTTTGCGGTCGGCCCAACCACGCTGACAAGGACAGTTATCGTTCCAACACAATTACTATCCATTCCATTGTCATCTCGTGCTCCAATCGATACCTCTCTATATTATCATAATTTTTTTTTTCCAGTTCTCTTTTTCAGACCTTCCCAGGTGGCATACTTGTCACGATGGAAAATTCTACTGACTTATGATTAGCTTCAATGTTTTCATAGTTTGTGGTATATGATAATAATAATAATAATAATAATAATAATAATAATAATAATAATAATAATGATAATAATAATGATAATAATAATAATGATAATAATAATAATAATGATAATAATAAAGGTAGCTAGAAGCACGAAGCCATAATATCCTCATTCTGAGTACTTTTGTCCCACGGCCTGCACCATCTCAAGCAGGACATTAATTCATCCCTCTATTGGTGGCCTGTCCGTCTAAAAAGGATTATATGAATTAGCCGATGTATCTTTACATCGGGGCAATTAAAGGCCACAATATCATTGGATGTGTTATCATTATGATTTTATGTATCTTGTGTAGTTGTGGTATTATGCTGAGCATTCCAGTATGCTGTAACCTTTATTAGCGCACGCACACACACGCACACACACACACACACACGCACACACACACACACACACACACGGGGGAGTTGGGTGTGTGAGTGTGTAAGGTCATAGCATTACCCATAGATCGGTCATACGAGCTCTAAGCTCTCTTCCGGGAGGGAAATAGCTGTCGATCACGAGTCCAACACGTGATCCAAAGACCAAGGTGAATACACACACACACACACACACACACACATATATATATATATATATATATATATATATATATATATATATATATATATATATATACGTGTATGTGTATGCGCGCGCGCGCGTTTTGGAGATGGCAACCAAAAGGACAGAAATGCAAGAAAAAGAAATCCACAGTACACATGATATCTACTTTTTCTAGTTTGTAAAATAAGATGATTTGCTTAGCATATGATAATCTAGCAAAATCAAGAATTAATTCATTCTAAATCGTTATTTCCATTATATGAATCTACGAATGGAATATGTACAGTATATTTAAAAATTACATTAGAAATAGACAAGATTCATTACAATATATATCTTAACTCGACGTCAAACATTTATCAAACAATCTTCAGTTCTCAGGAATTCATTAGTTTCGCATGTACTACAATTTGTAATTTGAGTATTTTGGTTACGGTGTAATGATGCAAAATGCATATTAATCTTATATACATTATATATGATACACGTTATGACTGTCCTTTTTAAAAAGACTGAAACTCACCCAAATACACGCGCGCGCACACACATACACACACACACACACACACACACACACACACACACACACACACACACACACACACATCCTAGCCAGAAGTTATGGTCTTCAGTGACGAAACTATTCAAAATGAGCCAAAGATGCGTTTGAATTCATTTCGTCCCTGACTGCCTCGTTTCGCTCGCTTTGTCGCAAAGCGTGATTTGATAAGTAACAAAAGCACAACAGAAGTTGTCATATCTCGCCATGCTCTGTAATTCTACTGCTTCCTCTCATATCGAGATTTCGAATTCTGAATCATCTTCTATTTTTTTTTTTTGGGGGGGGGTATCCTAGTATTTCAGTAACCTTTACGATACTACATTTCAAAGGTGGATCTTTTAGCCTAAATGTCAGAGGACATGTTTTAAGTATGTCGAAGCTGCTAGACGGAAATGCACGCGACATGACGTCATGAGAGACTTGCTGGAACCTAATCTAATTTAATTCCAACACGTTGGTTCTACTTAAGGGGTTATCAATCATACTGGGCTATTTTTCCTCTCACTTCCTACTTCCAACCCCCAATTAAATAACTAGAACATAACATCGTTTACATAAACCTAGACTTTTCTAAAAACATTTCGATAGTATGTCTAACATTCGTATAGGTTTACATTATCTTAGTTCATCATTCAGCTTTGCTATATATGACGGAAAGATAATATTATATTTGGAGATTTGAAAAATAAGGTTATTGTAACCGAAGTCGTTTTTATTCAAACGTGGAGTGAATTAGTCTGGGGTTCACTAGAACAAAAATAAGAATACATACCATGAACTCGTAAAGTATTTACAAATATTCTGTTTTCATGAAATGGAATGGTAGGCAGGAACTGAGCAAGAATCATGTCAGAATGAAATCATAGCGAGGGTATACGCGGGAGTCGTTATTTTTTAAATTTAGGGAAGGGAACGGAGGGCGGTAAGGGTATAATGAGCTCGATGCTTGGCTGAAGCAAGATGTAAGGGAACTCCTCACTGGAAATTGGTTAAGAGTGGCTTAAAACATGAAACAAGTGAAGAGTTAATGCTAGGCAGAGAGAGAATACTGGGAAAAAGGAAGAGGAATGAGGAATAAAAGGAGGGAGGGGAGTGAGTAGGAGAGAAAGGGAAGCAAGCGCGGGCTGAAGAAAGGGAGCTTCAAGACAGCTACACAATTACCTTCGAATTAGTGCTCTCTGCAAGACTTGTATTTATCTGTTTATTCCTTTGTATATATTTATTTCCTTATAATTTGATTATTCATTCATTCATTTATATACTTATCGATTTGGTCTTTTGCCGCTCATTAAGGTATGTAGGTAAAAAGTAAACAAATAAGTGTGGAGCTACGTAATTTGTTCATTTGATTATTGAATTTCACCTGTGAAATATTTTGAACGTCGTGAAAGCGTCAGCACCGAGTCAAAGTATTCATCACGTGACCGTTACGTTTCAGAATTCTTTGAACGTCATTAAATGTACCTTTTCACAAGCGCAAGACTGGTTAACAGGATATAACTTTTGTCCACAACAACAACCTGTTCACCACAACAGTCCATGTGAAGAACAGGAAGAGCATGGAAGAATAGTGTGTTCTGATGAACGCTGAAGTCGCCCTTGAAGGAGCATTCTAAGACGTCATGACGTCACGGATCCGCCATGGAGAGCTGATGCCAATCTACTGGTGTCATTTTTTATTTTCTTGCGTCTGTCACCTGCCTCAATGCAAATTGATTTAAGTGTCATTTCCAAGGTGAGAATGTGAAAATGGACTGAGACGCCAGGGTGACTATAACCAATGAAACTGGGTGAAAAAGAATGTACTCTTTGAAATGTCTCGTAAAATTATCTAATCCATTAATCAACTGTGTCTGGAAAATGGTATAAGTTATCAGTTTGAAATAAAAGAAAAAATTATTTTTCCCCTTTAATCTAGTCTAGTTCTCCAAGCGTGTTCCCAAATGTTCAAATTGATGACTACAATAATAACACGGGCCAATGGATTCAACAAAGTAACGAAACATATCAAATAGTAAGAGTAGTTTGGGATACCTTGAATATATAATTCTACCTATTGTCTACGTGACAAGATCACTATATAGTGAAAAAAAATATTATTGTACTTCCCAATATTAATTCACCGGCTGGCGGATTGATCCTGATTAACACTTTCATGCAATTCAAATGTCGTCTGTCAACGATCTTCCATGCAAATCTATCCGCAGCGTTCCCCTCTTCACCGCTCTGAAACGGGACTCACTTAACCGGTCCAGTATCTTTCACTAACCAATACATCCCACCCCCGTAATTTCCTTCCGTACTGGATGTCACTTTTTCTTTTATTTTGGTTGCTGCCAACTTGATTCTTTTGTTTTCACTCAGACAAACCCCACCATGTTTGTGTCGGGTTCTCACAGCATTCGTATGAAGGCTGTGGAGCTGGGGTGGGCAACCCTTGGCACGCATGCAAAACCTGGCACACGAAACTCAGAGTTCACCTTAAACAAAATAACTAACAAATCTCCAACTTATTTTGTATGACTACTACTTGATGCTGTGCTGGGCGGCGGACATGGGGTCGAGGTATAAGTAGGCCCTATAATTGTACTCCGTTGGACCGCGAGAAAATGTTGTATACAGATTTGTCTGATTTTGGCACCCACATTTAAAAAAAGGTTGCCCATCCTTGCTCTGGATTCTTGATATTTTCTCCGGCCGAAAAATAAAATCACATGTAAATGGTGGCAGCCCCAATAGAAACCAAAGTTGGATATCGTGTTTAAGAAGTATATATAATTCTAATCCGAATGCCGTTAGGCGATTTTATTCATCAAAGTAATGGAGTTTTAAGGCGTTAAACGTCCTCGACAAGCGAGTGTGTATCATTGCCAGTCCCTTCATCGTCGTGTGTGCAGCAGTCAGGGAGATCGACGACTTGCTCTCTCTCCAGAACATTCTGCAAGAGCTCGCTTGGTCGCGCATTCTCTAAAGCCCTCGGACAAGGGGGGATCTGTCCCAGCTGAGTGAAATCGTCACTCGGCAACCAGACCAAAACGTGATTAGAAGAAAGTCACAGGAAAAAAGTAAATAAACACGTGGAGGCGTAAATAATTGAACAAATAAATTAATAAACAAGTAAATGCATAAATGAATAAATTAATCAATAAACAAATAAACACATAAACAGACAGATTGATAGATAAATGAAATAGAAAAAGAATGATATGAAATAGTTTGGAAAGGTCAGTTTCAGCTATGCTAAACCAAGTTTAGTTACGTTAGGTTAGCATAAGTTGGGCTAGTTTACGTTCGATTAGGTAACTATACATTAAGTTAGGTTAGTTTATGTCAGGGTAGGTTAGGTCAAGTTAGGTTGGGTTAGGTTATTTTTCATTTGGTTTGGTTAGGTTAGGTTAAGTTATTTTTCATTTGGTTTAGTTAGATTAAGTTAAGTCAGGTTAGGTTATTTTTAATTTGATATGGTTAGGTTAGGCCAGGTTAGGTTATTTTTCATTTGGTCAAAATAGGATGGTTTGCGTTAGGTTAGGTTACTTTACGTTATGGTAAATTAGGTCTTGTTAGGTCAGGTCAGGTTAGGGTAGATTAGTGGAGACAATCTTAATCATTTTGGCCTGTGTTACGATTCTATCCGGATGAAACAGTAATTGGTAAATGTGCGTTCCAGATTCCTTTTCAGATAAACTTTACTAGTTTGGGTGAATTAGTTTTTTCTATCTATTTTCGTATAAGAAGAGGGAAAGGGTGGTGGATGGGAGTGGAATGGGTGGGAGTGAGTACGTGCCTTTGACTTGGCTACCTCCCCTATAAGGGGGAAAAAGCTCTTGGTATATAGGATACATAGAATGTTTGTATCATATGTCTATTATTCACCCTGACTATAACACAGTCTGGGTGTTTCGTGTAAGACACCAAGTTGTCCCTCAGCTGAATAAAACCGTCGAAAGTTAGCCAGAATAAAGCCTTCCCAGGAGGTCACCAGAGCGTAGGGGTAGAGGAGTTGAGTGGTACAAGGGTGAAAGACGGGGCGAGGGGGGGAGTGAAACAAGGAACTAGGCAAAAGCAGAGTCTAATTAGCAAAGTTGAGGTACATATGCTCACTAAGGGGATTTGACCTGCGTCTTCCCCCTCCTTATTCTTTCCTCGGTGTGCCCCTGGACAGGAAAGTGCTCTTGTGCTAAATAGTGCACAATGGAGAGTTCATGTTTCCATGTGTGTGTTAAAGAAGCTCGCGTGTACCTGCAGACACACACACACACACACACACACACACACACAAACACACACACACACACACACATACACCTCTCATGGCGCTGTGGTTAGAGCTCTGGCCTGCCACTACGGAGGTCCGGGTTCGATCCTCGCCCGGGGCTGAAATAATATCAGTATCGCAGCGCTGAGGGGTGTTACTCCAACTCTCGTGGGCGGGGAGTTGGGGGTGTGTGTGTGTGTGCAAGGTCATAGCATTACCCTTAGATCGGACCTACGAGCTCTGAGCTCTCTTCCAGGAGGGAAATAGCTGTCGATCACGAGTCCAACACGTGATCCAAAGACCAAGTGAATACACACACACACACATACACATGCACACACACACTAGTCATCAATGCGGCTACGTGTTACATATCAGCTATTATGAAAAACCTATATCAGTGTGGTTATTTTATTTTATTTTTTCTTATTTGACTGTTTGGGGGTGTTCGTTTACTTCTCATTTTCTTCATCTCTCTTAGTCTGACCTTGTTATGGACCCACAAGTCTCCGTTCGGTGAGCTTAGGGATTACATTTCGCTATTTAGTCTAATCTGTTTTCAAACATCTGTCCTTTTCCAGCACCGCTTCGCTGGTGTCTTGAGTGGAGTTGCTAACGAGGGTTTGGCACAACGTTATAAGAATAAATCGATTCGCTCATATTGGGCCGCAAACTTTTAAACACAAACTTAACTTCTGCCGGAACGAGAGACGAAAAAGTAGAAACATGAGGAGGAAAGGGAATAAGAACAAGAGGAGGTAGAAGGAAAAAAAGAAGAGGAAGTAGAAGGAAACAATGAAGAAGAAAAGCAGAAGGAAAAGGGCAAGAAGGTATGAGAAAAAGTATAAAAAGAAGTATAAGAAGAAGAAGGAAAAGTGCAAGAAAAAGAGGGAGAAGAAGAAGAGGAAGAAAAAGAAGAGGAAGAAAAAGAAGAAGAAGAAAAGGAGGAAAATGAAGAAGAGGAAGACAAAAATAAGAAAAAGAAAAAGAAGAAGAGGAAGAAGAAGAAGAAGAAGAAGAAAAGGAAGAAAATGAAGAAGAGGAAGACAAAAATAAGAAAAAGAAAAAGAAGAGGAAGAAGAAGACGAAGAAGAAATCCCCCTTGCGTGTCACCCTATTTCCATATGTAGAGACAGACCTGTCGGTCAGCAAGCGTCGTAGGCTGATCATAATCCATAACGACCTATATCTTCTCTGTCGGAATTTATACATCAATACAATAAAAAAAAACTACAAAATAACTAAAAGTATAGTTAAACATTCCTGAAGACCTACAGATCTATTGTTCAGCAGTATTAGTCACAAAAATCTCCAAGTTCAAACGAACTGACCAAGGCTATTGATATACATTTTCTTTCATCAGTGATCAATCTATCCTAGGTCGAAATAAAGATTCTCTAAGGCCCAAAATGACATGACATTGGTTCTTCTTTGCACTACCACGAAAAACTCATCGTCTTCGCTCTCCACAATTGAAATTTCCCTCACTTGAGACTCTAGGCTTGCAATGGAGAACAGAAAACAAAGACATACTGGGGCTGTCACTTCTTATGTTCAATTGGGAGAGAACATTTGGCAAGGCGAGCCATTGGGCGGGAGTTTTATTTGTCATGCTTTCTTCTTCTTCTTTCTATTCAAACTCATCAAGAACCAAATGTTCTCCAAGTGCCGATCTGATTTCTCATTTTATTCCATTAGATATATAATGTCCTCAAGCAACCTACATCGTCATCATTAGTAGTGCTAGTCATAGCAGTAGTAGTATTGGTAATAGTGTCATTTATTATTTGTATGCTTACTACTAACTACTGTATGTGTGTGTGTGTGTGTGTGTGTGTGTGCCTGTGTGGATGGGTGTGTTCGGGTGAGTGTGTGCGCGCGTGTATGCGTGGGCGGAAGTGTGCGAACAACTAAATTACTTTACCAAACACAAATAACCAAAACGTTAAAAGGAAGTAGGAAGTTTAAATCGGGGTGAGAGGAGGCTGGGGGAGGCGGCCCAGGCGGCTGGGAAATTGCGGCGCACAATGGACCGCTAATGGAGATCGAACCTTCAATTACCAAATCGATGCATTCTTCTTAGCTTGAGCGAGACCAGGGTCCGCAGAGATGCTTTGTCTTGATACACCAAGTGTGCATTGCCACTTTGGTGGTCTGTTGGGGCCCCGCGGCTGCAGTGTCGGAGGTCACGTGGGCTCGATCAAGGTCACGCCAGGACAGACTGGGTCAGGAGCGGGCGGGCGGGCTCCCAGTAACACTTTTTTTTTTTCCCCATCACAAACGTGACTCACTGTTTATTAACTTTGGTGACCGGGTCTCGGTCTTATTCGATTGGGGGTCTATCGGTGACCCCGTGGGAGGATGATAGTTATCGTCTGTCATTTGCCAGAATAAAATCTATTCGCATTACAACGGCCATGAAATCATATAGCTAAAAGACTAACACTAAAGATAAGATAAAATATTATAAGATAAAATGAAAATAAAATAAGATAAAAGTTAAATGAATAACTATATAATCAATTAAACAAATAAATAAATACATAAATAAACAGATAAATAATTAAGCTATTATAAATGATTTTTGCAAATCCTGACTGACAGAAAAATCGCAACTGATTAGGGCCTGCCATACATGACGATTAATTGGTATAAATATGATCTATTCCTCTGTCAGGATGACGGACTTTAACAATTTTGTTCTGGCTAAATCCAGAAAATTCTATTCAGCTGAGCGGGTGGACATTGTAGCAAAGAGATTAAAAAAATAGTTGAAAAAATACATATAGAAAAGTAGTTGGGAAAGAAGAAAAATAATATATTAGAAAAAATCAATGAAATATGATGATGATAAAAATACATTAAATCATAAAAATATATTAGAATATGAATTACTAAAATATGATAAATTGATATATGACA
Source organism: Oratosquilla oratoria (assembly GCF_046742065.1). Lineage (NCBI taxonomy): Eukaryota > Metazoa > Arthropoda > Malacostraca > Stomatopoda > Squillidae > Oratosquilla > Oratosquilla oratoria. Next base: position 26,496,783 of record NC_134817.1, on the reverse strand, counting down.
ATTATAGATATAATTGATATAAATCAACGAAATATAATGAGTTACAAAATACATTGAATTATGAGAATATAGAATATATAAAAAGTAATAAAACATTATAAATAAATTAATACAGATCAATTACAAATATAAATGACATATATAATTAATGAAAGTCAGTGATTAAAACGTCTTGAGAAGACATTTCATCGCAATAACAAAGTAATGCAGAAGTTAGAAAAATATGTCTATATATATACAGTATACACACACACACACACACACACACACACACACACACACACACACACACACACACACACACACACACACACACACACACATATATATATATATATAATATATATATATATATATATATATATATATATATATATATATATAAGTGGAAGGGTGGTGAATTTACTGCCCTTTCACTCATTTGTCTTCCATTCTTCAACACATATACATATATATATATATATATATATATATATATATATATAAATGAATGATAATAAAATAAAATATAAAAAAATAAATAAATGGATGAATAAATAAATAAAAAACATTTGGTACTCTCCACACCTAATCTTAACGCGTTGTTACTTAGCAAATCATTGTGGCGATTTAAGTCACCTACGTTGTAGCTAGGGGGGTCATCTCAGGTCATCCCCGGTTTGACCTCCCCCGCTCCCTCCCACTCCCGTATCGAGGGCGACTTGTATCGACTCGAAAGAACGCCGCCAGTCGCTGATTCGGTTTAGTTTGTTTTACCTCCTCGACAGTCAAACGGTCAAACAAAGAAAACTTGAAACTTTGAGGTTTCTTCTGAGGAGCCTGAATTTAAATCAATTCAGAGAGAGAGAGAGAGGGAGAGAGAGAGAGAGAGAGAGAGAGAGAGAGAGAGAGAGAGAGAGAGAGAGAGAGAGCGAGAGAGAGATATGACTCTCAAGTCCAAGAAAATCATTACCACCACTTCCACCACCTCCAACACCACCACAGCTACCACCACGAGCTCAATAACAACCTCTTTCTCCTCCTCCTCCTCCTCCTGTAGTGTTCCTCGTCTTTACTGAGAACGACGACGACCACTACAATCAGTAAGAGGCAACATGCCCACCAAGATGTACAACTTAACATATATATATATATATATATATATATATATATATATATATATATATATATATACACAGTATAATAAAAATAAAATAAATAAATATGTAAATAAATAAAATGATGGTAAATAAAGGGTTGACAATTATGTTATCACAGCAATTGAGAAGCGCCAGACAATTTTATCAGACCGAGGGTAAGACCAGAGGCTGAAGAGGTCACTCACCTAAAACTCACCATCCCACTCCCACGCAATGGTAAGTGAGAAACCACTGGTAAGGCAAAGCCCTGTCGGTTGCCGTTAAGTCGCATTTCTTTGAACGATTTTGGATCGCCTCCCAGCCTGACCAGGGCGATCGGGTACCAACGCTACATTACCTAGAGCGGGTCCCGGGACTCGAACTCACGACCACCTGCTCATGAGTCCTACACTGTATCCACTAGGCCACCGCACGGCCCTATTGATGAGGCTAATGATGATTTATGATAATAATGGAAATGGTGTTCAAGTCATAATCATAACAAGAATGATGGTATCAGGAACAAAATATCGACTAAAGAAACCAGTCGACCATTTTGTCCTTGTCAGGCACGAGATAAGATTTGGCAGCCAACATATCTAATGGCGTTGTGTAAACTGCAGCTGTGTTGCATATAATATTGATAGCGATTATTTCTTGTGAGTTTACACTGGGTGCGTATTAATTTTTTCTTCGGAGTAGATGAAGGTAGCGCCCACAGAAGTCGCGGCGGGAGCAAGTTTAACGAACTTGCCGGAAGCGGTTTTGGAATGGTAAGGATGCCTGTATGGGAGCTTTCCCGGGGGTGGGGGGAGGTTACTTTCAAAACTGGCGTTGGCGTGCGGGTGAAGCGAGGCGTCCTCCGGCGTATGCTCTCCCTTTTTGATGATGAGGGTTCAGTTCGCCAACAAGACTGAGGCTGGAGAGGTGGGATGGGGGCAAAGGGGAACGGATGGAATATCTCTGCCCTTACGAGTGATCAACATGGTCTTGGATCACGTGTTGGAGACACACACACACACACACACACACACACACACACACACACACACACACACACACACATATATATATATATATATATATATATATATATATATGTTTATATATATATATATATATATATATATATATATATATATATATGTATATATGTAAGGACAGGAATTTTGAAGGGATATTATTTTTGGAATTTCGTTTTATTTATCTACTTATTTATTTGAGAGACTGGGTATTATGGACGTCGTGACGGTTTTACTCAACCAAGAAGCAAAGTAGAAAATAGAGCCTTAATAGACCATGAATTTATTCTATTCTATGTCTGCCTATCAAGATGTGTTGGCAAAGAGCCTTACTATAATCATTGAAGAAGAACATACAATAGGAGATAGCTACAAATATATTTCAGCTGATTTTGGTTCAACTGAGTTTCGAGACGACATTAGAATGTTCTCGAACGTAGCGGGCGCACCGTAGCTCCGCCCACCCGTGACGTCACTAAACGTTCGGACAGAGGCGTAAGCTAAGGCCATTAATTTTAAGAGTAATAGGAAAAATTTCCAACTTTCAGTTCAGGATTCCACTAGAGAAATAGTTTAGGGAGAGATTGTAGCAGCTAGGGGCTCTGTTGAGAAGCGAAATGAAGTTTTACGAAATAATACAACAGGGAGGTTAGTAGTTTACCCATAGATACGAACACATAGCCGTCTCGTTCTTTTTGTGCGCAGCTAAAATTTTAATCTGATGCCAAAAATGATTCCGATAACAGGTATGAACACGTTCTGTAAGATTAATGAAAACAAATGTCAATATGTGAGTTAAATGATATAGTGCAGATATAGTAGGTAGATAGTTATTATTATTATTAAGTTTTGAATCTGATGCCAAAAATGATTCCGATAACAGATATGGAAAAGGGGTTTAAGGGAGTGTACTTCACAAACACTTTGCGTATATACATTAGCTATGAGAGTGTAATCCTTAGAGTACAATTCTGTCTGTGATCGTTCTCTAATAAGAATACGGGGTTGAAGGTAGACACAGTGCTTGAAGGTAGACACAATATTATAAGTAGACTTATACAGTGACCGGAAGGTTGGAGCGTAAATAACTACGTCTTTCCACGTGCCTGTGACCTTACTTATGATGCCCATAAGAAAGAAAAAACTGTGTTATTAAATGTCTCGCATACCCATATATTTTTCATATTGTAAGGATCAATAGATTAGTTGGAGAAAACCACAATATACTTTTGTATTTCCTTACTATATTTTTGCTTCAGTGTAATAATTAACACATAGCAGACCTTCGCTTATATTAATTTACTACCCCCACATTATTGGTGGCCCCACATTATTGGTGGCCAAGCGGTGGGATTTACGCTATTAACCAACCTGAAGCTCACTTATCTGTGTGTCGACTTAGACAAAGCTTGTGTACCCTGTGGATTGGCAGTACAGTCATCAGAGACAGAATAGATCCTCGGCAGTCACTAAGAGTATAGAAATAGCGGATGAGATTGTGTGGGGAAGTGACGTGTTAAGGTGGAACTACACATAATTAAAGGCAGTCAGGTAAAAATGAACAATAAAACGGAATGGGAATCCAATTCGGGAGAGGAAGAAGAGACGAGAGCGAGGATGGAAGATAGACATGAATGGGAATCTAACCCAGGAGGAGCTGTTCTATTGGCCAAATTTAAAGGTAGATGTATGTAATTTTGTAAAGAAATGCATTACTTGTCAGAGGTTCAAGGGTACACAAGGGTTGTCACAGCAATACAAAGAGGTTCCCCCTGCTACAAAGGCAATGGAGAGAATAGGCATAGACCTAACGGATATGGTATCCGGGACGCAGAGGTATAGGTATATTATGACAATAATCGATCACTACAGTAGGTTCGTTAGGTTCTTCCCATTGAGAACAAAACACCACCAACACATACTACACTCCCTAACCCAGTTCTTCGCAGACTACGGCACCCCAGAGAGCATCATAACAGATAATGGAGCAGAATTCACCAACACGGCTTACAAGAAGTTGTGTGGAGAACAGCAAATCACCCTGCTCTACACTACCCCATACCATCCCCAAGCGAATGGAATGGTGGAGCGGATGCATCGAACATTGAAGAGCAGCCTGGCAACGCTCTGCCAGGGCCACCCGAACCAATGGCCGGGTCTACTGCAGGCCTGTCAGAGGAAGATGAATGGAGCCACACACACCTCCACTGGACATACTCCCTACTTCGCCTTCTTCGGAAGACATCCACCCAGATTAGCCGGACACAGACTCCCCGGTGTGGATGGAACGGAAGATGAAGCAGAGATCGCTCATCGAATCATCCGAGAGACCCACCACAAGATGACAACGGAGTACCAGAATGTGGCTAACCGCAGGAGAGGCGAGCAAAAAGTGGAAGTGGGAGCTTTAGTATGGATCCGGAAAGAAACTACGATGCCGGGTACCTGCCGCAAGCTGAATCCCAAGTGGGAAGGACCCTATACAGTGGTAGAGGTGGTAGCAGGACATAGTGTATATGGACTAAGAAATCCCTTCACAGGAAAGGAGACAAGGAGAGCTGCTGCTCAAGTGAAACCTTACTTTGGTTCCGAAGAGTGGTTGGTGGAGCCTGTTGCAAAAGAGTTCCACCCAGACCCGGAAGTGGAAATACTACCACCAAGGATGCGTCGTGCACCAAGACGGCTCATCGAGGAATGCTGAAGAAATCAACTGGAGCAACCCGACCAGTTGGTCCCATATCTAGTGATTTAAGGTGCTAAGATGACAGTAGTTAACTGCAATAGGAAATGTAGGGATCATATCGTGCCAGTATATGTCCAAAGAAAAACGAATGCTCGTGCAAATTAATGCAAAGATGCCCTCAATGTTCCTATATATTGGACCATAAAGCTTAAATGTAACCCACCTATACTTTTATACATGTGTAAGGTTGAGAAGTCCTAGGATTAAGGATGCATATATTTCATATGTTGTAAAAGGAAATTTCAGCAACAGCCAGGTGAAGGAACTAAATGTCAACTTAGGGGGGGAGGGGATAAAGAAGTCAATATTAGCCTAGGAGAGGGACTACAAACGATGGTTAGCGAGCACTTTCATTCGGAGTAGTATTGGAAAATGGGGAAATTCTTTAGCTCGAGTTGGGATCATGAACCCAACTCAATTCACAATTGCCCGCTTGACAGGGGTGTAGGACTTCAGGACCTGGTGGACAATCGCCGATTGCCCAGAGGTGAGCCCACAGAAGGGGAAGTAGTGTGCCACCCATGGGGCGAATCCACAAGAGAGAGTCGTGGCTTAGCTCGGTCGTAGCGGCTATGCATGTCCAGTCAAGTAGTATGTAAGAGGTCAATTGGGGAATCCAGCCAATACGAAGGCTGATGGAAAAGTCCACGGAGACATCCACAGTAAATTGGTGTACCCCCGGGTCACCTGAGATTCGTACACCTACGAGTGTGCTGAGGGGAGAGTGCCTCGTCAAGCTATCAAAAGGATAATCGCTCTCTGATGCAGGATGGATTTTTTTTTCTTTTGCAGAGGGATTTGGACCACACCAAATAGAATCCTTCACGTGATGTTGCGGAATTTTTCTTACAGAGGGGCGTAGAGCCATGTAAGGACAGGAATTTTGAAGGGATATTATTTTTGGAATTTCGTTTTATTTATCTATTTATTTATTTGAGAGACTGGGTATTATGGACGTCGTGACGGTTTTACTCAACCAAGAAGCAAAGTAGAAAATAGAGCCTTAATAGACCATGAATTTATTCTATTCTATGTCTGCCTATCAAGATGTGTTGGCAAAGAGCCTTACTATAATCATTGAAGAAGAACATACAATAGGAGATAGCTACAAATATATTTCAGCTGATTTTGGTTCAACTGAGTTTCGAGACGACATTAGAATGTTCTCGAACGTAGCGGGCGCACCGTAGCTCCGCCCACCCGTGACGTCACTAAACGTTCGGACAGAGGCGTAAGCTAAGGCCATTAATTTTAAGAGTAATAGGAAAAATTTCCAACTTTCAGTTCAGGATTCCACTAGAGAAATAGTTTAGGGAGAGATTGTAGCAGCTAGGGGCTCTGTTGAGAAGCGAAATGAAGTTTTACGAAATAATACAACAGGGAGGTTAGTAGTTTACCCATAGATACGAACACATAGCCGTCTCGTTCTTTTTGTGCGCAGCTAAAATTTTAATCTGATGCCAAAAATGATTCCGATAACAGGTATGAACACGTTCTGTAAGATTAATGAAAACAAATGTCAATATGTGAGTTAAATGATATAGTGCAGATATAGTAGGTAGATAGTTATTATTATTATTAAGTTTTGAATCTGATGCCAAAAATGATCCCGATAACAGATATGGAAAAAGGGGTTTAAGGGAGTGTACTTCACAAACACTTTGCGTATATACATTAGCTATGAGAGTGTAATCCTTAGAGTACAATTCTGTCTGTGATCGTTCTCTAATAAGAATACGGGGTTGAAGGTAGACACAGTGCTTGAAGGTAGACACAATATTATAAGTAGACTTATACAGTGACCGGAAGGTTGGAGCGTAAATAACTACGTCTTTCCACGTGCCTGTGACCTTACTTATGATGCCCATAAGAAAGAAAAAACTGTGTTATTAAATGTCTCGCATACCCATATATTTTTCATATTGTAAGGATCAATAGATTAGTTGGAGAAAACCACAATATACTTTTGTATTTCCTTACTATATTTTTGCTTCAGTGTAATAATTAACACATAGCAGACCTTCGCTTATTTTCTTTTACTACCCCCACTTGGGCATAGGCCTTTTCGCTACCCAGAACCAACCCCGAACGACCTGAGGAAAGGGGACGGAGTCAGACGTGAATAACAAGGAGCAGTTTCCATTTATGGTCAGATATATCCATATAGACGATTGGGTGGTGGCAGCGTATACCTTGATTTTTTT